>NC_054056.1:99714369-100074369 GCF_017639655.2 Falco naumanni
TATAAGGAATGTATTGGAGAATTAATTTCTGACATACATTTTTAATACAGCTTAGCGATTAACTTTCCCCCACTTTAAATATTTTCTTTACCCATAGAAATAATTAACAAAGTCAAATCATATTGGAAGTTCAAAATTTTAAAAAGTTTTTTTTTTCTGCAATTATTATTTTAAAGAAGTACACTGAGATGTATGGGGAGAAAAAATACAAGCAAAAATGTATAATGATTTAATCAGGAGGGTAGTACTAACAATCACTGACAGACGTACTCTGTGGTTTTTTGCCTGGTCTGCAAAAGGTAGTCATGTAACCAATGTTCTAATTTTAGATATTGCTTCTGTACAAGCCATGAAGTTCTACAGATAAAAGTGAGACACAGTTTTTAGGAGGAGGTAATGGCATTTATATAAATAATATAGCTTGGAGAGGGAAGAGGGGAGGAAAAAAAAATGAGCAAACATATCTTTTCTATTCTCTAAAATCAAGAAGAAACTTCAAGCCAAAAATGACCGTAAGTTTAACTTAATTATGTTAATTAATTTGATAATGTAAAGAAAAAGGTGACTGACACCACATAAAGGGGGATGTTAGGAAGGGAAGAAAGGGATAATTTTCTGTATCTTGGTCAGGTTATGGAGAATTTTTCAGAGCAAAAAATAATATCTTTAAGTCAACTAACGTCACCTTTCAGCTGAAGTATGACTTATGTTTTGGGAATATATACCAAGGTGGGCCTGTCTGACAACTTACAAGCAGCTAGAGCCAGATGATTTTAGGGGAAGTATGCCAAATAGCATTACACGTAACTCTTTGTCTTGTAACTAACAGGTGCTGACAGTTCATAGTTTTTGTCCAATTCTTACTAAAATTTATGACACTCTTTTCTATTGACTTTGCCGACTTGTGGATCTGATTAGTGTCTGGTTAAAATTAATAGTGTATTTTCTATTCCTGCCATTAGTAGTTACAAATAAAGAAGAGCTCTGCTCTTACTGGACATATTTCAACAATTTTTTTTTAGAAATTATTTTATAAAATGATTTCCACAAATTCTTTTAAATTAAACTGATAACATAATGTAAATTATCGGAAAGGTCAGGGCTCATGAAGACAGCCAACAGCACACAATGGTAAACATCAGATTTGTTAGCATGCTGTTATGATACCTTTTTTGCTACCAGTTCGCTGTTCCCTTTCACTTCCCTTTTGTCAGTGATGATGATGATGATGGTGACAATTATACATAGCAGAAGTTTTAGTTACAGATAATGACAGTGAAGCCCAAATTTGGGTTTTTTTTTTCTATTTTTTAATTTCACGTGAAAACATATTTCCTCATCAGCTTTTTTCTTTATCCTGTCACTACTTCTGTGCTGTTTGAGCTGCAGACAGGACTCCAGCGTAGCTGTTCCTAATGTGCCTTTCGTCCCCTCTTAAATTTGTCAACTAAGCTCATGATGTACAGATGACAAATTGGTCCCCTGCTGCAAAAATTCAAGTACTACTTTTGCCAGGCATAGCATCATGCCTGCTAGGCACTGCCAAGTCCCTCAGTGCCTTGGTCTGTAGTGACTCCTCTCTTTTCCTCATGTGTTCAGTGGGAGAGAATATTTTCTATAGGGAAGACTTATAATGTACATCGTTTGGTTAGGCCACATAAGGCCTAAGGGTCTCACATGAATGAAGAGCATGCTTGTATTGATTTACTGCTGAGAAAACATATGGTATAAATGCACAGCACAACTGTTGCAAATGCATTAGTAAATTATGGGCATTTCCTTGTCTCTGAACTGAACATGTATGCTTTATTCTGGGTTACAACCAAAGGCTCAATACCAGAAAGAGACTTATAAGGCAATCTTAATTAATGAACTTAAATAATATTAACATTTCAGTTAATAAAGATGTTATCAAACTAGTCCAGGATTCCAGAAACCTAATGAATAGATGGAAAAGGGTGTTTCCAATAGAAGAAGTTAAATTATTTTACATTTTTTTTTTAAAAATGTTCTTCCTGTCAGCACAAATCTCAGACTTTTACAATCATACATTTAAAGTTTTATGCCTCATGCAAAATATGTTTTTAGCAAGTGTGCCCTCTAGCACCATACTTGATGGCTAGCTTAATATGGATTCAAAAGTATTAGTAACAGTTAATGCATCACCAAGTCACTGTGTCTGTACTAGAAGGAGAAACAACAATGGTTTTCATCCTTGCAATATATTGGAAATTAATTGTTTTCAGAGGTTTTTCGTAGCAAAGTCCTCCAGAAATCCTGCTCACACATCTATAGCCATAAGCAAAATTCAATCCTTAGCAATACTCTTCAACATTTTGTATCAGGTTGTACCACAACAACTGTAGCATGGAAGGTTTTTTCAATGAAAATAAGTCCATAAGAGAAAAAAAAAGATCTATTTTTATTTATCTACATCTGCTTTACTACTTAAAGGAAACGGTAAAAATAAACACAGGAGCAGATTTCCCAGGGTGGTTGTGGAGTCTCCATCCTTGGAGATACTCAAAACCCAACAACACAGCCCTGAGCAACCCACCTTAGCTGATCCTACTTAATCTGAACATGGGAATGCACTAAACAGTCTTCAGAGCTGTCTTCCCACCTCAACAATTTTGTTAAGAGCTTGTGTCTGGTAATTCATCTTTTAAGCAAGCCAGTGAAGTGGTATGAAATAGGTTTTTGCCAGATCATCAATGCAGTGTTTGGGGTAATATAACATTTGTGTACCCTTTCTGCCCCTTCTTGTTTGCTGTTGGGATTTCTATGCAAAATCCCATGTTTGCATCCTACCACATTTTCCTTGATCACCTCATATTCCTTTACTTCTTCTTCTGTTTTAGGTTACTAACCTTTAAGTGTTATTTTTACGAGAGTAGTACTACTTAAATATGTATTATATTTTACAGGTGAAGAGAGACAGAGAATTAATTTTTCTCTTTTTTTTTTTTTTTTTTTTGGTTCAGACTATTAATGTAAGGTAAAGGACACAGGTCCTGACTGGAGAAGGGCTCACCTACAAGAGCAATGCCATGTTTGTGAAATTTGCTGGGTGAAGCAGTCCTAGGTAAAGCCGATGGGGGAACCATACTGTATGTACAGCTTGTGGTGCTTAAGAAGGCTGTTCGTCAGGAGTACGATGGCCATAACTTATGCTTCCAAAAGATGCCTATGTCTATTTAGCCTACATTTATGTAGTAAAGCTCTAAACAGTCTGGAATTATACAGAAAATAAATAAATAAATAAGTGAATAAATATGGGGTCAATTTAGAATTAGAAAAGTAGAAATGCACAAGTTATATTACTCTACAGTATGTTTATATAAAATTATGTCAGGGTTCTAAATGTCAGGTTTCACGAAACTGCTAGAAAAGGAATTCCAGTTCCAGGAATCCTGCTAATATTTTATCTGAAAGAAGTTTAAGCAGCAACCTGACAATGATCTGTAATTGCTTATAAGAGAAGATAACTTAGCTGACTACAACACAGGAAAAGCTGCTATCAAAAATCTGAAGCCAAAGGAGTTCAGACTACATATAATGTAAACATTTTTAACAGTGGAATGCCAAGGAGCAGTGAGGGACACCTACTCCCAAAAGGATGAGAATCCAGGAGCCAAGGCTGACCCTCCAGGGGCCGCGCCCTTGCTGATGGGTAACGGTCCTGCAGGGATTGAACACGGGGGCAGAGCTGAGGACAGGTAACAGTGTCCATCAACACGACAAGCAATGAACCAGGTCCAGAGTCCCTCTAGGACCTCATCTAGGAGCAAAACGAGAAAGGATCAGGGACGGAGGGAGGCAAGCCAAATCATAGGGCTGAGGGGTATATCCATAGGACAAGGGCAGGTCTGCACACTGGCACTTCTACTGTGTTGCTGGGGTGTGGACTGATGGCTTTGGAGCTGAGATGAATTGAGGTCCTAGGTCCACGTGCAGGGGTGGGTGAACATCCCAGGTGAAGGTTTTAATGCCCTTAGGGCTGTGACAAGATGTTATGAATTCTCCACCACTTCAAGATTTTTCAAGTGGTACTGATACTGTTGTAACTCAGCCAGGATGTGTCACGTACTATTTTTTTCAAACACATTGAGCATGATTCCTTTGCTGACACAACTTTCTAGATGCTTACAGTTCTGCTTCATTGCCATTAATATTTATAATTAGAGTAACATTTATAGAATTAAATATACTGTAAATGGATACCTTTGCACCACTTTCAAATTAGTCTGATTTTTAGTGCAATGGTATGCAATTGATTCATTTTAGAAAGAGAAAAGTCTTGTTTCCTGTCTTATTGACCATGCACTAGGTAAATTGAAAAGCTTTTGCTGAGATGCAAAGATGAAACCTTTGCACTGGAAAAAGTAAAGTTTTCTTTGACTTTGAGAAGAATAAAAATAAAGCTGATGCAGAACACCATTCTGACAACACCAAAAGGGCCATTGCTGTCATGCTTGGTTTTACGCTATGGTTTCTATTTCATAAAAATTTATTATGTCATTGTAACTTTATAATACTTTTTTACAAATACTTGTTGCATAAGACACTCTATTAATGTCTACAGTTTATAGGGATCCTTCATGTTAATCTTCTTTCTTTATTTTCTTTTTTAATGAGCTTAGGATAATTATAAAGAATGAGGATGGTGAGATATGCTTATTTTATTGATACCTTCTAATGCAAGCTCCAAATAGCTGTCTTTTATTTTAAGCAAAATTTAATCAAAAACCAGATCATACTTGGTTCACATGCTACATGAAATCAAATGCCTGTAATTCTCTGTGCTCAAATTTAAAGTATTCCTTCTATTTTTTTTTTTTTTTTTTTTTTTAGGTATGCAAATGCATATTTTAGCTAGTAAGTGCTAATTTATGACCAACAAATATGGTTGATTTATGCCTAAATATACAGTTAAGAAGTTACATTTAGGAATCTGTGTTTGAAAACTGAGCCTGGAAACTCCTTCATATTCCATGTATGACATTAAGTCTATTTGATGTTATATTAAAACTTCACAGGGATTAACAATCACATAATATAGTGTGTATATGTGCATGTACGTTTCTCCACCTACTTCTTACTGTATTATTTCCTTCACACTCTCACATCTCTTTAGCATTCCTTTGTAATCTCCTCCCACTCTGCATGTTTTTTCTTGATCTAGTATCAGGAACAGTTCAGGAACTTTTTCCAAATGCTAAGTAATCAGAATTCACGCCTGTCACTGCTTTTTCTGACATGCTTTGCTAAGTCTTCAAATAGCAATTCTTATTTTGACACTGTCTTGATCTGTGGTACTGTCTGGATTGTCCTGAAATGATATGCTCAGCTATATCCATACAATCTCATGTATATATTTGGTTGTGACTGTAGTTCTGAAATGAATCTGTTATTGTCAATGGTATTGCTAAATAAGGAACATCAATTTAAGCATTCCTAAAATGCATTTATTTACCTGTGACTGAGTGGTTCAGGTTTTTTGATAGCTGTTTAGATCAGTAAGCTCGCACCAGTTACTCATCAGAAATGTTAGCTATGAGGATGATTTATCTTCTAGCTAAAATTCTTGCCAAAACAAATGCCTTTTCTACTAGGCTGTGGCAAAGGAAAGAATAAGAAGGATAAAAATCTCTGTTAGGTTTTTCCTGGGGCAGTTAATACCTAAAGATGTGATAGTCAGAGACAATAAACCTAATAGATTAACAAAGAAGTACTAACCCAGGGATATGTAATAATGTTTATGGCACTTCTAAAGCAAGGTATATTTACATTCTAGTCCTGAACCCAAAGCTAAGCATGCATTTCAGTCAGTAAAGAGTTGGAACCAAAAGCAATTACATACTAAATTACATCTGAGGGATAGGGATTGAGCTAAAGAGCTGGTCTTTGGTTATTTCTTCATTGTTCCTTGTCCAGGGGAAGGAATAGGAAGGAGTATATGGTTAGGAAACCCATACAAGAAGTGAAAACTATGGACTTGAGACACCTTAAGAAAGCAATGGAAACTGAAGTCCAGTCTCCAACTTTCTGCAGTGCTTTATGTTAATTTAGGCAGTAATATTTCTCTAGCCTGTAATGTTAGTGGAAGAAACCACACCTAATGTGCTTTTTTTGTTGAATTTAATATATTTTAGGTAGGTTCAAATCATATCAGAACTCTCTCGTGACTTTGCAGTTTTCTGTAAGCTGTCTGAAGGTAACAGCAGAACTGAAACCCCTAAATGTTTAGTGCCTCTATTCATTAAAAAAAAAAAACACAAAACAAAAAACAACGGGTGGGTGGGGGTGGGTAAAAAAAAAAATATTTAGCCTAGGTGCCTACAACTCTTACTGGTCTGAAATACTAACACTGACTGAATTGCAGTCCCCTGGCTAAGAAATTAATATAAAGTCTGAGTTCTCTTTTCCAGAGATCTAACTGTATACATTCCATGGGCTTGTTTCAGAAGCTATTTCAGATGCTCAGAACCTCAACCATCAAACAAGAAACATAATTTGATATCATATTTGATATCAAATAAGTGTTATGAGTTCAAATCTCTACTTATTGCCTGACTTGTGTGCTGGGCTGCAAGAATTTTCAGCTTGTCAGAACTTGTACTGCGTAAGATGCTGAACTGCATGACATTTTCTATTAATTTCCAGCACAGTACATCCTGCTTCTATGCAGTCCCTTATTATACAAATTCAAGGGTTGTTTTTCAATTATTTAAGACATCTGTGCAAACTAAGAATATGTTTAAAAGAAACAGTACTGTCTTCTAGTTTAACAGAGCTGCTGCTTCTAAGGAGCTCATCTTGTTAAGATCATAGGTTGCCTTCAGTTGTCTCCCTGCTCTCTTTTCTTCCTGTAGGGTCAGAAGTGTGTCATTTAACTTTTCTGTACTTCATTTTCAGAGAAAAAAAAAAGAGAAAGAGACACTGTTATACATGCCATAAGTTTTAAAGCTTGCATGGAACTTCATAGCAATTCTGTGCTTTCTTTGTGATTAGATGCTACCTTGTAATCTAATGAATAATGTGAATGGAACATTAATACCTCTGCTACCTTACTTGCCTTCTAACCATTTGCTAAGTGCTTTTGTCAACTAGACCAGCTTTATAGATCTTACTATTTTAATAACTCCTCAAGGAAGGCTAGAAGGGTATAATATTGAGAGAGACGTATATAAAAGTGAACTGGAAATGAGGATAAGTGATTGAACAAAAGGCTGATATGAGTAGGCCTTGCCTACTTCTGATGGCGATACATGTGAAGGTACTTTACTTTTGTTCTTCATGTGATCACTACACCTGATGCTTCTTGGAAGAGTCAGCTGTAATTCTGTGCACAAATCGTTGGACAATGCATGTGTAGAAATTCCACTGAGCATTTCTGGGATACAATGGATTTACCATGATGCCAGGAAATAAGTGCTTCATTTCAAGACTAAACAAAAAAAAAATATTTAAGTTCTCTGGATTTATGTCAACACCTTGTAAGAACTTTTGTTGTCACAGTGTGATACATGCATAAAATACATTCAACAGGATTTCTAAGTTTTTATTGCAGTTATCACCAGATTTTCTAATATATGAAGCTTTACTGGGGACAGCTGACCTCTTCTGGTCATCTGACTAAGAAAATCTCATTGCAGGGCACCTCTATATATAGCAGAGTGATGAATGTAGCAAGGGACATTTAGAGAACTTAAATTTAGGAAAAGCATTTATCTAGTTTGGCAAGAACTCATTGCATTTTTCAGTTTGCTCTTCTGTGACATCATTCTTTTCTCTACATTCTTCAGGATGGGACCTATACAATTTTTGGGGCTGGAAAACAGCCAGTCAGAAATGTTTTGGGTGCCAAAGAATTTAATATCTATGTCAGGATGAGTATTAGTAATGACAGGTTAGAATAAAATGTGACAGTGGTCATTAGGCTCAGGGGAAAACCAAGAAAGATGATTAAGTTAATACTGTAAGGTAAGACCAAAAACTTCCTGCATGACATGCCCACAATTTTAGCAATGACACTCATTTATTTGAGATCTCTTAGGAATCAAAAGTCCTGTATTCTGCATATAATATTAAATTATATAAGTTGCTTGCTATATATAAAGACTGATTTGATTTCTTTTGGGAATAATGCAGCATAAAACAGCTTTAAACTAAAAATGAGAATATGTTGATAACAACTGAATTCACAGAAAAAAGAGCTTGTTTGGTTTTATTTTATCTATTTTTATCTGAGGAACTACATTTATTACAGGATCTGATAATGTCTTTAAAACTTATGTAAATCTTGACATAAAATGCTGGTTTAATAGTGCTTGCAGAAAAGCAACAAATTATACAATCATCAGATGTCTGCATTTAAAAGTTGACATAATCAGTTAATATTTTAAATCATGAAGGTTGTTTCCATCCACTAAATATGCACTATTCAACAGTTTGGGAAAAGACTGTTTCAATGTTTAAGCTATAACTGGTTGGCACTGTGACACATCAGTCTTCTACCTAACATCATGTCCAATTTCAGCTGACTCCTATGAAGGCTCATAGTTTATCTCTCTTCCAGTAAATAAAAGGGGCCAGGCCCTGTTTTCTTCTTAGAAAGTGAGTGATTCAGTCTAATTCACCTCCATGTGGTTATGTTCTTTCACAGTAAAACAAGGTAGCTTCATTCATGCTGCCTACTCTTTGGCCCGTTGTAACCCTGAGGCACGCTCGAGGCATTTTCCAGGAGATTGAGGTTTGGTGTGGGATAATTATGCGAGTGAGAGCCCTAACAATTAAACCATGAGAGCAGTTGTTCACCAGCCTTTGGGCTAGTACAGTACCTTGCTCTGTTTATTTCATTAGTACAAATGTCAACTTGAAAGTCCCTTTGAATGAAGGAAGAAATTAGTGATAAAATATGTTTGACACAGTCCTTGATATATATGTAAAAAGCACAAAATTCAGTAGCATAAAGGAATCCAAAATCATCTTCCTGGCTTGCAAACTAAATCTGTCTTTTTTTCCCCCCAGAACACTGTGGACTTTCTCATCTTATTTTTCTTCACTACTTGCGTCTGTACTTCTCTTGCTGCTTTCTGCATTGCTCCCACATATCCATCTCCATTACTTTTAATATCACATTCTACTGAAGCCTTTTTTTTTTCTTCCATACACTTAGTTTTTGACCAGCTTTGCACTTTGTTCGCTTTTTGTGTGGTTGCAGCCATTGTTTCATCTATCCTTTTATACAAAGAAGCCTAATCACTTCTTAAATATATCTCCAACAAAGGACAGATTGCATATTCGCCAGTTTCAAAGAACCTTGTGATTGCTTATAGCTCAGAGATACTCCTGCTGCTAGAAACCAAATTCTTTGTCATAATACATAGTTGAATGTAGGCATCTCCTATGCTTGATGTCTTTGAAAATTGCATTTCCTACTGAGACAAGTCAGTCTCTTTACTGCAGTTGTCTTTTATGAGATGAAGTTTGCTTAAAAGCATCCAAGAACTTCCCAGAAACAAGTGTTTAAAGGCAGAACACAATAAAAAAATGAGATTTTCATCTGGCAACTTCCATTACTGAAAAAATAATAGTGTAAGCTGTGGGGCCACACATTCTAGAATAATAAAAAGACTTAACTAAGGCAAGCCAGCTCTAAATCAAGGCTGTAATTCTACAGAAGCATATAGAGAGACGGTAAAAACAAACCAAAGCAATAAACAAATCATAAACAAAATACTGCCTTTTGTTTAAAAGCTTGGCTCAGAGTAGGTATGTATAAAACTAGATCATACAAGAACGTTCACTAAAGCACTTTCCCTAAATCTGTAATAGTTTTATCTTTAATAAAAAGAAGAAAACTGAAGTGTTATAATATTTTTACGATAGCAGAAACTATTATCAACAGGCTAATCTACTTTAGATAATTCCTACTGCAACATTTGTATAAAGAACAAAGGATCATCACTAAGAAGAATTTCTTAATGGCTCAGAACATGCAAACAATCCTCTTGACAGGAACCATTAAGGAGCACAGTCACTGTGATGCAGATCAGTGATCAAATGCCCAGGATGGAAGGCCACTGTGATCTAAGGAACCCTGATCCATAAAATTCCAGACAGCAGGACTGGACAAGTGTTTGCAGGATATTTGACTACAATAGTAATTTTAAGAAAACTTAGGTTGATTAGGAAGACTATATGGTAACTTGTAACTGCCACAGTAACATGTCTCCCCTTCTGGAACCTATCATATGTCAAAAGGTACACAACTGATGAATTAAAGCAAGTCAAACGCTTGGGCCAGAATCTAGTGACCCAGTCCAAAATTAGACATTTGCAACTAAACTTCAAGAAAAGAACATGCAACCAGTGTAATAAAAGAATAGTTTAAAATTGTTTCCAAGGCCAAAATTTAAAACAATATGAGTGAAGCCTCTACATTTATGAAAAGATTTAAAAATAATGAATGAATGAACGAACGAATGAATGAATGAATTGATAATAGCTCTTCTTTATGACTTCTAGTTTTGGACTGTCAAGTTTATATGTGAGTGATCATTTAAGAACTTTTCTGAAGTGAACTGCACATCTGTCTCAAAAGGTAAAAATAGAGTAGAGTAGAATAGAATAGAATAGAATAGAATAGTTCCAGTTGGAAGGGACCTATAATGATCATCTGGTCCAACTGCCTGATCACTTCAGGGCTGGCCAGAAGTTGAAGCATGTTATTAAGGGTATCGTCCAAATGCCTCTTAAGTACTGACACTGACAGGCTTGGAGAATTGACCACCTCTCTGGGAAACCTGTTCCAGTGTTTGACCACCCTCTCGGTAAAGAAATGCTTTCTCATGTCAAGTCTGAAACATCCCCTGACACATCCTTGAACCATTCCCACACATCCTGTCACTGGATACCAGGGAGAAGAGATCAGCATTTCCCTCTGCACTTCACCTCCTCAGGAAGTTTGCTGTTAGAGCAATGAGGGCACCCCTCAGCCTCAGTACAAAGCCCAAAGCCCTCAGTAACTCCTCACAGGACATTCCTTCCAGCCCTTTCACCAGCTGTGTTGCTCTCCTCTGGAACATATTAGAGTGTCTTAACATCCCTTTAAAATATCATTCTAACAATAAAAATGTAAGTTATTAAAACAATACTGTTTAAAGATTTATTGGCTCAAATGTAAGAGCAACACAACAACCCTGTATAGTACATCCAATATGAAAATATATGCATATTCAGTCTTATTAATATTCACTGTATAATCTGCAGGAGCTGTTAGACTCCTTTGGAGTCTAAAAATATATTTAGACAAAAATATGGAAATTAAACTGATTTTTCTTAAGGCATCTCTTTTCATAAATTTTCTGATTTGTCTGAAGTGCAAGTATGCTTATAATTCTATCAACAGTGGTGGAATATTGAGTCTTGGACTCAATAAGCAAGAGATCTGAAGGAAGAAATGAGTGGATTTCCACTACATTGTTTCCCTGTACAAACTCATGCCATTCCTCTGAAATCTTTCTGTTAAAAATGGGTTGATAGTGCTGTCTGTCTTATTCCTATGTGCAGTGTGAGATCAATAAACTCAAAGGTTGGATATTATCCATAGAATCAGAATTGCAATTTTCTTTATGGAGTTGACTGTAATTTATCACCCACAATGTTTCTCAGCCATATTCTGACTGGAACTTATTTTTAGGAGACTGTGTAACTGGTGTTGTATGACAACACTTTCTCAGCTGTATTGTAAAGAAAATGGATGCTTGGCATACATAGATGACAGATTATTTATTTTATTATTTGCATTTGAAAAGTAGAAGTTCTAGAGATTAGACATGTTGGTTAGGAACAGATTTACTGCAGAATGTTGATGGGCAGGGTATTCTCTACTCTTCAGCCTTTTCCACGTCTTGTTGACAGCACCTCTTCCCTAGGACAGCAGCACTCCAGCAATGCATCAGCAGCAGCTGGTGGAACTTGGACACATTTGCTGTCATTTGACATTTCCCTTCAAGAGGCATCCAGGTGCCTTTTCTCAAGTCCTTTCTCTCTCATTCTTCACTTTGCATAGACATTCTGTTACAAGTATTGAAAGAACATGAATTAAAAAAAAAAAAAAAAGTTTTGGATCTACACAGATTAAAAATAAGTGACACTTCACACATGCAAAATGGAAGCCATTTTGTTTTAAAACAGTAGTGATGTTTATTTCAACTTAGTCTGTGTAGATATTAACATTATACTTCAAAACAAACCTCAGGTTTTAAGATAGCAATTGGTATCTCAACAACAGTTACTAGTTACCTTTCTTCATTCAAACAAAACCATTTTAAATTATGACATTCTAATTCACTGAGAGTTTGAAAATGTATAATAGTTATCAGAAAGTAAGGTTGGAAATGCAGAGATGTATTAACAATGCATTTAATGGAAATTAATTGTTTTCTGTATCAATAATGAAATATAAATTAAATTATTTTTTAAAGTTATTCAACATCTAAGGATGAATGAATGGTTTAAAAACCTCTACATTTTTGTAGGGCAGTCTAATCACACTCCATGTCTGTATGACAGTGATAAAAGTAAGCTGTCACTTTTAAAATATATGAAGAACCGTGGTTTTTTTAACCTAAAAAAGTTTAATTGAAGTTTTACAACTCAAATTTTGTCAATGTATTTGAACATCAACATAGAGCATCTTTAGCTGAATGACAGTCTTCAGCATGTTTTCAAGTGTATAACTAGAGACAGTAGTTAGATCAGAAATACAATTATTGGTAAGTTAGGATTCACAAATAAGTTCTTAATGTTGCTACTTAGATAAAAGATGACATCTCATTATATTTTTGGCCCAACAAGGGGATTTCATAAGATAACCAGCTTTACTGAGATTTACCTTCTTCTAACTGAAAATATAGCCCACACTTGAGAGGATCAGACCTTCATTCGGAGAAAGTGATTTATTTCTTGCTTAGGATGAACAGTGCTGTTTTCAGATATATAACCATCCTTTAGATGCAAGTTGAAATGGCATTCATAAAACCAGTAATTTAAATCTGTCTCATTTTTGCTGTAAGACACAACTTTAGTTCCATGCATTCTGGTACTGTTATTTTCCTTCATAAATATTCCATCAGTCTGGGAGGTAACGGTATTTATTACCTTCCACTTAATATGATTGTTTAGGTTTTGTTATAGATAGCAGATGTATTAATTAAAATTCCCCTAATATGTCTTTCTCACTTTTTTTCTTCATATTTTATGAAATATGCTCTTAAACTGGAAGGCCTCGTGGAATGAATCCCAAGAACAGAAAAGCTGCCAGCCATGAAGTTAATGGGAGAGATGTGAGAGCGGTAACTGGGACAGGGACAGGGCATGGCATGGGATGATGAGCAGGTTATCACTTGCCCAGGGGTGGACTGGCACAAGGAAGAGACCCAGTTTGAGAACCAACATCTTACAATGATGTAAAAACCACCAGAACTAGCTAACAAGTTTATAGTAGGCTTGTTAGAGCAATTTGGAGACCAAGAGTATTTTCCTTTCATTACCTAAACTCTCACTTAAAGCTAACTCAGTTATCTGCATAATATGACAACTGGTAAATTATTTCTAGGTATTTTTGCCTTTGTTTCAACATAGTCAATTTGGTTTTAGGTATTTTTGCTTTTGCTTCAGTGTTTCTTTTTGGAGCATTTATAGAGTCAATCATCAAATTTATGGATATTTCACTAGTTTTTATAAAACAGTATTTTGTCTGTCACCATGGATAGACCATCTGCAGAGCTCCTCCATGAGTAGAAGAACAAGGATTATGTAAAGCTGACCCAGACATCCAAGATGCAAAGATAAAAGGAAACACTCAAGGATTAACTCTCTGGCACGAATTTTTCATGTAAATGAAATAGAAGTCTTAACAGCTATTCCTATTCTGGCACAAATTTATTAAGCTAATTTGGTGTCTCAACTAAAATTTGTACATAACCATAACTGTCATAAAGATATTTTGTATATATTAGTAAACCTTCAAAGATGTTAATGAAACTTTTCGTATAACCATATTGTCTGTTATCACACATAAACACTGGGACTTCCATTCATATTTTGTTAACACCCCCCGGTCATCCTCTGCTGAATGCCCATGTATAAATTGCCTCTTTGAAATTATCTTGTATTTTTTAAACATAAGCCTATGTTTATTGCTTTTTTGTGATATTTTCAGTAATACTGGTTCAGTTTCAGAAACAAATTACTCTTTTTTTGAAATCTATTCTCAGTTTTTGATATAGGTATATAATAGTTATAATAATATAATTATATTTTTATTTCTAATGGAATTTTCTAACTTGTTATGTTTCATTACTCTTGCTGTTTTTAACATAGCACATGCGAACAGTAGATTTTTACAATTTAAAAGCTTTTTCCACCTGATCTTTTTCTTATTGATTATCTTGCTTAACTTTTCCTTTAAAAAAAAGATCTTACCTCCTTGACACAAATCTTTTAAAGAACTACTTTCCTTAAAATTTCCTTTTTTTGGTTGCATCATTTTCATGGTCTGTACATTCTTGTATTTTTGTACTTGAATCCTGTTAGTAACTTAATCTCTTTTACACAAGGCTGAAATGCTTCACTCTTACTACATTCAAATCCAGGAATATGGATGAAATTATGCAAATAATGGTTTTCAGTTTTGAGTTGCTTAATTTTAAAAATAGAATATCTCATTTTTTGAGGCTCTGGGTTTTTTTTTACATTTGTTTGAAAGCACGTCAAGTAATGCTTTGAAAAATCACATTTTTAGATTTATTTTCTTCTCTTGGGTTTACTATAAATGTATGTGTTCTTTGAAGGAAAAAAATAATTAATTTATTTCAAATCTTGCTTCTGAATCCTATATACCTATGTAAAGAAAACGCGGAACCTGAAAGATGTATGTGTGTAAATCATGTTGATGTTTTCAAAGCAATACAGCATGTAGGTTCTAATACAATACTTGAGCTTTTTAGCTCATTGAGAAGAACAACATACTTTTATACAGTTTTGCAAACAAGGATCTTGGAAAAGTATGTGCAAGTAAAACCTTTTCATGTGAGGTTGTTCAGAACTTTGTGTATGGCCCAACTTCCCTATTTCTTTCCAAAGACACAAAGTGCCTCAGAGCAGGAAAGTGATTGAGTGTGTTTTTAGTGTCAGTGAGAGACTCAAGCTTTCTAGCTTGAAAAATAACATTTATAACCCTCAGCTCCCTGACTTTCTCAGCTGAGTAAAAGGTCCTTTAACATTCATGAAATAATCTCAGTGTGCTCACAGAAAAAGACAACTTGACATGTCAGAATATTTGCAGGAAAAAGTTATGCCATGAAAAAGCATATTGAAATAATACTGCGTATAAAACTAAGCTTGGAAAACATTGTAGAGAAGACTGTACATTAATTATTTTGTCTGTCAAGTGGGACAGATGGGAAATCTGTGGTAATGAGAATATAAAGTCAAATGTCTAATTGAGGTGACAGACTTAAAAAAAGACTTGATAAATAAATAGATAAATACATACATACATAAAAACCCCAAACAAATAAATAAATCCTAATAAAGAGGACATTGTGCTTTGAAAGGACTATGCAGTACATTTAAGTAAAAACACTAAGATAACCAAGCTGAAATATTAAACAAAAGTGTCTTTTTTAACTTCACCACTCATATAGACCTTAAGCATCTACTTCTCTGCTTGGGAGCTAGAACCTGGAACACTCATCTGAAGGTAGGGGCTTCATTTAGATATTCTCATCCATCAAGAACAGTGGCACTGTCACCTACCTCTACAAAATTACCTGTTGATTATAGTGAGATACTGGAATATTAATCTGAATATCTTTACTCTAAAGTCAGTTCCATGATATTCCTGTCCTCCTGTTCAAAAGTGATGAAAATTAAATGGGGAAAGTGATGCAAAGGCATAAGCTGGAACAAAGGAAATTTCATCCTTCACAGGCTTCCTAGAATAGTGAGATGATTGAACAGGTCGTGTCTATCCCTGTGTTCTCTTTTTACAGCGGAACGTGTTGAAAACATTTTTAAAGAAAAATTCTTAGAATGTTTTAAAATGATTTTTCTTTCTTTCCTTTTGTTGTTGTTATAGTTGCTTTCTCCCATGCTGCTGCTATGGGCTGATGTGTTTGCTTGCTGGTTTTGGACGTTTGGACAAACAACAATTTGTAGCAAAGTGGTTCTGTAGTATCTGTTAAAGGCAAATGCTAGCTGAAGAGTGTGGCAGGAAATGTTTTACTCTGCTCTGGTTAACCATTAGGCAAATGATCAAGTTTCTTTGCAAAATAAGTTGTGACAGTCTACTAAACGTTATTGTCCTTTATTTATAGACCTCAGATATATGTGCTATATTCTTGAAACTTTTTTCTTTTTTTCCTCCAGTCTTGTCATAATCTTGTAGACCTACCAGAGTCAGATTTTTCACTGGTTTCAAAAAAAGCTTTTGAAATTTCTCCAGCAAGGATTCCTTGTCAGTTTATTGTATCAACTAGTTCATTAAAAAAAAAAAAACTAGGAAAAATATAAAAATAGTCACTAAAAAATTGAGGTTAAATGAATCTGCATGTGCTTCTCAGAGGGAAAATGCCTAGCACTTCTTTCTTTTTTTTCATGAGGATAATTATCTTTTAGAACAGCTAGTAAAAAGATTTCTCACAGTACATTCACCTTCCTTCCTCCTTAGGGGACAGAGAGCAAGACATATGAAATATGATGGTACATTTGAGTTATAAAGACTGCCTGAATATTGGAAATGGTAATTTCTCCTAAACATTTCATGATTCTCTCCTGAGACCTCTCATCTCTAAGGGACACAACGCAGAGAAGATCCAGAGGCTCTAGGTTACAAGGAAAGGCCCCACATCTAAATCTGAGCAGAAAGAAAATCTCAAGGCTCTTAGAAATATGCACTCACTGTTTACATAGAGTTGGAGAAATTTCTTCTGCTGTCTGAGGAATTACTTTGCCTTAGATGTGGTGCTCAGAACTGAAATGACTTTTTAGCAGTGCTGACAGTTCAGTCCTCAGAGATGGTCACTTCTGGCCTTAGACACCTAACAATAATGTGTCTCCTTTGTGGTCCTTTTTTTATTTCTGTTCTTGACAAAGTTAAGTTCATCATGGAAGCCATCCTTATCTTTTCACACACTGTTGTGTATAGGAATAGTGTAGGAAGGAGGGATTCCACTGTACCTAATCCCACGGTGCATGACAGACCCTCCATGGTGTGAATATCAAATTTTCTGTAAAGGTAAGGATATGTTACACTAAGTATGAAAATGTCTCAATGCCAGGGAAAAGCTGAAACCATTATTAAAAGAAAACACATTAAAATAGTTTGTTACAATTCAGGTCAAAGAGCTTTCTGAATTTGTTCTGCTAGTGTGCTTTATGTTCTTTTACAGCTGCAACAAGTTCTTTATGACAGAATGATAAAAAGTGGGTTTAGTTTGTTTCTAAAAAGTGGGTTTAGTTTGTTTCTTTGCTTAATATAAAGATGTAAAAGTGTCCTTACTGCTTCCAAGCATATACCTAAAATCAGCATAGTCTTCTATATGTTATACCTATAACTCGCATAATGCACCAAGTAACAAAGGCACTTTTATTGATACTTCAGAAATGAAAGAGAGCGATTTTCACAATATAAAAGGATATCAGACCTAATAAAACTTGTTCTTATCTAGAGCAAAAGAAGAAAAAAAATGAAAAATATGATGGACTTTGAGTAACACCTTGATGGTAAAGCTATGTAATTGCTTTCCATCCCTTCCATCAGCAGTGAAGCTTCAAAACATTGATCAAAGATGATGACTAACACATAATGCTCGGGCTACAGAACATTGTTACAGTTCCTCACTCTCATAATAATTGTAGTATGAGCCAGCATAAAGATGAATATTTTTTCTTAAATGTTTTTTCAGTCCAGACAGATAGGATTAAAAGAGTCTGACAGGAACAAGCTGTAGTAGAACATCAGTGTCAATAGATATATCACGGGCAGTTGCCTGAAATGGATAAAAATACTCTGAACATTTTACATTACTTCACAATGCAAAAGCATTACTCACTGGCAAACCCCTGCTCCATAGAGAAGCCATGTAAAGCCTCAGCTGACAAATTGCAAACTGAAGCTATCAGAAATTAAACATATTAGCTGGTGACATAATCTGCCCATTACCTTACCTGCTGTGATTTAATGATGTTAAATTTGAGTGATGTTATCTAGTAAAAGTTAGTTAAGAATTTCCAAAAGTTCTGTAAAGATGTTGATTAATTAGAACCAAAACTGCCATGCAAATGTGTGATATAATGAATGAAATGTCCATATGGAAACAAATAAAATAAATATGATTAATAGAAAAAGATGATGAGCTTCTCTATGGGTTGATATTTTACATTTGAACATATGAGTTTACTACTTAACTAAAAGAATTAACACTCAAAAATAAAAATTAAAATAAAAGCTGAGCTATAATTTTTGTACCATGGGAACTGATTCTTTGGAGGGTGATGGCTTGGAAATGTTGAAACAATCTATTCACATAATTTAAGAAAAACAATTTCTGGTTATGGCTATTTAAACTTCACAATGATTTCTAATTCATTTACAGATCAGATTAGTTTCACTTAAACCTGTGAAATTAATTTTTATTTTTTTTTCCTTCAGGTTCAATTATAAACAGCTAATTATAATGCAGTATGCTATTAAGATTTCTCATTATAGTTCTGGGGGATGTTATTAATTCAATTTGTAAATATAATGTGGATATATGACTTGCAAGAAATTCAAACTCTGAGTCAATAAATCATGCAATGTACCACAAAAATTATTTTCTAAAGCATCTAGAATATACAGGAGTATAAGGACTCTTGAATTTTTTTATGAAGTGGTGCATGGGGGTTGGGGCATGGGATTGAATAACCCATTAAAGACTTTCTTTACCATAAACATGTTAGTTGCTTTCCAGAATTCAGAAAAATATTGGGTGGTTTTTAAGAAAGTAAATTTCAATCACCTTAACTAGAACCTAACATTTTTAATGAAGAAAATAAGGCTCACACTGAACCTTACAAAAAGAGCTAGTCAGAAAAGACCACCCTCTGCCTAATACTTCCTGGTGTAGTGACACATATCTTACTAGTTCTGTTTGCATGTACAAACATTCATGATGAGGGAAAATTTACTGGATAATCGTTTGCTAAAGAGTTCACAGGAGTCTATTAACTTAAGTTTAAATATAAACTTTTAATTTCATTGCAGTGCTATTTTTCTGCTTTTTTTTTTTTCAAAGAGGACTGAGAATATTAGTACTACCTTTTCTAAATTCAAGAATGAGCAATATCCTCCCATCTTCTTCAATTAATATTTTTCCTGAAAGGTGGAATTTATTCTGAATACTTTGTATATAGTTTGAATGATTAATGTAATATTCTTTTCTCAGTGCTAAAGGGATAAATGGTGATATGTGTGTGCATTTTTGGCATAGAGCCCTACTGTGTTCTGGAGTCTTTTACTTTCAATTCATATCTGCATCAGGTCGGATAACAAACAGCTCATTGGAATTTGTTAAATTCATAGTGCATAGATATTTCTGCCAGAAAAACAACAACTTCACAGCATTGCTCATATGGTCAAATAAAAAGGCAAGGAATCCCTGACTGTGGCTTCTGGACACTAGTATTTAGAGATGGCCCTGTGCGTGAAATTGATTTATATTGCTAAAGAGACACTTCCTTGCTATAGACTCTTCTCTATCAGGTGCAGTGAGACAAAAAGCTAGGGACTGTAAGGCTGATATTTTTCATAAATAATTACCTCATGCTAAATTCAGTATTATGCAGAGTGACAGTGCTTTATTGTGGATTTTTTTGCTAATTCACATTACCTGAACTCACTCGGAAAACGATTAATATAAAGTGGAATTCTTAGTCCCACTCTATTTAAGGTTTTTCTAAAGTGTTTAACTGGCGTGAGTTATTCCTAATCTTTGACCAGGACTTCAGGATGCAAAATGTATTTTAAACTTCCTAAGTTTTAAATAAACTGTGACGTTGTATGTTATGTTGTTGGAAAACTACTTTTCCTTGCTTCAGACTTCAGTAACAAAAAATTGTTAAATCAATGAAGTGAATAGATTTTTCAGGATGTTCAGGTCTTTTCCTTTCCTTTCAGTTCTGTTACTTTTTGCAGAATGATGGGATTACTAAAAATCTACTCACTGCTTTTTCTACCTCAGAATTTGTGCTTGGTCTGTTCCTGAGCAGTTCCTTCTGTACAGGATTTTGGGCAAAGTAATATATCAATCTTCTGTGACCCAGCTGCCCCATACCTGAAAATGCAGACACTGAACATGTTCTGATCAAATCTATCTCTTCCAGGTATTAAGCAGACTGATTATATTGAGTATATGTGGCTGTTTTGTTTTCTAACCACATTCAGTACGTCTAACACAGGAAGACCTAAGAAATCTGTCAAGAGCCTGGTCTCAGACAAGGGTCCTGCCACTTATGTTCCCTTTTTCACTCTCTTTTGGTCACACAATAGCACAGTACGCAGTCAAGAATACAAGATAAATAAATCTGAAGTTTACTTATAGGTGATTTTCTTGGGAGAAAATGCTTTTTTGTACAATAGCAGTGATAAATTCCAAAGGTTTGTCTGAAAATCATGTGCGATCTAAGGTAAATCCACCCATACACAGGATATCTGTTGCTGATGAAACAACAGAATAAGAGATTTGATGTGCCGAAAAGTGTATTATATTCATGACACACATTTTAGCTTTTCTTCATTTCCTTTCATTCCTAAACAAATAAAACTAACATTTCACTTCAGACCCCAGGCTGAATCACATTGACAGAGAGCAGACGGCTGCTGCCCTTACTTCAGCCATCCACAAATATCTGTCTCAAAATATTAGCGCCATTCACAGTAGTTAGGGGCATTTCTCAAGTGCAACTGTATCTCAAGGTAAAAGTTGGATGCCATGTTGTGCTGCTTGTAAAGGAAGCTGACTTGAATCACTGGATCCTGGGAAGTCTTTTGCTTTAATTGGTGGTCCACAGAGTCTTAAGAAAATTGCTTGAGTTTACAAGAAATGTAGCTTACCTGACCAAAGGAGAATGGAAAAGTATGTGAAACTCTTTTTAAGTTAATTACAGACATTGTAGGTGCTACCTGCTGGTGGACTTGTTTATAAATGATTAATGGAGCTGGAAGTTTGTATCTATTATGCCACTATACTAACTGAGCTAGGCATAAACTACCTACAAGATTTCCTTAGTCCTAACCATACTTCCTAGTAGAATTGAAATTCACTTACTGGAATAAATATAAACCCCCATAAAATTTGAAAATTTACAAACAATATTATAACTTTATTGAGTAATATATGTCATATATATATATATATGACATATATATATATATGTAATATAGACATATATATCTTTCTGCAGAATGAATGGATTGGTTTTGATATGTTGATTACAAAGTGATTTAGTGGTAAACTGATTTCTCAAAAAAAACTATATAGTGAAAAATAACAATACTGACAATACTTTTAATTATAGCTGTATAGAGCAGTTTGTTGTTTGAAAATTATGGCCAATTAAGTCTAAAATTTTGGTGGGAATGTATCAGCATTGATGGAACTTGCTGTAGGGAGAGGGAGATGTGTTATGGATTCAGGGGACACCCTTTGGTCAGAGCAGAAAACATCTGCATTACTCGTGATAAGTACACTCACTTGTTTTTTCGCAAAGTAACATGTATTGAATTTGTTCCAACAGGAAAACTACTTATATGAAGTAGAGCAGATCCAGCAGAAAAAACTCCAACCTGGAAATTCGCATTAGCACAGTCATGAAAGCATTATATTTGGAGAATGACAAAACAGTGGATGATGCCTAACTTTTTCATATACGAGTACCACAAATAATAAATTGTGACTGTCAATGACTTAATGATAGAAAGTAATTTTTTTTCTCTTTCATTAAAGGAATGAAAAAGATTTTGTAAGGTCTTGCTTTTTTTCCTGATATAGCATAGGAAACATTCTAACTTTATGACAAAAAATAATTCTGCACCTATTGCAGTTATCACAGTTCAGAAAATATTACAGCTTCCCATTCAGCTGGAGAGCCAGTTATTTTGACAGAAATATGAAGAAGTGGAAAGAAAAGGTGTATGGAGAAAATGAGAAGAATTCAAGATTTAAATGTGGTTAAGGAGAACTGCTGAAGGATAAAAACTTCAACTTCTAAGTTTAAGCCTAAAATAAGTTAAGCAAAACTACACCAAACTGAGGATAGTCAGCTGCTACTCGCATTGCCCTGAAATAAATTAGAACTGGGCACAGTTGTTATAAAGCCAAATAAACACTATACATGTCAGTTCCCACATATTAAGCAACAAGCAAAGAACAATTTTGTGAGCACACAATCTTTTCTGTAACTAGACTCTTTTTCCTATTGAGTTGCTTCAGAATAGCAAAGTAGAACTGTTGAATTGTAGATACCTTTTTTTAAACTAATTTTCCATTTACAGAACAATACATAAAGAAAAAGATGAGTGAGTTATTACTAGTACTAAAAAAGCCTGGTTCCCACAGTAATATCCCTAGTATTCTCACCTTGAATGGTAGCCTGAATTTGGGAAATCACCCCTGCTACTTTATAAAGATTTCACTAGTTACTGAGGTATTTTCTAGTAAGTCATGTCCCTTTAGTTACAGTTTTATGCTTAGTTACCCTCTCTATAGAATAGATCGTTGTGACATTCAGGATCTGGCTAAGACAATAAAATAGAAGCTTACCTAAAAACACATTTATACTTGGACAAGCACCTCTATAAATGGTATCTACTCAGCTCCATTATTATTATCATCTTTTGCCTTTCAAATTAGAGGTAGTCAATCAATCTGTGAAAATCAAAGATGATTTTTTGTATCAGACTTGCAAAATCCAAGTATACTAATAACATGAATAGGAAGAGTAATCTAGCTGACATTTTTGATTATGTGGAATGAAAAGCAGTTCAGTGTAAGAAACATCAATAGCCCTAACACACTAGTGTCTATTTTTTCTTGTATTTGACCTCATAATGTTATTTAAACTAGAGTGAATAATACGTTGATCACCAATCTAAAAGATCAAAAAATAAAATACAAGGAGACAAAACAGGCAAACCCAATATTGAAGTAGTAACTCCCTTTTCTTTGGCAAATGGAAAAAAATGAAAAAAGTCCTTTTATAATTAGCTCAATTCTATTTAAAATGCTTCATTTTTTATTTTTAAAACTTTTAAAATATGCAATGCTTTCTTTTCTTTCAATTTAGAGAATACCAATTCATTGCATAAATTCAGTTCAGGTAAATTTGGCAATGAAGACTTCAGTTTGAAATGAACACATGGAATGTTGTACTTCAAAACACTGAAAAGGAATCTTTCTGGATGGCCATATACTTTCCATGACAGTACTGCTTTAATAATTTGTTGTGTGGATTAACTAATATGTTACTGCTATGGCTGTATATACTTGGAACACAACTGGTATAAAGCCCTATCCTGAAATACTCGTGTTTTACAATAACCTTACACACTTAAGATGATGAAACAGCTGTTTGTCATCAGGGAGTCAGACTAAATATATCAAAGAAAAAAACATTATTTTAATTTCCTGATAGGTAAGAGGTGTAAAAACCATGCTGAACTTCTTAACTGCAATGGTATTTTCAGTGTCACATTCAGTCCGCCATTCCCTTTACCACCTCTGTAACAGGGTACCAAGGCAGTCAGGGTTTTTTAGCCAGAGCTTCCTTCACCTTTCTTTTAACATTGGCACCCAAAACAACAATATAATTCTAAATGTTTAAAGTATATAAAATAGATATTTTTGTCCTGGGTTTGTTTGGTTTTGTTTATGTTTTGTTTTCTTATTAGTATAGTGAAACCTAGTGGGTTAGTGAGAACAATTTTGTACATGGATTCTGCCCTCCTTCATCACAAGGTATGTGCCTCAGGTCTCACTGTTAGACCAGCATCTTTTAGTGAATTCCTAGACTGAAATATCAGTCCTTCCAATTCCCAAGCAGAGGGATATCTGTCTATGACTGACTGTGGGGTGAAAAGGAATTACACAATCAATGCCCTGTCAAACAGGCATGCATCAGTCAGCAGAACTGAGAGCACAGCTAGTAGCAATGCTCTTGAATATCAGAGTAAACTAAGGCATCTTTGAAGGAAAAAAATTCTCATAGTTTACCTGATGAGAGGGTACAGTTATTGTTTTTGTTTCAGATTTTTCTTCCAACCAGATACATCAGTTTGCATTGTTTTAAGCTGAATTTCATTTATCTACCTATGTTTTAAAAATTATTTTAGTAGATTCCATTAATAAGTCAATATTTGCCAATATGCATCATATGGACAGACTTCATCATATGAAAAGTGAAAGATTGATGACAATACTGCAATGATACCATCTCAACGATAACTATGGACAGTATGATTGGCTATTGATATTGGTTGCTACTATATGCCCATCTTTATTCTATTTTTTTCATAATCTGGGACTGAAAGTTAGAACATGAAATCCATATACACTTTATTTACTCATTTCACAAATAAAAATACATTCAGAATAACTGTTGCCAGCTTTGTGACCAGTAGTTTGATACAGCTCAGATAGCTCTCAGTCTCCATGCCCATTTGTACACAATGATGAATCTTTTGAGGAGCAGCATTGCACACTTCAAATAGAATTGTCGTATACCGTTTTTACATTTTTAGTGAAATTTCTGTAATTTTTCTGTAGTACTTTTTACAAAATCCCTTTTTTATATATAGTTTTAGTACTCTTCAGCAAGAACATTTTTCAGATTGTAATTAATTCTGTTCCATCTGGAGGAAGGCTACCTACCTACCAAAAAGACAGCAGTCCTAGTTGCCTTGTAACCAGCCACCCTATAGGGTCAGGTCGATTTTCTGGTTATAGAGAGTGCTAACAATAGGTCTAACAATAGGTACAACATTTTTTTTTTTTTTTTAAATATTTCCTATTTTTACCAAGGATATAAGTCAATGTTTCAGCCATCTGTATTCAACCAAGTTTCTCATCTGTTTTTTTTTTAACTGAAAACGCATTTTCTTCACTCATGTACATTCAGTATATGGGTTGCAAAGATACATATGAAAAGGAACACACGTACACAGTGCCACCATTGACAATAATGAACCATCTTCTCTTAGGATAATACTCCTGTCGTGTAACTGGGTTGTGAAATTGGGATTTGTTGGCTTTTTTTACTTTCCAGAAATATGTTGGTGATAGCAAAGGTACCTCTTTTCCAGGAGTTTTAGCAGTAACAAATATTAAAAATAGAAAAATAATAATAAAAAATTCTGTTCATATGTCTGTAGAAAAGTCAGGGCAAAGGTTTATCACAATGCAGTGCAGACACTTTTGGTGTGGTGAACCTAGGAGCATTGTCTTCCTTTGAATTATAGCTAGTGAAAAATTGTAGATTATTTCCTTGTTGATGAAACAGTGTTTTTCTAAATGAACACTGTAAATGCTATGCCCATCTATGATGCTATATTAGTGTTATGAACAGTGATGACTCATCTGAGAACCAGTGACTCAATTTTTTAAGATAGACTGAATGATTTCACTGATCTAGACTTTTCTGTTTGGTTTGTTTCATCAGATATTACTAAAATAAGCAATGTTTCCTTTCCCTCTCCATTGCACTGGCCTTTCTCTTCACCTGGACTGCCTGTTGTGTTTAAGTTAAAAAAATAAAAATAAAATGATGATGCATAGTTCATCTGCAATGCTTTGGATAACATCATTGGTGAAACAGCATAGTTGTATATATGTGCTCCTTTCTGTAAAGCTTCATTAGTAAATTGTATTGTCTGCATCAAATCAAGAAAGAACTCATGTTTGATTGGTGACTTTTTCTATTAAAACGCTATACACCTTTTCTTTCCTAGATTTTCCCAGTTTCCCTCTCCTTAATTAGGATAGAGGTGTTTACTAAATGTCTAAAAAGGCCATTCCCAGCTATTAATATCAACACTCGATTATGCCAGCACTTCTAGTTTGGTAACTTTGATAGAAATTACCATGTCACAGTTTAATACCTTCGATAAAAGCATTTGCTAGATAGTACGTCTCTGAGGGCAGTTCTTTTCTCATTATGACATTGTGCTCTTGTGGGAGACAGATTGTCTTCCACACCTCCAAACAACAGAACAAATAGGCAGACATTTTGTAACATATTGCCTCAGTGGTGTCAAAACAGTTCATATTGGCATCTTCATTTTTACTATTGTATATTATACTCTGAATGATACTACTGAAGTGAAACTTCTTCATCTTACCTATAATTTTTTTCCAGTATTAACCAAAAATGTTTTAAAACAAAATGCAATACTTCAGTAGTATTTAATTAAAAAAAAATCCTGTCATTTCATATTTTAGTTCCTGTTTATGATGAAAAAATATGTGCTATTTCATCCAGCCCCACTGAGATCTTGGGTTAATATTTATTTTTATTTAATTTTCCTTCTTGAGTAATATTTTAACAAGCTCTTTGACATCTTTGATCCATGTTAATGAGTTAACAGAAAACTCATAAATCACTTTCTCACTAACATTCTCTTACCTACCTTTCTAATTTCAGTGGTTATGGAGAGAAGCTACTATTTGTTTTCCACAAACTCTCAGCTGTAGATGCTTCATTAGGAAAAAATTACACACTAGCATCATTGTCACTGCACTTCTGAGCAACAGTTCAGGCTTTTCTTATAGTTGCAGTTCCTCATTATTTGTCCTCCACAAACAGTTTATAATATCCCATATAAGCAGCTTCCTCAAAAGATGAAACCTGTGTTCTTCTCACTGTAGTTGAGCTACGTCTCAGCTTTTTCTGTCCTACTATTATAGTATTTTTTCAGTGCTAATTTCCAGTGTTTTTTCTAAACTCACTTTCAAACTCATGAAGCCGGACTTTTCAGTTCTTTTCATTCTTACACATATCTGGCTCTGCTTTTCAATGCAAAGTTCTACTGTCTCTAAGGAGTAAATCAGAGCAATTAGCCTCTCTCCTTCGGGCTAATTGCTACACCAACCTTGCAAATTTATGTGAAGAAAACAAAAAAGAGACTTAAGAATAGCAGAACATAAAACAAATAGAACACCACACACACCCACCCACCCCCCAACCTCAACAAATAATTTTCCACCTTCCAAACTCACTCAGATTCTCAACATATCTATTTCTTGCTGGGAATGACAGATGACTTTTTTGCCATTACTAAGGGTAAACAGTTTCCAGAAGTCTCAGGGAACACTGTTATGTATGTTTATTAGTGATCAGTGGCTTTCTGATTTGAAGTTTTAATTAGTAACTGCTACAAATACAAATAAACAGGATAAATTTAAAACTGCACAATATAAAAATTTCAGACCTTTTTTTTAAGCCTTATACTCTGAATGGTTCTTTTACATCAATGTGACACAATTTCAAAGTGATAGCAGGGTTTTCCTGATTAGTAAGTTATCTAGTTGAAATAAAAACCACTCTGTAAGGAGCTAGAAGTGGAAGACTCCGGGAACATACTAGAACTGTTGGAAATACTGAGGGTGACTGCCAGCCTCATGCAAAGCTCAGTGTTTTACTTTGTATTAAAAATACTCACACAAAAGCAGTCACACAAAATGTGGGCGACCTAGATTAAATTCCTTTGCAGTGGGATTTGATTGTCAGCTGCCCATTCCTGGAGAGTTCTTCAGGTACCAGGTTACAGTGCTTCAGAACACCTAGGAAGGATTCATTATGTTTCTTGTTAAAGATCACACACCGTAACTGGAATTAAAAACAAAACACCACCACCACCAAAAACAACTCAGAAATGAAAACAAAAAAACAAACAACCCCCCCCCCAAACCCAAAAGAAAAGTACCCAACCCAGAACAACATTAAAAAAATGCCACAACTGGGTTAGAGGGAGAAAGACAGAAGCTGTGTGAACTTCAACTTGTTATTTCAGCTAGGAAAAGGGAGAGGGAGGTTCCCATTGCTAATAATTGTGGCACTGTTTTGCATAAAGTAGATAATATTCAGCTATTGAAACAGAAAGAACTGCAATCAGTAATAGTCCCTGGGTTTAGGCTGCAATACTTTGAAGGGAGGAAAATGATACTATTCACATTCTGTGATACACAAAAATATGTTGGCTTGGATGAAATGACAGCTAGGTTTCCTGTATTATGTGTTATTTCCCTTCTGCTTAGGGCGGAGCTGCTATCAGCACTACGCCACAAAACCTGTGTATTTAGTATCTACCAGTAAGTAGTAGAAATAAATCTGTCTCCATATTTACTAGATCAACACATTGTGACAGGTGAATCTCATTTTCAAACACCATAACCAATTATGCAGTGTCTAACAGCTAGTTTCCAGACCCAGAGATGAGTACCTTATGGAGGCCTTTATAAATAAAGAACAGTAATATCCTGGTAACATCAGTAGTAGAATTAATAAAGTTTAGATATTATAAGTAGTATTTAGATAAAATATACCATAATTTTTTTTTTAATTTTTTCACTAATGAAGTATATTGACTAAGCTTATATGTGAAGATGGTTTGCAGATGTCCTACTAAAAATCTCTGAAAGTATTTCACTTTTCTATTACTAAGTGCAGAATTCAGTTTACTGCCTTTCACCAGAAAAACAATATTGTCTATGAAACATACAGAAAATAGTTTCTCCAGTATTCATGCTTCTATGCCTGATTTTAATAAGCATTTTAATAGTGTCTTGTAAAGACACAATGCAAGTACTATAGAATTGTATTTAAACCTTTTTATTATTTCATGTCTGAAGTTAGGTAAAACTAATAGTTAAAGATGGAATTTATTTTTTTTGTTCTATACCCCCTATTTATGCTGATAAATATATCCCTAGAGTATGTGGGATTATACAGGTAAATAATAAAAACCCAGGAAATCACTATTTAAGGTGGTCATTACTAAGGAGTGAATGAAATATATGATGTAGTAAAAAGACGTTGAGAATGTTCATATACTTCCTTTGATAGTGGCCATGGTTAGAGTGGAAAAATGGTAAGTATGTGCAATAGACTGCACTAATCAAGGGAGCTTAATTTATCATTCTCAGTTGTGTGAGGTTTATGTGAAAACTGAATCACAGGTAGCCTTCGAAGGAAGTGAGATGTTACTTCTGAAGCATAAAACACACTTAAGAAAGAGGATTCTGCAAACAGTGACACGAGGCAGAGGCAGAAAATCCTATTGACTGTTCTGGATACCTGAAACTGCAAAATGGGCAGTGGGAGAGTTATTTACTTCCATTTTGTCCTACCCAGTTGTAGTGTATTTTCTTTATTTTTAAAACATTACTTGTTCTAGCTTATGCTCCCAAACCTTCTTTGAGCTTGAAAACCTCTTTGATTTTGCCTGGCAGAAAAGAACCTGGGGGTGCTGGCTGACAGGCAGCTGAATATGGGCCAGCAGTGGGCCGAGGTGGCCAAGAAGGCCAATATCATCTCAGTTATGTCATAAACAGTGTGGCCAGCAGGACTAGGGAAGTGATTGTCCCCTTGTACTCAGCACTGGTGAGGCCGCACCTTGAATCCTGTGTTCAGGTTTGGGACCCTCACTACAAGAAAGACATTGAGGTGCTGGAGAGTGTCCAGAGAAGGGCAAGGGGTCTAAAGAACAAGTTTCATGAGGAGTGGATGATGGGACTGTGGTGGTTTAGCCTGGAGAAGAGGAGGCACAGGGGGACACCTTACCACTCTGTATAACTACCTGAAAGGAGGTTGTAGGCAGGTGGGGGTCGGTCTCTTCTCCCAGATAACTAGCATCAGGACAAGATGAAATGGCTTCAAGTTATACCAGGGGAGGTGTGATTAGATATTAGGAAAAAATTCTTCACCGAAAGGGTTGTCAAGCATTGGAACAGGCTATCCAGGGAAATGGTTGAGTCACCACCCCTGAAGGTATTTAAAGATGTGCAAATGTGGCACTGCGGGACATGGTTTAGTTGTGGACTTGGTCATGCTAGGTTAACAGTTGGACTCGGTGATCTTAAAGGTCTTTTCCAATGTCTACAATTCCATGATTCTGTGATTCTCTGATTCTTTCTTATCAGTGCACATAGCTAGCCCTGTCTGATGGCCAGACTAAAAGGGTGTCAAGATGAGAAATTTCTGCACCCTGCAGAAAATGTAAGGGAAAAGCAGCTGTTCCCACCTGACCTGAGCCTAAGCTACTAAGATAAGAAAGGCCGAAACTGCAGGACTTGTGGGAGGAGAGTGTCAAGAAACAGAATCTGAGCAAAAGATGCCAAAAACCAGTGAAACAGATGCTGCTGGTTCATCAAGGGGGTGATATGTAAGGCCAAAATTAAAAAGCAAGGTGTAAAAACAGTAAAACTCGGGCAAATGAAGAAGTCTAATGGATGAGAATTATTTATCCAGGAGGAGGAAATGGGAAAAAAGCTCACTATGCGGTGAAGCCTGTGAATGGAACAGTGTGACCTGACCAGCAAAGTCTGGAGCAGAACAACAAACCTCTTCTGATCATAACACAGGTGTCTGATTTGATTGTGCAGACGGGGAACCTGGAATTTTTCCTGTAATATTGTTGAGGGAGCACCACACCTCACACACAGTGAATTCAGGGAGAAACGTTTATACTACCAGCTGAAACACTCAGCTGTTCACAGCTATTTTTATAAAATAAAGGCCACCCTCCCCTGTGTTATTCTTTGAGTTTCATGGGCACATCACCCTTGCCCATCTCCACTGAGCCTTCTTCATTAGGGGTCACGTTCCACCCGTAGGGATTTAGTCAGTCACAGCCTGTGGCATCAAACGCAGGAATGACTGATCAGTACCCCTGGACAGCACCAATGAAATTATTTACGTAAGTTGTCACTTTTTCTGGATCTTGGCACTCTTTTTACCACCCTTTTACCCTCAGATAAAGAATCTGGCCTTATTTATGTTTTCACCTTCAGTCCCATCATTGCTATATCCATACCTAGTTTGGTATTTGCTGTCACTATGTGGGGGACAGTGGTGCACAGCATTACTGGCACAGTTACCCCAGCAGTGCTGGCCTTGGGCAAACACTCCCAAGGGGACCCAGTGCTCCCTGCAGGGATCTGTAAGGCTCAGATTGCTCCCTTTTCACACCAGTGAGATCCATCTGTCCTTCATGGCAGTGTCTTTAACCCCTGGAAGCTTCTCAGACTCCGATTTGTCATATCCAGCCATTTCTCATGTCATGTCCTGTAGTTTCTCACATCCTGTTTGGTTAACTTAACTTCAGCCCCGGGCCAGGTCAGCGGTCAACTTTCCTGCCTGCAACCCTGACAAACACTTAAAGAGTTTTATAGGGTTGACCCCAGACAGCAGCTAAGCACCCATGCAGCCACTACTGGACTAGGGAGTGAATAGGAAGACCAAAAGCAAGAAAAGTCATGGATTAAGATAAAGACAGTTTAAGAAGTGAAGAGGGACTGCCCCCTGCCCCCCCCAAGAAAGAAGTGATGCAAAAGCAACAACTGAACACCTCCCATAGGCAGACTGATGCACAGCCAGTCTCTGAACAACTACCTTGAACAACACCCCATCCTTTTTTTTTTTTTTTTTTCTTTATTTCTGAACATGACATCATATGGCCTGGAATATCATTTTGACATTTTGGGTCAGCTGTCCTGGCTGTGTCCCCTCCCAGCTTCTTGCCCACTCCTGGCCTGTTTGCTTGGTGGAGGGGCAGAGTGAGAAACAGCTAAAGTCTTGACATTGCAGGTAGCGCTCAGCAACAGTGGAAAAACAGATGTGTTATCAAGTGTTTTAATTACAAATCTGAAACATAGCACCGTATGGGCTGCTGTGACGAAACTTAGCTCCATCCCAGCCAGACCCGGTATAAGTATGCTGTTTAGCATAAGCTATAGAGGTCATATGAACACACAGGATAAATAATTAAGGTTGTGTTTCATTTCTTAGCTTTTTATGAACTTACTTGTAGAACAGTTGGATTTAGGGGAAAATTGAGCCTTTAGTAAACAGCTGTTTTGACACATACGTTCCATGAAGTTCAGCAATGCTTTGAGGGTTGTGTAAGACTAACCTGTTCAAAAGCTGTTGTCTGGCTGTCAGTATGAAGTTGTGATTTATACTTTTTCCTCTACAGCTAAAGAAGTGGGACTGAAATACTCTGACTCATATCAGAGAACTTAAAAACCATTGTTATTGTTTGTAATTTCTTATTTTAAAACATTCTGTGTGGAAGCTGATGGGTTCACCTACACCAGTGATGGTACAGGAGCATCGAGTGGACAAAAATAAAATATCCAAATGTTCTTCAGTTACTGGTATTACATCATTTTGTAGCACTTCAGTTGTTTTTCAGCTGACAACTGTTTGACATTACAGCTGCAATGAAAAAGGAAACTGGATTCCTCTGAAGTCTGCTGCCACAGCTGCTTGCCTGTGGAAGTTCTGTGCAATATACCCTGATGCATAGACCTATGTTTAGTATGGCTCAAAGGAACATCTTTCACAAACAGCATTTAGTTTTCCTGTTTGTATAAAAGATTTCCAAGAGCTCCTTTCCTCTGTAACTCACAGCCGTTATTCAGTTACAGCTTGTACCTTCTAATATATTACAGTAATGATAGTTCTCTGAATTCATACAATTGAATTGGGTATCTTACAGCTCACACTTCACTGCATTAATCATAAAGAATAATATGTTTCCATGCAGTGCTGTTTTAGAAGGATATTTTGCCAAGGTTTAATCACTTGCCACTAAAGTCTGGACTACAAATTGACAGTTCTATTCCACTGAAATATTTCTGAGTTCTAAAGCACAGCCATTTTCTTATACACTATCCTTAGAACCATCTAATGATTCTGCACATTTTTTGTAAAAGAGGAAGATTGGACTTAAAGGGTGTTATGCTTTCTGAAACAGTTAGAGTGGGAACTATTTGGATCTGTTCCTGTATTAATATATTTAAGAGGATTGTGGATTAATGAGGCTGACTGGAAAAACATCAATGGCAATGCCTCCCCTATGGTCTCATTCTCTCCTGTGTTCAGCTTCATGTCTAGCAGCTTAGTGATCAACATCAAATCACCATCCTTCTTGCTGTGTCAGTACTGTGGCATCAGTGTAGGTGTATAAAAATGAATTGTATTCTGTTCTGATCTAATCAAGTCTGTTGACTAAATTCTTACTGGAATATTTATTGTCAGGAGATGCATTGAACAAAATTCAGCTTGACTTTCAGACTCCAGTTTACAGTCATCAGACAGATTTTTAAAAGGCATCAGATATATCTGTTGCTTTGCACAAGCCAAGTCTGAGCCTTTCCATGTGATCTGTGCTTCACTCCATTTTGGTGACCTGTATCACTTACTTTCTGAGGCGTCTGGCATTCTTCTAGTGTTCTCAGAGGTATTTTATTAGATTTTTGACTGACCAGGGTCAGGACTGCAAGGTCACTAAAATATCTTAATGCCATTTTCCTTTCATCCCCCGTCCACTCATCTACCCATCCACCCACCCATCCATCCATCCATCCATCCCTTTATTTATTTATTTCAATGTGCAGTAAACTCAGCTCAACCAGAGCTCAGAACCTAAGCCTATATTTAACTTGTAATCTGAATTAATTGTTTCTGGAAATCATTGTGAGGCAATAAATATTAGAACCCACAGTGTCATTTTTGTAGTCCCTTTCAGACGATGTCTATACTTTAAGAAGTTCAGAAACTCTTAGCTACAATGGATCAAGCTAGTCCCTGAAGCAGTTCTGCTTACTTCTGAAGGGTTGTGGCAGGTATGAATTTGTTGAGCATCTTTCAAGAAAAAGCAATATTTGAAACTATCAAGCTATGAAATATATAATAACAGAATGGGTACTGACTGATGGAGACCCTTATTAACATCTGCTGGCATCTCATTAATGTAAATACCATTCTATGAATTGAAAGAATTGTTTATGTATAAAAAAATATAAATCAGTATCCTGGAATGTATTCTGATAACATGTAATTAAGCCAATCCTAAAAGCATCAGTCCATTTAAGACTCTTTTTTTTCCCCCTAAAGGAATTCAATAAAATATTACCTAGTAACAACTTTTCTGTATTTAAGGTTACTTTAATTGAAATTCTTGGTCTTTTTCTTGTCACTTGTTATAAAAAGAAATAACTATAAAATTTAAGTGTAAAATTTAATCATAAATTACATGAAAATATAGTTAAATACCACACCCAACAGCTATTTGAAATGTTACCTCAAAAAATAACCAAGTCACACATCTACTATAGGAGAAAATAAAAAGAATATAATGCAGTCATAGTCCCCAAAACACAATAAATGTCTACAAGTATCATTTTTTTTTCCAATTAGAGAATTTCAAATTAAGATAGAAGTAATATAAATTAAGGTACAAGGGTTCTGTGGGATAGGCTTTCTGTTACATACATACAAAGTTATTAAATCAGTGTGTCCAAATTGATACAGTTCTGGGTCTCAGTCTATTACCCTTATTTATGTTGAGACATAACTTTTCAAACTGTTTTTCCAGACTCTTTGCTGCAACAACTAATCTGCACAAACAAAGGCAGAGTTAGAAGTTGCTTAATCATTGCATCCAGGGGGAAACTGGACAAAAGGAAAAGTGGAACTGTGATTTTCCCCCTCTCCTTCCCTCAAAGTCCCATGTGGTGTTCAGTGTTGCTGAGACAGCATTTTACATTATTCATAGCTAGCAGCAAATTGCTAACCTCTGGGAGTAATGAGAGAACAGGGAGGAAATCATGCCTTTGTGATAGAATAATATCTTTTCTTGGTGCTTCCTGAGGCAATACAGCTATATGCTTCTTTTTAAATAGGCCTGCAGAGAAAAAGACTTGCTATCTCAGAAGAAACAAAATGCCGGTTTTGTTCAGGCTTTTCCATTCTTCTTGGTAGCAAATAAATTTGTTAAAGCCTTCCTTAATATTTGAATAGATTTGCGTAATGGACTGATGAGTGTGCTGTAAACTTCTGAATCAATTAGACTGATATTGATGATAATAACATTGTTACTAATACTGCTACAGTACCAAACCCTAACATGATGGCAACCTGGAAGGATAATGTTGATTATGAAGAAGATAAATCAGATTCTGCTTCTAATTTGTGTATGATTTATAAGAAGTTTGGATATGCTTCCCAGTTCATCGTTATGTCCTATTGGCATCATACAGGATGTGCTTGCTTATGCCTTGTTGGCTAATGAACTCCTCAGAAACCAAGTGATCAGCAAGCACTGCTTGCTAATGTCTTGTGTTTTAAATTGTGGGAGGACACGGTGACATAGTGTGTCCCAGTCTGTTCCTTCCTATAAGTAGAAGAATTCCAGCTATTTACATCCGTGAACCACTCTCCTTACCTAAGGCTGTCTGAAAGATTTTTCTTGTGGCCTTTTTAAGCAGCATAGACTACTAAAGCATGTGACCGATTTGACTTGTCTCCTCCGGCACATCTTAAGACACAACAGCAAACTGGATAGAAGTGTTCACATTCAACAAATCCCTTGTGCTACCTTTCACACTCACAGCTTGGAAGTGCCGCCCATTGCAGCTGCTGTTATCTCTTAGGAGTGTCACATACTAGGCCACTGCCTTATTGCATATGGGAGAAAAGGAGGCCCACAATGTCTTGAGCCCCTTTGGAATCTCTTCAAGCAAAAATGAAAGAATTTTCCATTGTATGACAGTGTCCTTTATTCTTCTTCCCTGTCGTCTCAGGTATTACCCCTCATGTCATGGCTGTTGTTTTGTCTAGTCTATTCAATAATCAAAATACTGTTGGTGAATGGGGTAAGCAGCTGTCTGTGGGACCATGGTATCCCCTGCACCTTGAATGGCTTGTGGTAGGTTCAGCAGACTAAGGAGGTCACATCTATTAATAGTTTATGTCTCTCATCTTCATGTCCAAGGCCACACTATTGTACTTGGGAGCCTGGACTATTGTAACATAGGATGACCAATGGAAAAACAGCTTCTGACATACAAATTCACTGCCATCTTCATTGTACTGAAGATATCTGAGGATTATTTCTGGTGGGAAGGAGAGGAGTATGCCCCAGGTATCATCTTGCTGGAACATAGGATACCATTTTTAAGCTTGATCCCTTCAGAGTTATGTGAAGAGGGCCAAACCACACTCATGATAGCCTAACCCTCTGCACATAACTGAGGTCATAGTGCCACACCATACAACCACAGAAGATGCAATCGCCTGATCTAACTTCAGCCATAGACCGTGAAGCACTGCAGACTCCAAGATACTTTTTCAGAATCTACAGTGCTGTGTGCTGTAATAGGTAGTGAGTGGCAGAGTCTGCAATGTATTAGCTGAGGTGCTATACAAATATATATATAAAAATATATATTTGTCCTATACAAACCACTCTTCATATTTCTTCCTCTGTGAGAACAGAGCAGGGAAGAGTGCAGTGCTTCTGGCAGATACCCCCTGCCTTTAAGGGGATGGAGACTTAGGTCCTATTCACATCCTATCGATGTAGATTTCCTGGTGTTGGCCACCATATACCTTCAAACACAGACAATGTGATTTCCCTTTTCTGTTGGCCCTGTTTCCAGACTGGCTGCCTACATGAGATAAAATTAGTTTCATGGTATATGCCTGATGCCAGCTCAGGTGGTTGCCCTGAGCATCTCCTGAGATCATATGATCTCAGTGAATTCACCTGGATGCACTCAGCATAGTAGGAAGACTATAATTTTCTTCTGCTTTCCCTACCTAGATTAAGAAGACATCTGTAGCCAAACGTATTTGAATGCTACTAAGTATGGTTCAAAAAGCACAACTGATGGCAAAAGGCTTGAATCAACTTTTAATTTAACCAGAATGGTTCACTCATCTTTAACAGAAATCCTTTTAAGTACTGATTAATACAAAAGCCTAGGAGAGATATAATTTTAAGAAGCAAAGCACTATAGATTCATGTAGGCAAAGATTTTTTTTTTTCTCTTTCCTGTAGTGTGCTTATGACTTCAATTAATTCTAAGAACTCAAACCAAGTACCTTGTATTTGGACTTTTCCTACATTATAATGGCTCTTGAACTTTTCTTTCTAAGGTATGACAGAGCAGTGCTTTTAGTATGCAGTTACAGTAAATGGAGACATGCATTTAGCATTTTAAGCCTCTAGCAGGTCTGTCTTTCTACACAGCAGCTCACCAATTGAATATAAATATCATGCTTGGTAATTCAGAAACACAGAGTGAATTTCCTTTGTCTGTAAATGTCTGTTTAACAAGTATTTAAAATTCAGGAAAAGAGCTTGGATTCTATACTTACACTTACCCTTAGAGTCTGAATGGCTTATTAGCAAGGTACAGTGGCGTTCAATACCTTTACATCCATTTTTGAAGAATGTTGCAAGCTACTGCTACGAGGTTTTCCATTATTTATAATCAGTGTTATATTTCAAAACAGTAAAATAGCCTGTAGCTCATACATTTATATGATTCTCCTATTGAAACCTAAAACATATTAAAGAAAAAGCAAATAATTTCATTTTTTGTGTTGCACTGGAATTACCAACTAGTTTTCAGTATTTCTGTATGCAGTATTAGCAACTACACAGTTTTTACATTTACCTTTCCTTTAAATCAAAACTCGGACTTTGTAAAAATATTAAATTCAGTGATAGACTGTATCAACAATTAAATATTTCTTGAAAGCTGGGCCAGACTCATGATTTTGTGTTTTTACAGTCTTCTTTCTTGTCCATTCTTGTCCTTTTTTTCCTTTCTTCCTTAAAATTCTAAATGAAATTAGGAGGTGATATTTTCACTGGTCCAAATTAGTTATTTGGAACTATGCTTATTAAAATTTTCTCTCCTCTATTTAAATAATTATTCTTAATAGGTTTGACTAAATTTGTCTTTTAGTCAAAGGCAACGGCTTTAAAACTTTAGGAACACAATGGATATAGTCCCTAATCACCACCATAATGCAGTATCTTCACTTCAGCCTGGTCCTTCTGAAGCTGCACGTTATCTTATTCTTTCTCCTCATCTCCTTGGCCTTTATTGCAGTATCTTTCTTTCTTGTCTCATTCATCTAATATGTATCTGAATCATATACACATCTTAATAAAAAAAAACGGAGGGGGGGAGGGAGAAAAGAACAGTAAGAGAAACATCTTAGCAGTTCCCTTGCTGTTAATTCTTTCTGTTGTATAAATCATCCTTTGCTTTACCTTTCTAGTCCATCAGGGTGAAAAACACTGCAGAGGTAGTTAAATATTTTCCATGCTGTGTTTGTATGACCTATTGTACAGTTACTTTTCATTGTTGGCTGCCTAAGGCAGTTTGGTGGTGAGGTTTAGGAGGGGAGTACCACATCAGCTTTGCTGTGCTGTGTCTGTTTTTGTTAGAGCTTGCTTACCACAAACCATTATTAAATGGCTAATCTGTTGGTTAGTGATACCTTTAGGTATAGTTAAGGAAGTATAAGGCTGAATTTGGTAACTTCTGCTATATTTTAACTCTGAACATAGCTTGCTGGTGCAACTTCCAGTTAATTTCATAATAAAATAATTTATTCATAATAATAAAAATAATAATAATAAAAATAATAATAAAAAACCCAAAATAATAAATTCATAATAAAATAAATTCATAATAAAATGAGCATGTAATGTTGGCAGAACTACTGAAGAGGCATGGTAAGAGAGTTTATGATATTAATGACTTACCATATTTACTGCTATTTTTTTTTAAAAAATATTTTTTATCTCCTCTCAACTGAATTTGCATTTTGACAATATTTTTTTTTTCTCTTTGGTGCAAAATATTGCAATGAAGTAAAAAGATTTATTTAAACTAAAAAGGAAAAATTTGTACCATGTTATCTGGGATGTCTTATATTTTTTTTGAAAATATTCAGAATTTTAATAAGTCTTTAAGAGGAAAGAGTTCATATGCACACATTGGCTTTTACAAAGATATTTGTTTCATAAGTTTGAAAGAGATTGGAAGCTCTGCTTTTAATTTTTAAACTTCCTGATGAATGCTTCTCCTTAAGGGATGTATTCCATCTCTTTTCCAAAATGTGTATTAGATTTTGATAAAGTCTTTAATAGTTTTTTCCTGAAACTTCCATTTAGATGAATAGCATTTAGAGTATACAATAAGGAAAAAGGAAAAAGAAATAAAATAGAACTGAATGTAAGCTTATATAACTGTAGTTACATTTTATGACAACAGAAATCCATTGAATATGATTTTAGCATCCTAAAAACCTCCCTCATGACAAAAATCGAACTGAAATCTACTTTTTCTTTAACCTATTTCAGTTCAAAATGAAATTCCAAAGGCTAAATTGTTTTTCTATCGGGTTACTGAGCAATGACAACCCTATTTTTCTCTCAGAAATAACCATGACATAAGCAACCTTATAATAATTCAAAAAGTAGCAGACAGAAGCAACCTGGTACCTTGTAAGTGAACAGATTAATCTATTGTTTCTACTACTGATATTCAATTCCGTATAAACAAATGGTCTAAGAATACTTGCCACATCTCCTTCTTTAAGTAGCTAAGAAGAATAACAGGGAGAGCAATGCTGGTGTGAGAAAACACTGCAACAGCTTTGGTTCTGATGCCCCTTTTTGGCAAGATTTTTAATACTGTTGTAGATACAGAAAACTGCAACATCCAGTATTTAGGCTATGAAAACATTATTTCTAATACAAAGATAAGAAATAAATCCATTTATTTTATTGAACATATATTTATGCAGTAACCTGAGAAACTAATACATGTAGCAAGGAGATACCTTATTGTAAATTTTCAGTTTAATCTAGCAAAACAACCCAAGGTTAAAGTTAGAAAAGTCAAAACTAGAAATATGTAAATATTTACCCTGATAATAGTTAACATCTGGAATGGTAAAGGTAGTGCAGAAGGGTGAGTGACTGTCTACATGGAATGATGAACATGCTTCAATACAGTGTGCATCTTTGACTCCCTTTAGCGTAGTATGTAAAATGAGATTTGACACCACTGACTTTTGAGATAATCATCCTAATTCTTCAATTTACATTCGTGTCTCATGCTTTTAGATTCTTAGGCCTTAGTCAGTTATTGATGAGCTAGCAATGCTATTAGTATGTTGAAAGACAAAAATGAGGACTTGAGGGATACCATGCCCTCTGAATGAAAGCTCTATAGGGTGTTCTTGTGTAGGGAGGTGTTAACAGACCTTCAGCTGCTCTTGGACTGTGGCAGTTTCAGTTCAGATTGCTTTTTTTCTTTTTTTTTTTTTTTCATCTTTCTCTGCACAAGGAATGTAGAATTTTATTTCATATATGAACCTTGATTCATCTCACCATGCTTTTTTTTTTCACCTGAAATTGCATTTCTGCAATTTCTGTAAGACCACTGAGGAGCCAAAACTAAATTGGGATGTAGCTGACCCTTATTAAAATCTCTCAGACTGAAAATAACAGTGGCACCATGTAACCTACTCTGACACCTTACAAATCGGTGGATAGTATGCAGAGTGGTTCAATTTCCTAGCATAGCTTTGTAAGTTCAGAATGAGGCTATTTAAGAATCTGCCTCCATAAAAACTAAAATACAAGGGCACAGTCAAAATACCAGTTTTTATAAGAGTAAGGAAGGGTCCCCAAATGTATTAATGAATGTTAGACATAGTTTTGGGGTCCCATCCTTCCTTCTTCAGGTTGCAACTGAGAATAATGTTTAGTTTCTGCTCAGTAAGTTTTCAAAATACATTGTAAAACACTTCAGACTCCAATTCTCCTTATCTGAATCTATCAGCAGAATATAAGCTCTTTGCATTACACTATATTATAGATCAACAGAAGTGTTAATGAATGAATAGAATTAGCCTTTCTAGTGGGAAATGTTTATGAATTTAATATATCCACTGCAGTTTTTCTTGGAAATGCTAAAAGAAAAACTAAAGCTCTTCACAATTCACTCTAAGCTATAAAGCTATTTAAAGAAATATACATGTACTTATTATACCAATACTGTTAAAGCTAGTATAACTGTTTGTCAACAATTCCGCTGTAACACAATGCCTTTCCTGAGACCTAGAACATAGCCGTAAAATTACGTCTGTTTCAGAAATTTGTGCACCTCTTTTTAAAGAAAAACACTGAAGTGCTCACAGTACGGAAAGTCCCTCTAGGATAGCCATGTCAGCTGCACCACTCAGCTTGGTGAGGGTGTACTTGATTCCATTGGTGCACTCGATCTCAGTGTATTTCTTGTAGTTTATGTAATGGATTCATTGGAAAAGTCTTACATTCAGCCGTTAGACCTTTTCAGAGTCCTTTGGAAGGTTTACCAAAGGCTTGAATTCTATCCCCTCTCACTAGATAGAGATGTAAGTCCCTCTGCTGTATGTTAAAAGCTATTTGGTGTTAACTTCTGCTGACGGCAATACAGTTTGGAGCTGCCCAGAGAAGGTGTGGGTTTAACAGGTCTGATACATATGACCAGTATATTTCTGAAAGCTCTATTAAAAGGCTAGTATATACATGTAAATATGGGATCCATATTCTCTCTTCTATATATGTCAATCATGTTAATGTTAAGTATTTGACCAATATTAATTTATTGTATTTTGACAAGGACGCTAAGGGTCCTTAAGAGTCTAGCGTTTGTCGGGCACCATCAATCATATCAGCCACATTCTGGCCACTGAGTTGAGAAAGGATGTTATTTAGCTGAAAGTCTAAAAGTTTGATTTCTTATGACCTTGTGTAGGAACAAACATGCAAGTCAAAGACCCTTCCAAAGCAAAGAATTTCCAATTAGAAGAGAGGACAAGCTGGTTTAGCTTTGCTGAGTCTAAGACAACAGACAGCAGATCAATATTTTTTTTTTTCCTTTAGGTATGCTAAAATTGGAATTTTTTTCCTAAGGGATCTTGTTTTCAAAAGAGGTATACCATTTATCATCATAGTAGTATTTCATGGATTTAGGAAATATTTATAAGATTGATTCCCTGTGAAAAACACTGAGAATTAAATATGTATACGAAAGGCAGCACACTATAAAAAAGAACCTATATTACTTTCACTTACTTCCAGTAATCAAGACTTCTGTATGTAGTCTGTTTCCATATATTTGTTCTCTGCTGTAATTCTCAAGTCAGACTGTAAACTTACTCTTGATATTGTTATTGATTATAAAATAGGAACTGCCTTCTAAATGAAGATGGTGTGCATGAGTATTTTTACTAACTACTGTGAACTGAACCTTGAACTAAAGGAACTTACTTTGTCTGATTTGACAGTGAAAAACACAGGGAAGCATAAAAGGGATCTCACAGGGAAAATGCTTGTCCTGAAGCACTATCAAAAGTGTGTTGTAGGCAACTTAAAGTCATTTACAGAACACTTTTAAATCCCTTAGCTATAGACAGACAAGTTACAGGTTGATCATGAAAGTTATCAGTAATCTGTTCATCAAAATCATGTTGATTATCCTATGCAGCAAATCTGAGTAAAGCAGGGAAAATTACACATTTGATATGATTGTCTAGGTCCATTGATGATGCAATGATATATTCATTAATTCATCCACAGATATTAAGTGGATACTGACTTCTGGTGAAATAAGTGGAGATACTACTTTTTTTAATAAAATATCCTTAAATCTTTGTTATCTTAGCATACAAAAGCATTACTCCACATAAAGTAATTCTAAAAATGGCATCATAGTGGTATCTGTCATGGTTTAAGCCCAGACAGCAACTAAGCACCACACAACCACTCTCTAACTCCCCTGCTGTCCTGCCCTGGAGGGAGGGGAGAGACGATCAGAAGAGTAAAAGTGAGAAAACATGGTTTGAGATAAAGAGAGTTTAATAAGTAAAGCAAAGCAAAAGTCATGCATGCAAGCGAAGCAAAATACATAATCCATTTACTACTTCCCATGGGCAGGCAGGTGTTCAGCCATCTCCAGGAAAGCAGGGCTCCATCACACATAATGGTTACTTGGGAAGACAAAACGCCATTACTCAATGTCCCCCACTTCCTTCTTTGTCCCTGGTTTATATACTGAGTATGATGTCATATGGTATAGAATATCCCTTTTGTCAGCTGGGGACAGCTGTCCTGGCTGTGGCCCCTCCCAGCCTCTTGTGCACCCACAGCCCACTCGCTGGTGGGGTGGTGGGAGAAGTGAGAAAGGGCTTGGCTCTGTGTAAGCTCTGCTCAGCAGTAACGAAAGCATCCCGGTATTATCAACATTTTCTAGCACAAATCCAAAACATAGCCCCATACTAACTACCATGAAGAAAATTAACTCCACTCAAGACAAAACCAGCACAGTATCTCCTGAATTTAGTTTTAAATATGAAAAGATATAAGAAAGAAAATGAGAAAACTTAGAAAGAAAGCAAGTAATGAAAGAATGACACTATATGTGGTGGGTTGACCTTGCTGAAGGCCAGATACCCACCCAGCTGCTTGCTCATTCTCCCTCCTCACCACGACAGAAGGAGAAAATAAGATTAATATTTTTTAGGTCAAGACAAAGACAGGCAAATTACCAGCCATGTCCATCATGGGGCATGGTTGGTCCCTCGTTTCTTCTCACAAAAGCCATCTTTGCAGTCCCCTGCTGCCAACACCGGGACAGGGACACCCAACACACCATGTTTAAAACATCAGGAGTCAGGTAAATACTCAACATGAAATATTAAGATATCAGAGAACAACACTGCTCTTACAGACATGTAGCATGGTCTTCATCTGTAAAACCAGCATTACATTTTAATAATTTCAGTAAAAATCAGATGGCCAAAGGGGCAAGTGTTGAAATATTCCTTTATGGCCTTTAAAGAACTTTGTATTTTCTACTGGAAATCACCAGAAATCATGGTTTAGACTGTAGGTTGTCAGGCCCACATATGAGAACTGTACTGGATTCAAGCCCTCCGAACAGGGCAAATTGTCATCAAGAACACAGAAATCACGAGATACTGTCAAAGACACAGTGAATTTCCGTCACACATAGGAGAAAACGTGGGTAAAATGCATCATCTTGACCCAGCTAACACAGAGTAGAGCCCTCTATGCAGCTCAGCATTGTGGGACTTGGTAAGCACTGTGGGTTTAGTTTTCTGGGCCATATTGAGAGCAAACAGATGCTGAAGGTCATTTGCTGCAGCATCGGTACCACAAGGAACTGCTCTGCTCCCACTTGCAGCTGTGGACAGGCTGATAGTAATGTGGTAACAACAATGTAGTAGTTAACATGAGGAACAGGATGGTATGGAGTGCAGAAAGTTTTATTTGGAACACACGTGGATGATCAACTTCAGGTCTCACCCCCAAGAAGAAGGCTGAACAAGATATTCCACTGCAATACATTCCCATAACGTAAAGAGAAGGAATTGTAACATCTGCAACAGCCCTGCATTTGAAAAAGACTACAGTCTGGTCTGGGGCCTAAGGCAAATGTGGACTGCACAGATGTAGTATAGCTAAAAGGATCCATGATTTGAGTTATACTCTGGACAGTAATTAGGAATACTCTGATGAGTATTTTATCAAGCTACCAATGTCAAAGTTAATAATGGGAAAGACTCAAGAAGAATGTAATTTCTTGTGCTGGAAAATGATCTTCCAGATAAAGATCTGAAAGAGAAACCAGAGTTTTCTGTTAAAACAAAACTGGAAAAAGTCTGTAAGAAATGGCAAAAGTGGGCAACATGCAATGAAAAATGGACAGACTGGATGGCCCTTCCTATCTTTAACATCTCTACTTTCATCACTCCTTGGTAGTGTTTTTGCTTTATTTTGCACCATTGCTGTAAACAGAAATTCTGCTCATCCTTAATTAACTGAATACCACCTATAGAGCACAGATCTACTACTCTCAGTACAGACATATAAGTAAATCCATAGGTTGTTCCATAGAATAAGATCTTAGGTCTCTGTCCTGAAGCATGAACTGAGCTTGATGCTTATGCAACACACAAAAGAAATCAGAGCCAGTCTGAACAAGGATAAGGTTCTGTCTGCATAAAGAAAAATGTTTGGAAAATTGTAATAGTAACTGGAAATCATGCAACTGGTTTAATCCATGTCATATTCTTATAGGTTGCTCAGTAGAGAGTGCTTATAAAACTACAGATTTACAGGAAGTTGTTGTCACATCTAATTGGTTACTGGATTAGTTTATTTCAAGAAATGTTTCTTTTGTATTTTTGGCTTTTAAAATTATTTCCTGCTAATGCAATGAATGTAATTTTGCCAGTCTTGAAATAATTCCCACATCTCACCATTATGATTAGTTTCACTTTCACACCAAGTCTGCCAATCTTTTAAAACAGGCTTTTCATTAATAATACTACCTAGTATGAGTTGCCAAAAACTATTTAAAATGTAATATGAAAAATCTAGCAATATGTAGGTGCTTAGTGAGAGCCACTAGTGTAAAAATTTTATATTTACTCCAATGGATTTGTCTGAAATGAACTCTGTGTATTTGGTAAAATAAAATTGCTATTTTTCATCATTCAATTTGCACATTTATGAAGTCAGAATGATACAATTAGTACTCTCTTAATCCTATTTTAGTGGACGCTATTCACATCCAGAGAGTCATTTGCTTGATTTCGGTGCCAACACCTGAAAATATATTAATTTTTTATTCCTATTGAGCCTTAGCCAGTATAGCTTTTCACCACAAGGAGATTCACTTTGTCATTTTCTAGCCTACATGTGCATCCCTGTTTTTTTATCCCTTTCCCTTTATCCTGGTGGCTCTGCCAGGTATTTCTATTGTATTCTGTGTTCCTCCCTCTGATGCCAGCTCAGTGCTCTGCACCAGCTTACCTCTTTTTTGCTGCTGAACACCTTTCCTGATGACTCACTCCAGCAGTATGACTTATTTGGTTACTCCTGCCTCTCTCTTCTCTAAAATTAGATGGTGAGCTCTTCATTTCATGGATCATGCCTTTTTATCTGTCCCATAAAACTTACATGACATTTATGGAGCAACGTAAATTAATAATAATAAACATTTTATACTCTACTGATATACGTTTAGGTATTTGAACTTTGAAATACTGTCTTCAGTCTAAGCAGATGTCAGTGTATGATTGTGTCTGGGCACAGCACAGGCTGGGCTCTCCCTGGGACCTGGGGGTGGAGGGGAGCTCCTCTGAGCAGCAAGGCTGGTTCTGGCTGCTAGGGCTGTCCCGCTGTCACAGGCAGTGAGATGGGTGGACCAGGGGGCAGCCAGGGCAGCCCCTTTTCTGGACACTGGGATCCTCCCTGGGGCAGGGATGGGCCAAGGCTGGGCTGGGACATTGGCGAGCAGGTGGGCCCGGCTTGGTGGGACCCGTGGGCATGGCAGGGCTGTGGTGAGCTGGAGACTGGTGTGGCATCACTGAGACAGGGGTTGATGGTCCTGGGGGGCTGAAGCGGGGTTCTGAGTTCAGGTTCATTTCATGGGAAGTCTGAGGGAGGCTGGGCAGAGGCAGTCAGGGCTGTCAGTACCCTCGGTGTTCTTTCAGATGGACTGTCTGGGACAACCAGTTATTTATTAAAAAGTATATATTTAAAAACTTTTGTCTGTATGTCTTGTGAAAATGTAAAAGTTAAGCCAGCTATGGAACAAAGAGAACAGACTTTGCAATGATGGTCCCCCTTCTGGTTCTCAGAATAAATGAACATGGGCAGACACACAAAATTATTTGCAGCTGGAACTTGCTTGGTTTAGACATGAACATGCATGTTGACTGTGTTTAATTGTGTTGCCCAGAATGAAAAATACAAGGCCTTGTAAATCAGCAAATATAAGCATGTTTGGAATTTATTCCCATTCTTGTTATCATGTTTCTTATTCACCGTCAAATAATGCTAAGCCACACTGAGATACAAAGTGTGATATCACCTTTAATTTTGCCTTTCTGTTTATTCCTAGAAATATATTCAGCAAAGTACAGAATCTGTGTTTACACCCCAAAATAGGCAGAGTACAATTAAAGCAAGACTGTGTGTTTGATTGCTAAGTGCATTAATGACAATGAAAGAACTTATGGTCAAGTCAAGTAAGCTGCTCATTTTTTCGGAGTCATAAGTGAGCAATATGAATTCACAGCACATAAGGTTTTGTTTCCCAGTGTCAAAATTTAATTATAATTTGCATTACAACTGCAAATAAAAGTAAATTATTTAAGACTGAAGATATTTTGCATTTAGTCTTTGTGTAAATGCACACATGTCCACATATGCAGCCACAGCCACACATTGTGAACACAGCAATTGTGGTGACGGTTGGTAGTCTTCCACAGTGCAGGGCAGTACCTACCATCAGTACATGCAATCAGTACGTGCAACACACCTTCGCACTCACACATGAATGACATCACTGTGACTGTCTGTTCTTTGGGGAATCAGCACATGCTACATCAGTGTGTAATAATGGAGCAGTAAGGAACTGTGTATTTTTAAACATACAGGCAGACAACAAAGGAATGTGGTTTACTCTTGTTTAGTATGCCTGTGCTTGGTTGCAGAAATGCAGTTAACTATATACAAAGACAGAAATTATCTTGAGGTGATCCTTATGCTAAAGCTAATTCATTTCATATTTAAGACCCAAACTGAATTTGGGCATGAGCCAAATTCTAAAGAGCAGATGGACCAAGATATCGAAATAGCTGAAGTTCAGGTTTAAATTTAAAGTTTATAGTTTGCATTTAGACGTCTTTTACAGTGAGATAACCACTCTGTTTTTATTTGCCTTACTATACATCAGGATTTTAGTCTTTCAGCGTACATGCACTTGTATAATTCTGCCTTAAAGAATATTGCCTTTAATTTAAGGTTCAATTTCATCTGCAAAGCTAAATATTCAGCATTTTCTTAAGTAATATATGGACATAAGAAATCGGTTGTCAGAACCTGGGGTAGTTTCTCCTCAGCAGAATTCTGGAGCTCTTTCTCACAGGCAGCACATAGACAGAAAAGAGGGAAGGATTTTTTTTTTTTTTTAATTATTATTTTTTTTAATATGTGTGTATCAGCAATCTCAGGATTTTGTCCTTAGTAATATCTAAGTACTTGTCTGAGTCTTAAGGCCTGAAGGATATTTTTGACTGGTTTTATTGCTACATTCAAACCACTTTTGGCAAAACACAAAATGTAGCAGCTTCTACCAGCTAAAGAAAGCACTTCAAAACTTGTTGGTGTCAGGATATCCATTAAGTTAAACTATTTTATCTTGAGCCTTACTCATTAGACTTTGCCATACAGTGCTGCAAATACTCAGGAATGGGTGAAACTATTTATATCACTCAGGTAATTTCTTTTCCTTTTTATTGCAACATTAGCATCTCCAGATTCTCTGATGTTAATTGCAAATATGATATATAGATGCCTCCTTGAAAATGTAAGAGAAATAACTCACTGTTGTTCCATTTTAAATCATAAAACATGAAAAGATAACAAGGATGAGGTTCAATCGCCTGAACATAAACATACAGATGTTTTAACTCAGGTATGTAATGTACACCGCCTGAGCTCAAGTAGCCTGGCCCCAAGACCTTCAAGAAGGGTAGGTCTTCTGTGATGCCGCCAAGGCTCACAAAGATGCTTTGAATGTCTCAAACATCACCTGTTACCTCCATTTAGGGAAATCAACTCCACTCTAACTTTTACATTTGTCACACAATTTTAGATATTTGCAATGTAGACACCAACTTGTAAGAAAGTCAGTCGGCTCCATTTATAGTCAAAGGAAGAATTCAAGGAATATATTTTTATGGGCATTTTAGGATAAGATTAATTTTGCAGTGAGTACCTATTCTTCCTCCTTGGCTATAAAATGGTACTGCAATGATCTGCTAAATTAAGAAGGTAACATTGTTCATGTCCACAGTGGATCAGAGGAGCCCTTTAAAATGCTGTTGCACTGGGTCTCTGCATGTCTTAGCCACATAATCCATCCTTGAGATCCTTTCTCCCCCTTTTAACAACTGAATGCTGCCTGCCTTTCATTGTATTGTTATATCAACAGTTTTCTATCCCCTCAATCTTCTTCAGTTGAATCTGTTACATGGAGAAATGATTCTTGCAACAGAATGAATGCTAGGATGATTTAAGGTTTAAAATAAAAATCTGGTAATTCATATAGAGACATATTTATGTTGAAGAAACTTACCTTTGATGCCAAATAATAACAAAAATATTATAATAAATATATATATATAAGGTAAATATATATTAAAATATCTTATGTAAGATTTTTCTTTATTATGACAAGAAAGAGTACTAATCTCTTTCTCTATTAATAGCTCCTGCAGAAGTGATGTTAAAAGCCTTTTGGCTTGAGCCTAAAAATGAAATAAATGTTTGTCAGATGAAATTCTTATCTCATTTAGTAATGAGATAAGTTAGAGCTTTGCAAGAGAAAAGAAAAAAATGAAATCTTTGTAATTTTGTAACATATCTGTAGCCTGCATTGTGACAATGGTAAAAATCTCATTCTAATCCTAACTGGTATGAATCCACACCAGTCTAATGATGTAAGTTAACGGTGACTGAAGTATATAGGGTAATGACTTTACATAGGTGTAGTCATCTAATTTTAACCCATATTTCTACTTAAAGGATAAGGCTGTGATGTATTTTGTCACAAGAAAGAGATTAATGAGATGTTTAAGCAAGCGTGAAATTTTTAATATTCACCAACATACCAAAAGATTCATTCAAAAAATAAATAAAATTGATGTGTTACATAATTTTGTCCTTAATTACTGGTAATTCTTTCTAAAAGAACCACTTCTAAGGGCTTAAACATTTAAAAGTGTACCTCTATTTCTAAAAAAAAAATAAAATAATTCTATAAAAGTGGTACCATTTTATATCAGACTACTGGCCCTGTGGTGTATTTAGAATCATAATTACAGACTTTAGTCATGAAAATAAGTTTAATATTTCATCAGTTACTGTTAGCACAGCTTTGCCAATAAAGTTAAAAAGAAAATTAATTGGAATCTGCTGCATTTTGTTCATCAAGTGCACTTCTACACCTACTCACTGAGAGCAGTAACATCTCAGAAGTGTTCCCTAAAAGCATAGTCTCCATGAAATGGATAACACAGTTATGGATAGTAATCCAGAACATAAGTAAAAATATAAATGATTATAATAAATAAGTAGAAAATAAATCAACGGAATTTTCAGAAGGTTAGATTTGCAAGTTTTGCTTTAAAAAGTCACACACTTTTAATATTTTGGTGAGGTGTACTTTTTCTACAAACCACTGCAATAATGGAAGCACTGTATCTCCAACATCATTCATAGAAAACCATTTGATTAGACCAGAATCACATACCGTTTTCTTCCTTCAGGCAGAGCTGCCATTTTATTTTATTTTGCAACCACTATATATAAATAGTTGTAAAAATTTTCTATTATTCTTACCCTAAATTGGTGTGTATTTGCCTCCCACCTGCACCGAGAACTAAGCCAGTAGATGGCACTCATATTGGAGGCATTCTCAGGAAGGTATGGAGTTACCTTGCATGTAACCCCTCTGTAATATGCACGTGGGAGCAGCATTTGAGATGGGAACAAATTCCCCAATTTTAGCCTCTAAAAGGTAGGTTTCTAGGCTAAATCACCTGCCCAGGTTCCCTCAGCAGTAGTCTGCACAGAGAGACAGAGCTCTATAAACAATCATCCCATCAATCTTCCACTCCTATTAAAGGAGTGATATCTGCTATAGAGATACATCTGCCTATCTGCTCCATAGAGATGCCTGCCTATGATAATTATAAGGTGGACCTGGATTTTCATCATAATTGACTAAAATGAATTGAAATTACTCCTGATTCACAGACTACCCAGTGTCTAGGTCCTATACAGACAATAAAGTATTTCAGACTAAGTCAATATCAAGTGCTCCTCTCTATCTCCATTTCTTTCTAAGAGGCAATGGTTGTTCCATTTTAGGGACTACTCGATTAAAAGTTATTGGATGAAAAAGGGGCTAGGATCAGTAGCGATAACTGAAGACTCTAAATGACTTATTTCCAAGTTTTTGCCTCTTAAAATGTTTTCCTTGAACCTTGTACCTTGCTGTGTGATAAAAGCTCTAATCTTTGAAAGTCCAGAGGAGCACAGGGGCACAATGGCAGGTGGGACCCTGACTCAAGGACTCAAAGAAAGGGACACCCTGTCTGCATGTGTCCCAGAGCAGTCCCAGGAGTACCTCAGCCCCAGTCACTGTATGTGAAATCCATCAGGATGAGTCAATGCCAACGCACCTTTAGGACAGAGGTGGGTTTCTGCCTGGGAGTAGAAGACATGCTATGGGATGTAGGAGAAAAGCATTTTGGAAGTGCACAGGACTTATTATGGGAATGTTTAGGGCAGAAACCAAAGATGGGGAAAGGAATGAATCCTAATGATTTGGGGAGGAACAAGTGTGGGAAAATAGAGGATAAGGGGGGGAAAAGGGTCACTTTTATGTAAAGAATGTGATGGTCAGTACAGTTGTCTGGTCATAAGCCATGCATGATCTGCACAGTGTGTCCTCTCTTCTTATCAAAAAAATTTTAACTTCTTCCTGGGTGAGGCACTCTTAATTCTGTGTGCATGTGTGTGCATGGGGGTGTGACTGCAGCAGCTGGAGTCAGGTCATGGGTCAGAGGGCCTGTTTGTTTGCAGTGCCAGCAGCTGGAGAGAATGAAGTGAGTGGATGTAAGTGGCAGCAACTGGAGTGGTACCATGGGTCATAGGGGCCCATGTGTCTGTAATGCCAGGAACTGGAGCAAGGAAGGCTTGAGTGCCAGCAGCTATGCCAGGAACATGGGCTGGAGGACCTGTGAGACTGGGTGCCAGTAAATGGGGAGATCAGACTAAGTAAAACCAAGTGCTAGCCCCTGGGGTGGGTCCAGGGGTTGGAGGGATGTAGGTTTGTAGTGCCAGCAAACGGCTGTGCAAATGAATGTTTGAGCACTATGGTGAAGTTAAAGCTGTGCTAGCCAGCATGTGATGTGGCCTGGGAGCCAGGTGAGAGGGTCTCTCTATAAAATCATAGAATCATTTAGGTTGGAAAAGACCTTTAAAATCATCAAGTTCAACTGTTAACGTAGTATTGAGAAGTCCACCACTAAACCATGTCCCAAAGTGTCACTCCTACATGTCTTTTAAATACCTCCAGGGATGGTGACTCAACCACTTCCCCAGGAAGCCTGTTCTGATGCTTTGTAGAGACCACAGGGTACTTGGCTACTGGGGGACCAGGGGAACCTTGGCCGGTTGCCAGAGAGACTGTAGAGGCTGGGGTTAATCAGGAAACCTGCTTGTGTGTGTGTGTGTGTGTGAGTGAAACAGTCTGTACCAGCAACTGGTGGAACTGTGGCCTTGGGAACTCATATGTCCAGATGCCAGCAACCAGGGAGACTGAGATCAGGAACTACTACTGGGCAGACTGAGTATCTGAGTCCAGCTGCTGAAGGGGTCCATAATGTACATGTTCTCTCATGTTCTCATCTATACATATTCTCACTAGTGGACCCCCACCTGCTCAGCAAGAGAAGGAAGCAGTATGAGGCTGCTGGTGTAGTGTGTGTTCTAGTGAATGCTGTATGTACCTGTTCATGTGTGTGGCCAGTCATGTGTATATGTAAATATGTGGTACGTTGTAGAGGAATGAAGGCAGTGGGTTGATTAACATTTATAATATGCAGCTGTGGCCTTGTTTGGAAGGCAGTGGGTTGATTGACATGGATGATGTGCAGCTGTAGCTTGCTCCTGCAAAGTGGTTAAATAGCTCTGAGGAGTACTGTTAAATGTGCAGGAAAGGTATGGTTTAGGGAATGTTTTGTTATATCAACTGCTAAGGTTTTGATTGAGCAACAACTTCAGGAACAATGTAACAGACATAGGTAGCATTAAGACTCATTCAGAAAATTGTGGCTTAACTCCTTATTTGGAAGCGTCAAACCAGAACAAAATGTGAATATGCTTGTATAGCAGACTGTTAGGAGTAAATTCATTGCTGAATTCTATATCGTATGCAATTAACCAACAAACTTTTAAAAAGTGTGTGTATATAAAACCAGCAGGGGACTACATTGTTCCCTACTATTTCTCATAGAAGCCTAGAGAATTACACAACCTAGGATCGTAGAATCATAGAATGGTTAGAATGGCTTGGGTTGGAAAGGACCTTAAAGGTCATTGGGTTCTAGCCCCCCAGCTATGGGCAGGGACACCTTCCACTAGAACAGGTTGTTCAAAGCCCCATCCAGCCTGGCCTTGAACTTTCCAAGGATGGGGCATTCACAGTCTCTCTGGGAAACCTGTTCTAGTGCCTCACCACCTTCATGACTTCAGCTTTGTTAGCTCTGATCATGTTATGACCTTCAGTGCTCAAGGAAACATGTGAGTGGAGTATTGGCTGTGTGAACAAGTTAGTCCTCTACTTCTGGCTGTGAGACTCGATAGACATAATGGGCAATATACTACCTTAAAAATAGATTTCAAAATTCTGTAGAGTATGGTAGGAACATTTAACTGTGTTTCAAAATTACCTTGAATGCACAAGCTGCGTTCCAGCTACAGTGAAAGATTCAGGTATCTAGTGATTTATAACATCTGACTCAGGTATACTTGCATGAAGAAGTGTCTTCTTTTTCAAGACACTCCCTAAATTTTATGTAGTCCACTTCTGCAGTAATGTTTTGTTCTTTATATTAAGTTTCTGAGTTCATTGTCATTAGTAATTGCCTCAAGACAATGAAGATAATGTTTATCTTTCATAGACTTTAAATTGCCACCAGCAACTATTATTTATTTTTAAAAATTTTATTCTCTGATGAATACTTCTTCCCTACAACACTATTCTGTCACCTATTTAATTGGTCCATAAATTTACAATTCATATCTCTTACCTTCTTTTGGTCATTATAATGAGAGGAAAACAAGGGCCAAAAAAATTCAGACACTGTAGTGATGCAACTCTTTTTAAACCATTGTTTTGCCCCAAAATTCCTTCTTGAAATGTGACTGTTTTCATGTATTTCCAAGTTCTATTAAATTCTGCCATTTCAAAATGTTCCATCCTTTAAAAGATTGATAATCAGTCAGTCCATCTACTTCAGGCTGAGTATTAGATTCATAGATGTACATCAGGCATTTTCTGTGAAAATTTTGGCACCCAAATAATAGCAGGAGCTTTTGCAATTCTACAGTTGAAGGTGGCTCACATCAGATATCTTATTTCATTCCAGTTAGTATGGCAAAACATTGTATCATCTAGAGGAAAAAAAAAATAACACTGATAGTGAATAATAATGAAAAGCTTTTAATATATTGAATTAATATTTGAAAACAATAGACAGAACTGTGGTTAATCTCTCCATTGGTCTGTGACTTTGGACAGCTTATGTGATTTTATGTATTTAAAGAAGAACTAATTTGCCAGGTGAGTTTACTAAGCCCTCACAATTGTGAACCAGCCTACTATGCTTCTGACAGATTAAGTGCCTGCTTGATGTTAACGTACTCATTAATTTTACTTTACATTTGGGACTGAATGATTCACAAAGTTCACCTTTAGAAAAGTTTCAATCAAAGAATTAATGTGAAAATAATGAAATAGAAAAGGCTTTATAGTGTTGGTATTGTTGATTTATTTAATTTCCTTTTATTGACTGAGAAATTCTAAAACATAATCATTAACCAGTGCAGATCTGCATAAAGAAGAACAGATCATATGTTGCAATTACTCAGCTCACAGTGATAATGTGTGTAGTCACACAATAACCATAAAAAAGATGTTAAAATTTGAAGGAATATAACCCCCTACATTTCTTACTACTGTTTGAATTTCACACACAAAACCACTTTTGTTTTTACTTATAATGAGTTTTAAACATGGTAAAATCACAAAATCCAATCAGTTCTATAAGATCAAATTCAACAGTTCATATCACACTGTTTTTAGGATTATGGTTTTTTGGGGGAGATGAGGAAGGAGATTTGTCAGGAGCAACTTAGAGATCTTGATTATATCAGTTTTGTACCTTTTCAAACTTTTACCTGCAGGGTAAAAACACCCGTCATGCCAGCACTATAAAACAGAAAACTTTCATCATTAAAGGTCTGTATTGTGCCCAGTTGAACATAGATAATTTATAGTCTTTTACACTACAAAAACTAGTTATTATAACTATGATATCTATTTTCTACACATTTCTTGCACCTCAAACTGAATTAATTCCACTGTTTATTCAAGTCTATATTTAAAAAAAACAGTTCAGAATCATTTTTCTTCTATACACCAATTACTGCATGGTATATTAATTCTGGACTTCTGCTTATGAGTTTTTATTTTAATAGCTTTTTTCAAAAACACGAGTAGCATTACTCATTTTCTTTCTAAGACTATATACAGTTTTGTGAAAACATTCTTACTCTTCTTTATTCCTATGATATTGATACCAAGTTTAATTAGCTACTTATATTCATAAAACTGTGGCTTACTGTACTTGTATGATAAGTCACAAATACCAAACATTTTAAGCATCACAGGCTTTTGAAGAGATACTCTGGGTTTTGTTCATAATAGCAAGAACAAAATTCTCCGGAATTCTTCTACCCATGTGATACAGCTTAGAGAACAGAACAAAAACCATGGTATATATGTAGCACTTGAAACTTTCTACTTAACCTGCTGGACAGATGTCCTTTTTACTTCTCTAGAGGTTTAAAGCAAGAAGTTTTCATCTGCCATTAATAAGCTAGGTAGGACAGGACAAAATATAAATCTATTAATTGCTTTCCTCCTCCCCCCAAAAAATCAGTTACTTCACAGATAATATTTTACTTTCTCTGCATTAGTCAGGCCCAACAGATAAAATCTCCAAGTCAATTAGTTTCAGTATGCAACAAATTTCTTTTCAATGAAGTGTAAATTATCTAAAAAACTCATATTCACAATACCTTCTCAAGTTTACTTAATGTATCTATAGACTTATATATGTGGTACAATTTGTAAAAATGTACCTTCCATCCATTGCCCAGGGTGTAGCAACTTTACTTGGACTACTGATCTAACAGACTTAATGCCTTCTTTCCCTTGGTCTTTAACAGCAAGACCAGTTACCTTTCAGGTATTCAGCCCCCTGAGCTGGAAGACAGGGAGCGGAGTGAAATCCCTGTAGTCCAAAAGGAAATGGTTAGTGACCTGCTGCTTCACTTAGATGCACGCAGGTCTGTGGGGCCAGATGGAATCCACCCAAGGGTACTGAGGGAGCTGACAGATGACCTCACCAAGCCACTATCCGCCATTTATCAACAGTTTCAGTTAACTGGGGAGGTCACTGAAGACTGGAGGTTAGCCAGTGTGATACACATACACAAGAAGGGTTGGAAGGAGGCTCTGGGGATCTACAGGCCTCTCAGCCTGACCTTGGTGCCAAGGAAGATTATGGAGCAGATCATCCTGAGCACCATTATGCAGCAGGTACAGGACAACTGGGAGATCAGGTCCAGCTAGCATGAATTTATGAAAGGCAGGTCCTGCTTGATCAACCTGATCTCCTACAATCTAGTGAATGAGGGAAAGGCTGTGGATATTCTCTACTTAGACTTTAGCAAAGCCTTTGACATGTCTCCCACAGCATACCACTGGAGAAACTGGCTGCTCATGGCTTGGATGGGTGTACTCTACACTGGGTTAAAAGCTGGCTGGATAGCTGAACCCAAGGAACAATGGTGAATGTAGTTATGTCCAGCTGGCAGTCAGTCACAAGTGGTGTTCCCCAGGGTTCAGTACTGGGGCTGGTCCTGTTTAATGTCTGTAATAATGATCTGGATGAGGGGATTGTTGATTGTGGGGGACTGTTGATCTATCTGAGGGTAAGAAGCCTCTACAGAGTGATCTGGACAGACTGGATAGATGAGCTGAGGCCAGTTATATGAGGTTCATCAAGGAGAAGCTCTGGGTCCTGCACCTGGGTCACAACCCCAGGCTGGAAAGCTGCCTGGTGGGAAAGCACCTGAGGGTGTTGTTCAACACCCAGCTGAACATGAGCCAGCAGTATGCTCAGGTGGCAAAAAAGGCCAACAGTGTCTGGGCTTGTATCCAAAATCATGTGGCCAAGCAGGATAAGGGAAGTGATTGTCCCCCTGTACTTGAGACTGGTGAGGCTGCACCTTGAATACTGTGTTCACTTTTGGGTCCCTCACTTCAGGAGGGACATTGAGGTGCTGGAGCGTGTCCAGAGAAGGGCAACAGAACTCGTGAAGGGTCTGGAGCACAAGTCTTACGAGGAGCGGCTGAGGGAACTGGGGTTGTTTAGCCTGGCAAAAAGGAGTCTGAGACACCTTACCTCTCTACAACTACCTGACAGGAGGCTGTACGCAGGTGGAGATAGGGCTTTTCTCCCAGGTAACTAGCAACAGGACAAGAGGAAACAGCATCAAGTTGCACCAGGGGAGGCTTAGATTGGACATTAGGAAAAAATTTCTTCACCAAGAGGGTGGTCAAGCATTGGAACAGTCTACCCAGGAAGGTGGTGGAATTGCCATCCCTGGAAACATATAAAAAATATGTAGATATGGTGCTTAGTGACATGGTTTAGTGGTAAACTTGGCAGTCCTGGATTAATGGTTGGACTTGATGATCTTAAAGGTCTTTTCCAACTTAAATGATTCTATGAAACTAACGTTTCAGTCTAAGGACAGCTAATTATGGAGAGAAAATCAGAATGCATAGACTAGCTTTTTAACTGTTGCACTAGGAAATATTGTTGTGGGTTCTTCTAATATTCAGTGAGCACACTACATGGAAGTCAACATGTACCTGCATGTCACTGAATGTTCCTCCCTCACTGCCTGCCTGTTTAGGCCTTGATTTAAGAGTAATATTCCCTTGTCTCTTGTGTTGCTATTAAAAACAAAAAAAACCCTGTTATGGTATTTTAAAACTTAGAATAAGTTGTTGTTGTTTTCAGTTGAAAGGTATCAGAATATTCCTATAAGAAAGAATTTTGGTATGTTAAGTTCTTAGCACAATACACTACAAGCAAGCAATGAAAAAATGCATTTAGTGTACCAGCACACTCACTTTTGGGTTGCAGAATGTTGCTTACCAACAAAGAGTGAGATTTGCAGCTGTAAGCATTTTCTTTGTAACAAGCTCTCTGTTCTGTGAAATGGATGTTTGGCCATTTTTTATTTAAGCCTTCATGATTAAAATTTGGCATAAAGATCATTATAGATGCTGTGGCCCATTTGTGGATCAAGCTGTTGAGTAATGAGTATCTCGAGTCACACTTTCTCTGTCCCTTATCTAATTATGTAACATAAGATGGATCATCTTCCCAAGCAGTAGTCTAGGCTAACCTGCACCACTGTAGTTAGGTCAGGATTCTGTGAGATAGTAGCTATGACTTGCATTTCATCAGGGAGTTGTTGGCATCTGAATCCAGGCCTTGGGTGAACGTTCAGATACTTGATATAAGGGCACAGCAAAGGAAATAGTGCCAATTTTGCCATCTGTCTGTTATAAAATAAGGTCTTCTGCACCTGCTTCCAGAAAGGCATAAACCAAAATGAAAGAAGAGATGTTTCTGTGGCATACATATTGAAGAGCAGCAAAATTTAAGATATGGCTCTGTCCTCAGAAATTTTTCTGGCTACTTCAGGTTTCTTCCATTCAGTATGCGCCTTTCTGAAAATTCAATTTCTCTAATGCATTTATGTGCTTCTGGGCTTTGTGTGGAGCTAGTGTATGTAATCCAGGCAGTGTTTAGGAGACAAATAGCTAAAGGTTTGGTGCCACAAAATGCAAAGAGTACTTAAATCTATTTCCACAGTCCAGAAGAACTTGCCATAGTTAACTCTACCTTATGACCCTACACTAAAAAGTGAAGCTAGAACATGAGGAGAGGACAGTTTCCTCAGTAGTTTACTATGCTTGCAGTTGGAAATTATGGTGTGGCATGTTGACCCTGGTTGGATGCCAGGTGCCAACCAAGCTGCTCTGTCACTCCCCATCCTCAGCTGCACAGGGGAGAGAAAATATCATTAAAGGCTCAAGAGTTGATGTAAGGACAGGGAGAGATCAATCACCAATTACCATCACTGGCAAAACAGATTTTACTTTGGGAAAGTAATTCAGTTTATTACCAATCAAATCAGAGTAGGGTATAGAGAAAAAAAACCCCAAATCTTAAACCATCTTCCCTCTGGCACTGTCTTGTTCCCAGGTTCAACATCACTCCTGATTTCTCTACCTCCTCCACCCTGAGCAGTGCAGGGGCACAGGGAATGGGGGTTTTGGTCAGTTCATTGCATGTTGCCTCTCTGCCACTTCTTTTTCCTTAGGGGGAGGTCTCCTCACACTCTTCCCCTGCTCTAGCATGGGGTCCCTCACATGGGAGACAGTCTTCCATGAACTTCAATGTGAGTTCCTCCCATGGGTTGCAGTTCTTCATGAACTGCTTCAGTGTGGGTCCCTTCCACATGAGACAGTCCTTCAGGAGCAGACTGCTCCAGCGTGGGTTCCTTGTGGCCCTGTGGGGTCACAAGTCCTGACAGAAAACCTGCTCTAGCCTGGGTTCCTCTCTCCATGGGTCCACAGGTCTTGCCAGAAGTCTGGTCCAGCGTGGGCTGTCCACAGGGTCACAGCCTCCTTCAGGTGCCCCCCTGCTCTGGTGTGGGGCCCTGCACAGGCAGCAGGTTGGGGATCTGATCCACCACTAACCTCCATGGGCTGAGGGGAATAGCCTGCCTCACAGGGGGCTTCACCACGGGCTGCCAGGGAATCTCTTCTCCAGCACCTGGAGCACCTCCTCCCCCTCCTTCTGCACTGATCTGGGGTTCGTCAGGGCTGTTTCCCTACATATTCCCAGTTCTTTCTTCATCAGCAATTGTAAGTGCCATTGCACAGCTGTTTTCCTCTTAACTATGTTACTACAGATGCACTACCACCATCACTGATGGGCTCAGCCTTGGCCAGTCATGGGTCCATCTTGGAGCTGGCTGGCATTGGGTTTATCAGACATAGGGGAAACTTCTAGAAGCTTCTCACAGAAGTCACCTCTGTAGCCCCCTGCTACCAAAACTTTGCCAAGGAAAGCCAATAGATATGGTAATGTTTCCTAAATTAATCAGGTTTTGTAATTATTTGGTCAGCTTTTGACATCATCATTCAGTGAAATACTTAAATAGGTTTTTTGCTTCTCTTTTTTCTTTTATTTTTCCCCCAGTAAGATAAATTGATAATTTAATCAAAAAGGAGAGAACAGATTTAAACTGGTCTCGATTTAGTTTTACTGAGGGCATAATTTATGAGGTTGCAAAGGCCATATGATACTGCAGATTTTGGCCTTGGATGAGAATATTTCTACTAGCAATATCATTTTAATCAGAAAAGAAGCAAAAAATTATCAGAAGAACAGAAAATGGGAAGCCATAGGATAAAGTGATAAACAGGACATTTTAATATACTGTAAAAACCCTCTGTATTCTGTAAAATAGATTTAATCTTAAGGATTGATCTGTATAAATAAAACCTTTGCATATAGCTATTTAGTTTTCAGCTCCACCATTTGTTGTGAAAGGAGTTGTTCACGTCAGGTCACTTCAAGAATCACCACTAAAAGTGTTTGATTGACATAGGTTTAATATGAATTTGTGGAATGAACAGCACAAGTTTCAATGGCAAGGTTCACTCTATTGCTTATTACATGGAGTAAATGCACAGAGATAAATCAAGTTGAAACAGAGTCAGAATAGAGTTGGAAATAGTCTATAAAGATCAAAGGCATAAGAGTGTAAAGGAGATCAAGGAGATCCTCCTGTTGAGTCACAAAGTTAGAGTGCCCCCACCCCCCTTGCTTTCTAAACTCTCACACAATTTAGATGTGTCTAGATCCAATCTTAGTCTCAGACTTGATCAATGACTTTGTCTGACGGAAGAGGTATAGAATGCGGGATAGAGTCTAGGCGTGGCTAGGTCCCATCTTGGACTTGAACAATGGTTTATATCTAAAGGAGGGGGGCAGGGAGATAGTTTGCTCACAGTTCAAGATTATCCATAGGATTTTATCAGCAAATCAAATCAATATGATGTGTTCAAATCACCAAAATAACCTATTTCAAGCTTGCAATGCATATTATAACAAAGGTATACTTGTAAGTTCCCCTTGAGTTCAGTGCAATAATCACATCTGATGCCTTTTGCATTCCTTAATGGGTGAAGGGTTGAGCCTCGAGGATAAATACCCAGTTGTATGGGATTTGCAACCAACACATATAGTGCAGAATGTAAGGAAGCAGGAGATGAATGTTTAGCAGACAGTCACTTCCAGTGAATGGGAATATACACCAAAAAAACCTATTTTCTGATTGCTTGATTTTCCCCCATGTATCACTTCTGATTATGTTTTTGAGCCCAGGAATTAAGTATTACAGAAGTTAGTTCAGGTAAATTAGGCTCATATTATTTAATAATTTATTAATAAGATGTAGGAAGGGAGCTAGGTGTGCATTAGTTTAGGAAACTATTCCAAGAACATAAAGTACCATGGAAAAATGAAAAAAAAAAAAAAAAAAAAAGAATTAAAATAAAATTTACACACTAAGCCAGTGCATTTCTCACAGTCATACTCTTCTGTACAGATATTTACCTCGCCAGTAGTGCAAATAAATTCATGTATACATACATACATATATATGTCAGTTAAGAAATTAGACAACATTTTGATGGGAATGCCTAGGAGACTAACAAATGAGGCCAGTTTATAACTAAACTTTACTAAATTAACTCCTTTGCGGCACACATGGTGCTAATGCTTAGTTCTTGCAAGTTATTGATCATCTCTACCTATACAATGCTATTACCCTTTAGTGCTCATATGCTATTTTAGCTGTGATTATGCAATGTCTGAGCTGGTGCCGTTCACTGAGCACTGAGACTGCTCCTTGGTGGCTCTTAGTCACCAGTCAAGGTAGTCATGTGTGACAGCTCTTTGAGGAGAGAAATTAGAACTGAAGCAGCATTGTATTCTCTTTCTTCCTAGTGGTTGGTATTTTTATGTCATTTGTCCCTTTGCTATTAATCCTCTTGATACTGCTTTTTCTTGGTTGGCTTTTTTGGTGGTGGTGTTCTGTTTTGTTTTGTCTGGACAGTTATCCCTTTCGTGCATTAGATAGGACATATATTTGCAGTACCTTGTACATATCTTGTCCTTTTTTGTTTGCAACTTTGTTATTTGGCTGCCTCATTTATGCAATGACATATCTTTGTTAATCCCTTTGGTGGCTGCGTTACTTGCATGTTCATGTAAAATGCTTGCATACTGTGTATTGTTCTGCCATCATAGTATTAATGGTTTTATATAAATGTTATATATGTTATATGTCATTTATTATAATATTTAAGTAAACTTATATTTGGGTTCAAATATTTAACTATTGCATTATGTTCTCGCATACACTCTCTGTTTCTAGGTGTCACAGGTCTCTGCCATGGCTACACCAACATGATAATTTTTATGATGGAAGACTCTCAGATCACAATGACAAAAGTTCTCTCTTTGGTGTCAGGACTCTAATTCAAATTATTTCACTGTAGCTCTAGTATCTAACTGCTTACTTCCCTAAACCCAAATGTTCTGGAGGAATATCTGACCAAAACAAGCAGATGAAGTCTCAAAGGCCAGAGCTGCATAAGAAGATCCTCATTCAGAGGATCCTGATTAGGATTATAGTGTCAGGTGAACTCAGGGCTTGGACTCATTCTTAATGCCCAAATACTTTGGTATTCCTCTGGCTACTCTGCCTACAGTCTGGCATTTTCAGTAGGGAAGCCCAGAGATGAAGGGCTAACTAACATTCAGTCTCTGCATCAGCTATCAGTAGGGAGCACAAATGGCTCAAGACACTGCAGATTCAAACCAAATCTCCTTCTGGACACCATCCATTCTAGTCTCAAACTGGCAACTGATTTTCATTGCAGGTTTTGGTAGGCTATTTGAATCAAGATCCCCTATTAAATCCAATGATTTTATTGTCATTCGTGGCAATCAATTTGAGACAATTAGAACTGCTCCAAGATTTCTGCAATTATTTTGGATTTACCTGTGCTTTGTTTTCCTATTCAAATCATATGACAAAGGCTCAGGTAAACCACAGTGTCATTTGGAAAGACACAGAACTCAAACTTAATATCTGAACAGAGAGGAAATATCATTATTTTGTTAAATTATCTAATTACTTAATCACAGCTATTCTAATAATATTAAATACAATTTCTGCTTAATTTTGGTGAATATCTTCACTCTGCTGAAAACTTCCTAAAAGATCACACATTCTTGTCTTTTACACTGAAGAAGCTATACAACATTGGGAACAAAATGTCAAAACTAATCGAAGAAAAACAGTCAAGAAACCCCCAGGAAGAGAATTACAACTTTTTTTAGGAATCATAAGCTTTGATTCTTGTAAACATTGCAAATGCATTTTTCTTGGCTTCAGTACACTATGAGGATATGCAGGCCAGCTAGTAATTATTCAAGAGAAGGCTTTTGTATTTCATTTCCAATTTCTTCAAGACTATTATTCCATCAGTGTTCCAATTTACAAATTCACCATATTTTGTAGCCTTTCCAAAAGCTTGCAAACTATGAACTTGTGAGCATTATCATTCAAAATCAAATGACTATGGGACTAACAATGAATTTCTTCCCATTGCTTTTATCCTGATGTCTGCTAAAAAGAAGGAATGTTCTGCCATAAGGAAAAATAATAACCCCTTTCTTAATTATACGCTGACTTATATTTGATCCTTCTTTCTACATTATTTTGGCCAATTATGGGTTCTGACATAAGTTAGGAAAGTTAATCTTACTAAATTAGACTGACGTGATATATACGCATATATATATATGGTAAAGCACAAAGTCTTTCATTAATAATAAGATGTGATATCGGGTAAACAAGTTGGATGACTGATCTGAGGTGAAGTGTTTTCTGAAAAAAAGACTAAACCCAAACAAACACAATTTTCTACATGGACATTCACAGAAATATTTGGTGTCATAAGTAGAAATGAATATAAATAAGCTCAGGTGGTCTTTGAAGCAGTTGCAAAAATATTTAACTAATTAAGTCACCACAAAGGTTGTAACTGATATTTTGGCAAATAGCTAGAATGATTTTTCCAAAATAAATATGTAAATACAAATGGTGCATGGGAACTATAGACTTTCTATGGGATTGCTTTTGGACTCAGAAGTACTGATGGATTAAAACATATTACACAGATAGAAGCAGAATTTTAAGTATTTAAGAACACCCTCACTACTCTAGATAATTTGACAATGTATGACTATGAGATTAGGTTTTATCTCCTAGTTGGATGTGGCTGATAGTTTTCCTGAGCTTATTTTGTAACTTTGAGTTGGTTATTTTAAAACCATTTACATTTAGGATCATCTGAGACCCATGGAAGTGGAAGGATTTTTGCTAAGCATGAAAACTGAAATTTACACTCAGCCAGAGATGCCAGTTAAAGAATTTCTAAAACAATAGAATTTGGAAACCATAGCAAGCACAGTAAATTGTAAGAAGCTTTATGTATTTGCAAAAATTCTCCTATTCAAAGAGATACACAACTATTCACAGCATAAGAAAATTTTGGTAAAATGCTCACTGTCAATTGTGCTTGAATTAATATATCATGCATATAAATGAAGAGACAATAGAAGGTGAATGGGCAGTCATTTACAACTGAATGTACAAAATAACAAATTGAAATGTCCATTTCTTGGCAAATTATACAATTTCTTATACCTGATTGCATTCTAAATTAAATGAAAGTATGTGTTTTGAAAATTTCTATTCAAATACTAAAAAAATATTTTCACTCAAAGCACATCAGAACAGCTTTAATATTTAAGTTAGTGACATCTATTTTTAAATTTTTTCTTGGAACACATAATATAAAATAATCCTCCATAATCCAAAGTGAAATGATCTGTGATCTGCTACATCACTTACACACACACGTCTATGGGGCTGCGTGGGATCCATCCGAGGGTATTGAGGGAATTGATGAAAGTGCTCACCAAGCCTTTCAATCATTTGTCAGCAGTCTTGGCTAAATGGGGAGGTCCCAGTTGACTGGAAGTTTGCAAATGTGACATGCATCTACACATAGGGCTGGAAGGAGGATCCAGGGAACTACAGGCCTATCAGCCTGACCTTGGTGCTGGGGAAGGTTATGGAACAAATCATCTTGAGTGCCATCACGCAGCATGTACAGGACAACTGGGGCATCAGGCACTGTCAGCATGGGTTTATGGAAGGCAGTTCCTGCTTGACAAACCTGATCTCCTTTTATGACAAGGTGACCCACATAGTAGATGAGGGAAAGGCTGTGGATGCTCTCTACCCAGACTTTAGCAAAGCCTTTGACACTATTTCCCACAAGATTCTCCTGAAGAAACTGGCTGCTTGTGGCTTGGATGAGTGTACTCTGTGCTGGGTTAAAAGCTGGCTGGCTGGCTGAACCCAAAGAATAGTGGTGAATGGAGTTACATCCAGCTGGTGGACAATCACAACTGGAGTTCCCCAGGGCTCAGTACTGGAATGAGTCCTGTTTAATGTCTTTATTAATAATCTGGATGAGGGGATCAAGTGAACTCTCACTAAGTTTGGAGATGGCACCAAGTTGTGGGGGAGTGTTGATCAGCCTGAAGGTAGGAAGGCTCTACAGAGAGATCTAGACAGGCTAATGGGCTGAGGCCAGTTGTATGAAGTTCAAGAAGGCTCAGTGCTGGGTCCTTCACTTGGGTCACAACAACCTTGCACAACACTACAGGCTTGGGGAAGAGTGGTTGGAAAGTTGCCTGGTGGGAAAGCACCTGGGGGTGTTGGTCAACAGCCGGCTGAACATGGGCCAGCCATGTGCCCAGGTGGTCAAAAAGGCCAACAGTGTATGGGCTTGTATCCAAAATCATGTGGCCATCAGGACTATGGAAGTGATTGTCCCCCTGTTCTTGACACTGGTGAGGCTGCACCTCAAATCCTGTGTTTAGTTTTGGGCCCCTTACTAGAAGAAAGAAATTGAGGTGCTGGAGCATGTCCAGAGAAGGGTGATGAAGCTGGTGAAGAGTCTAGAACACAAGTCTTATGAGGAGTGGTTGAGGGAACTGGGGTTGTTTAGCCTGCCAAAAAGGAGTCTGAGGGGACACCCTACCACTCTCTACAAGTACCTGAAAGGAGGCTGTAGTTAGGTGGGTGTCAGTCCCTTTTCCTAGGTAACAAACGGTAAGAGAAGATGAAATGGCCTCAAGCTGCACTAGAGGAGGTTTAAATTGGACATTGGGAGAAATTACTGTGCTGAAAGAGTTGTCAAGCATTGGAACAGGCTGCTTAGGGAAGTGGTTGAGTCCCTGAAGGTATTTAAAAGATATATAGGTGTGGTACTGAGAGTGATGGTTTAGTGGTGGACTTGGCAGTGCTAGGTTAACAGTTTGACTTATGGTCTTAAATGTCTTTTCTAAACTAAGTAATTCTATGATTCTATGATAAATGCCTTTACCAGGAAAAAAATATCCTGTAATTAAAATTTGTTAAATTACATTGCAGTAAGGTTGAAATAGGTATTAAAAATGTTTCAATTATAAATGTGTTTGCATATACATATACACACACATACTCATATATATCTATGTATATTTAATTACATAAGTTATCTTGGTCTGCAGAGCATTCCAGCTTTCATGACTTGACCTTTTCCAGTAAAGTAATGTTCTATTGGAGACTTTATCATTAATTCCAGTATAATCATTGCTCAAAATGAAGTTGTTTTAGATTTACTTTCAGAGGTACTTCTTGTGTCTGCATTAGCTGGAAAAGCAAATGGTTTTCCACATACTGTCTTTGTAGGGTTATTTTCTGCTTTGAAACTTTGTAAGAGAGGAAGACTGAATTCTTTTAAGCTTATAATGATGACTTGGACCAAAACCTAGAAATTGAGATAAAAGAACTTCTATAGATTTTTTTGATATATACAGTCATTACTAAATATAATACTTATAAACATTTCAAAAGAACAGTGAAAAAATCAGCTTACAATATTATTTTAATTTTAGAGAAAGAGCTGCCTTTATACACTGTATAAATAAGCTGGAGACAGAAAAAAAAGTCAAATATTTGTGCATGATTTTTTTTTTTTTCAAATTGGAAAAAGAAACAGTGGTGATACAAAAATGAGGGAATAAACTTTGAAAGTTTTTGTAAGTAAATGAAAAGCATTAACATTATACTGACAGTATGCCAAACTCCACTATTCTCAGAATAAGGGTGAATAGGGTGCTTCCACACCAGTTTTATAGAATTGCTGGAGAAGTTTATGAACACTGCATCTAAAGCTCGGATCACCTTCTTATATATTAGTGGGAAGATTTTTTAAAATAAGCTTTTTGTATAAGAATTCATGAGAGGAAGTCTGATTTGTCAAATAGTTTTCTTACTTCCACTTTCTACTTAAAAAAGGACTCTGTTAAACAGATATTTTGATTTTCAGATTTAAGTGCTTCACAGATAAGTTGTTGACCTGTGTTCACTGTGCTCTTATGCTACACTCTGTTACCCATGGCACACCACCATCTTTACCTGAACCAAAGTCATATATTCTTATGAGCTGAATGGCCACTGCTACCTATGGATAAGTACAAGAGCAAAAATGGTATCAATTTCAACAAGCTTTCTTTAAAGAGAAAGACAATTTTTGTATTTGGAGTGAATTACTTTTATCTATCTACTTGCATGTACTTCTAAGATGTGGGAAGAAATAACGGACTCCACGCAATTCAATGTGGATCAAGCAGAAGCTGTTTATTGCTTGTAACAGTCAGTCTTATATAATGATACCATTTTAGTACACATGATCACGCACTGATCACGCAATAAATGATTGGTGGCATGCACTGTTCGCGTGCCTCTTTATGAATTCTGATTGGCCTCTCCACTTGCGTCAGGTACAGCCCAGATCCGGGTCTCCAATCACAATGTCCTGTTTTCCTGCTGCTTCAGCCAGTTTACTTCCCTCTTGCTTTGGCCCAAGGTTACTTCCAATGCCCTTGTAAAGGCCTAGATCATGGGCCTGGCTCATTGGAAATCCACTCTTAGCAAGATGCATGCCCACACTAAGACTTTATATGTTAAATAAATATATGATATATGGTTAGAAAATAGCAATGTTACTCACAGAGTAACATTTGAATAGTCCATGCATCACTAGATATATAAATTTGGAAAACATGGCAGCATTTAGGTTTGGAGAGAGGTTTTTTTTTTTATCTGATTTGTTTTAGCATATAACTTATTCTAATAATAATCAATATAAATAATGTTATTTGGGGATCTAGTACTGGAACTCACCCAGCCAATGCAAAAGCATGACGAAGATTTTAATGAGTATTTAAAGTGATTTGATTTTTGCATGGTTTTGAGATATCTCAAGATTTTGCTGGGGGGGAGGGGCAGGTGGTGGTGATGCGCATCAGCAATTAATACATGTCAACTTAGAGGATCAAATTTTATTCAGATGTTCAAATTTGTCCTTTCAGAAAATTGTGGTTGATATTATCTCAAGAATTATTACAGTGATTCTTTATAAGGTTCATCTTATCTTGAATGAACTTTTGAAATGGTTACCTACAGCCTCACTGATCATTTGACTTACTTTTTTGTTGAACTTTTCTAGATCTTTTTGTAGAAAAAAATCCTTTTCCTCTCACACATTTTTTCATTTGACAGTCAAACATATCCCTGCTTCCTGCCCATGTTTTCTTTGCAAAATGCTATAAAGTTTGGATTAAACCAAGGGGATTTGTGCTCCTAAATTAATAAGGCGCCAGTTTTAATAGGTATCAAACAATTTGGCCATGAGACTAAAATATGTTTGCTTGCTACATTCCTGTAACTTAATTTGATGGAAAGTAGATCTTTTCTAAAAGGGTTGTATGTGTTATGTGTGCTTAGACCTTAGAAATACACAAATGCATATGCATGTATATGCATGCATGTGCATTTATATGTGTATAAATAAATGCATATACTAGGAAATGGATAATATAGAGGAATTTACTTGGCTTCCAGCAGTCAGGAACATTACAAACTACGTACAGCTTAATACATCCATGTTTTAAGCCATTTCTTTACTCTGTGGCATGCAGTGAAACATCTAGTCAAGCTTTTTGACATAAAGCATGATTTCTACCATCACTTTAATCAATGTCCACCTTAATGAATCAAGACTTAATTGTTCCCAACAAGACTTTCTGCTAGCATTCACCCTTTCCATAGCATGTCTTGATACCCTGCAGCTGGCTGATACTTTAAATACCAAAAATTCAAGTATTTCACTGAATGTGATTATGTCAGGGACGGCTGCCTCTGTATGGCATATTTATTTATTTCAATGATGACTTAAAAATGGGAGAAAACCATATTTTCTGTCATTTCACTGTTAGTTAGCAAATATGTCTGCTTTATATCATCTAATTATATCAGCACATATGGTAAACTGTAAATGTCACAGGCTGTTTTCTCACAAGTATCCTCTTTTCTATTATCATTTAGGTTTTCTGATGGTTAGTTGGAAGAACACATTTCAAATATTTCAATAGAAAAGAATGAGTTCTATTTCTTTTATGCACAGGAAATGTTGAATCCAGGTGTATTACAGCGTAAGTATGTATTCTGAGTTTGGGCCTACTAGATTGGAGAAGGATGGAAAAATGGTTAAATATTGAAGTAGCTGCCCCTGTGCAGTTTTCAGAGGCAGACTGGTGAACCTTTCTCCTTCTGCTGGAAACTCAAATTTCACACACTCATACACTCACACCCACACTGTCCCCACAAACAACCAAGTATTGATTTCTGGAAGTGATGAGTAAATGGGTGTTCCATGTATACAGATCAACACAAGTGCAATGGGTCCAAGCAGTAACTGATTTTCATATCAACAGTGAATTTAGTGTATTCTACACTGGCTGCGCATGAGGTGAAACCTACTTGTAGTGATGGTCTGTGTGGTGTGACAAAATAAAAGGAATAACCACTTTCAGGGAAGAGCCTGACATGTGGATCTCACACTTACACAACTGTCTTTAGGAGCTGCTAAGGTAGACATCAAGCTGCAGACAGAATCAATTTAAGATCCAATCCTGTCTGCAGAACTTCCTTATATAGATGCTAGGATATGAATATATCGATACAGTCATAAAAATCCAGGCAGGTTTAGAAAAAGAGTTTATTGGTCTGCTAAATTACTAGAAATTTAGTGTTGCATACATTACATATGCATTGTTTTGCTCTGGGAATAAACAGTATTTTCATCTGGTGGGAAGGACTACTTGGAGACAGATAAAGGTGAATAAGATTTTGACATAACAAAGACTGGTTGGCCTCTTTGAAGAAAGGATGCACCAAGACATTAGGAAATTATTTTAAGTAGCGTCTTTCTGTGAAGCGTAAAAGGAACATGAAGTGAGGCTCCTATATGTTTAGGCTTTATATACATACTTTTGAGTCTTGAACAAACCTAATAATCAATGTAAATGATCTTTGCAATATGAACAGATTTTTCCACTGACACAGCATGAACATATATAGTAAAAAAAATATTTACCTCAATTTCAAATTTTAAAGCCAAAGCAAAACCTTTGCTGATGGCCAGGGTGGATACTATCCAGATATGCATATAGTATATTCTTCTAGAATCATCACTGAATGAGCGTTACACAAAAAATATGTTCGTAAATCTCTTCTTTGCTCTTGTACTTTGCAAGAGTCACTTCTGCATTTTTTAATAATAGCTTGTGTTGGTACAGCATCTATCTACCCACCCTTTGAAGATTAAGACTTCTACTGTAGCCATGTAGTTGAAAGTGAACATTATGATGCAGTGAAAGCTGCAAAATGTTTCCATTAGCATAAACTATTTCACTTGTTCTTTGTATATCCTGTCTGAAATTTGAAACTCTTTAAACTGTACTTAATGTTGATTTCCTTGGGGAGTTGGATTCTTTATCTCTGGATTTATTCCACAAAAATTCTCTTTTTGCCTTCCCAATCCTGGGGAAATAGAGGTATGCTCTGGTTTCAGCTGGGACAGAGTTAATTTTCTTCTTAGTAGCTGGTGCAGTGCTGTGGTTTGGATTTGGTGTGAGAACAATGTTGATAGGACACTGATGAGTTTAGTTGTTGCTGGGTGATGTTTATACTAAGTCCAGGAATTTTCATTTTCTCAGCCCCTGCCAGCCAGAGGGCTGGAGGGGCATGGGAAATTGGGAGGAGACACAGCCAGGACAGGTGACCCAACTAGCCAAAGAGGTATTCCATACCATGTAACATCATGCTGAGTATGTAAACTGGGGGAAGAAGAAGGAAGGTGGGGACATTTGGCATTATGGTGTTTGTCTTCCAGAGTAACTGTTATGCGTGATGGAGCCCTGCTTTCCTGGGGATGGCTGAACACCTGCCTGCCCGTGGGAAGCAGTGAATGAATTCCTTGCTTTGCTTTGCTTGCATGTGTGGCTTTTGCTTTACCTGTTAAATTGTTCTTATCTCAGTCCTCAAGTTTTACATTCATTTCTGATCCTCCTCCCCATCCTTCTGGGTGAGAGGGAGTGAGCAAGTGGCTGCATGGTGCTTGGTTGCTGGCCAGGGTTAAACCACGACAAGGTAAATTCTATAGAACTAGAAGCTTTGTAGACCCTTGATGCACTAGTAGGTTAACAGAAATTAGCTATTTACCTCACTGGCAGATCTGTGACCTCAAATGCATGTGTTTAATAATTTTCTTATAAAATCAGTTTTCTGAACTGTAGTCCTTTGCAATGAAGTGTACGTGAGGAAAGGCTACTGTGAAGAATTACCATCTAATTTGAAATATGTGCTTTGAATATAACAGACAGGAAGAGGGAAGATGGCAGTGACTATAGTACCAGCATTTAGTTACACTTATTAGCTATGTGTAAAATTTAATTGTTTTTAATAATTTGAAAATATTTTTCCTATTTATAAATAAATAACATCATAAGCCCAGCTCAGCTTACATTATTATTAGAAATGGATAGCTTTTATGTGAGCATTGCAGTGGAAGGAGCACAGGTCAAGATGTGAGAACTCTTGGTATAGACAAACCTAGTTCTGGTGGGTCATTCCATATATCAGGGTCTGCAGGGAAAAACCTTTCAGAAATAGGTGAACACAAAGAACATCTAGTGAAATACAATTTCTGACTAAAGCTTATGCTTATAAATATTTGGTTTACTTGCTCTGTTTACCACTTTTTACAATTAGGAAAGACAGAACAGATCAAAAGCTTTGCACGCAATGTCTGGGGCCTACCTATGTCTCTCTAGGTGAGTATGCCATCTCAAAGTCAGCTTAGCTTTAGTAATCTTTCTGAGTAGCAGTAAACTCTGTTAAGGCCATATAGGTTGGTAAGAAGATCTTCCATCATTTCAGAGATCTGCTTCAGAGCTATGCTAAGACCCTCCTTTGCCTAACCATATTCTGCAGTCTCCAGAGCTTTCTCAGTTCTTGGTGGCTTTCCAAGGCAATAATATGCTTCACATACTTTTCATGTACCTCTTAAAGAAGTATGAACACAATTGGGAGCACATATAAATACAGCCTTATCACAGTGATCAAGCAGAGATCCAGAACAATTCTGCAACACTTCAGACTGAATTTATGTTTCAATATACTTGCAGTGTTACTGCTGCCAGGACTACTACTAATCCTGATTTGCATGTTTATGAAGACAAGATCTGGCTACTTACATGTGTTCATGCCACAGATTTATAGATTTTACACTTATCTGACACACTTCCCATTATTTCACTCAATGTTTGTTATATGCCTTTTCATTTTGATTGTTTTATCCTAATAGTGAACTTAAAATAAATCCATCAGGGGAAAGACAGGTACACAATTTGACACAGTGAAAGTTCTTGTTACAAAAATAATAGTGCTATGACGTCAGCCTGAGAGAGAGCCAAACTATGGTCATTCCTCATTTGCTTGTTTTGTGATATATATCATGATTATTTTTTTCCCTCTTTACACTTAAGAGTAATGATAAATATTGAGAATGGACTGTTTCCAAAAACAGGAAAGAAAAGAGTGCATATGATAAATGCAAATGTCAGGTGACATCCACAGAGGCAAATTCAACATTAGCATCCGAGTAATGCCCGAAGAAAGTCAGGGTTAGACCTCTATACTCCCCATGCAATCAGTTAGAAGCATCCATTGCTTCCAAAGTGCAATCCAAAAAGATGAATATACTGCAAAAGGGCTGACCTAGCATTAATCAATAGGAAAGGTCAAATGCAGGGCTATCTATATCAATACTGTTGAATCAGATTTTGGAACTTAAAGGTTGGCTTCTTTGAAAGCTTATGGTGTTTTCAGATGAATATGCTCATCCCCTTGGAACATACTACTGAAGTAATTCTCTGCAAGTGCATACATTGAGCAGGACTTCAGTATGTTTTCCAGAAGGTATCACTTCTGTAGTACTCAACTGTCATTTAATGAAGATGTAGTTATAGGCCTGTCTCAGTTTGAAAGGCACTGGAACATTTTTCTAGAGTGTTCCTTAAATAATAGCTTATCAAGTAACTATTGAGAGTTTGTTTATCATGGAGACAGAAGATAAATATCTAGACAGAGGCTGAAATTATTTAAAAATCAAAAAAGGTCAGACCTGAGCTCTGCTTCCAAGTTTCTTTCTGGATTTGAATTTTCTTATATACTCAGTATTTTCTTGGAAAACATGACTGTCTGAGGAGGGAGAAATGTTGGTATAAATCGCTCTGGGTTGCAAAGGTCAAAAGACCAGCTCTTCCCATTTCCTGGGTGATTACCATAAACCCCAGACTATAATACATAATTTGGCTTTTTTCCTGGCAGGCTTGCTGTTACTCCCCACAATGCCTTTGAACACAGATGAAGCTCTGCTTTATGCTAGGCTCAGTACTGTTGGTTTACATTCGAGAGAGCTCAGTGCTTCTTCATACAGACAAGGACATGAAATAAAATGAAAACAATATCATTTTAACTACTGGTATATATAAATCCTTTATTACCTTGGATTCAGAGTCCTAAAACTTGGCTGTCTTCCAGGTCAGGAAAATACAAATGCCTCATGTCTCCCTTAAATGCTAGAGTTCTAAATAGTGAGATCAGCTGTATGTATAGTGACTGATACACAAGAGGGCTGGGCTGCCATTCAGAGGGACCTAAGGCAGGCTTCAGAAACTGACCAACAGGAACCTCATTAAATTCAACAAAGCAAAAAATAAAAACCTACACTGGGAAGGAATAACCCCATTCACCAGTGCACACTGGGGGATGACTGCCCAGAAAAAAGCTTTGTAGAGAAGTTTGAGGTCCTGGTGAACAAGATGACCATGAACCAGCAGTGTTCCTTTGCAGCAAGGAAGGCGGACAGTCTGCTGGGCTGTTACCAGCTGGCTGGGGAGGGCCTTCCCCTCTGCTCAGCCCTCGTGAGATTCATCTGGATCCATACAGATCCAGCTGTACCACTTCTGGACACCTCAGTACAAGAAAGATAGGGACAGCATCCAGTGAAGAGCCACAGGAATGATAAAGATACTGGAGCGGATAAGGCTGAGAAAAGTGAGATTCTTCAGCCTGGTGATTACTCATGTAATCTCACCTGATGGAGGGACTGAAGATGTGGTAGACAGACTCTTAGTAGTGCACAGTGAAAGGAGAGATGATGAGCACAAATTAAAAAGTAGGAAGTTCAATCTGAACCCAGGAAAACATTTTTTTTACTGTGAGATTTATAAAACACTGGCACAAGTTGCCCAGAACTGTTGTGGAGTCTCCTTCCATGGGGATATCCAAAACCTGACTGAGCATGGACTGGACCTGATGCTGCCTGAGCAGGCAGGCTGGGCTAGGTGGTGCCAGGAGGTCACTTCCAACACAAACTACTTTGTGATTCCAAAGTTATTTTGCAATTCTACTGCCTCTCAGTATTTATTTTATTAGTAATAGTATTGTTCACTAGTTAGTAATAGTATTAGCAGTATTAGATACTGATAGATAGTATCACATAGTAACTCTGTGAAGGCCCTAACTCCGTGAAGGTCCTAATGTAAGTTTATTTATACGTAAAAAAACCCCAAACAACAAACTATCGGTAATTTAGTAAATCAGCACTGTTTTCTGCCAATGTAAAAACTAAGGCATTTTAAATAACTTTCTGAAGAACATTCACCCACATATATCGCAGCAGAGATTAAATTCACACATCTAACTCACAGTACAGTGGCACTAACTAAGCTTCAGAATGTCCATTTAGTAAGGCACAGGTTTATAAAATCTTAATGTATTGCCTTAATAAAAGTCGGAATAAAAAATTTTGAATCTGCTTTGTGCACGGTGTAGTTATCTTTATTTGTTTAAATAAACTTTTTTCAACATTTCTCCACAAATCCTAAAGTAGCAATTGCTTTGATTTAAATGGATATTCATTAAATAGGAAGTATTACACGTTACGGAAATGCTTTTTAGATTTTATATAGGAAGAATGATAAATGGAATTCTTAGAAAATTAACTTTATTACTGCTTTGGGATTCTAAGAATTGGTACAAAAATTCCAATACATAATTCTTAACGAATTCAATGAAAAAAATCTATGGTCTACATTACAGATGTTTTTATAGGTTCTGATTTATTTCCTATAAGGCTCATTCCTAATTAAAATCTTGAATAATTTTAAATATTGGATAATACTGTGGAGAATATTTCTTGTTCATGTATATCAATGATTCTGTTAATTTAGGGATTTGCGATCCCTGGTATTTCATGTCTTGTTTCTCAGTGGTTTGTCATACATGACTAAGAGTTACAAGGTCATATGTGCTCTTTGACAATCCACATTTAAGATTCCTTAAGTTGTTTTTCCATCTCTGTTAAAACCTATTAAGGACCCAGACTGAAAACACTGGCTTAAAAAACTGCTGTGGCAGTGTTTGCAATGTACCTGATACTGAAGAAGCTGGACATGCTGGAATGGTTCCAGTGCAGCAGCTAAGCACCTGTATAAGTTTAAATGTGTGGATATTCCCACCAGAAAGTAATTTTATTGTCTGTTAAAAAAGGTCAGCATGTTTTCTAGTGATTTCTTTTACAGCAAAATGTAAGTTATTTGTTAGCAACTGCAAGATATGATAGAGCATCTGTGATAAGAGCAAGTATCTGCTGTATGCTGCTTGATTCCACTTTATGTGACAGGTTGACATATGAGGTACCCTGCAGCTTGATATTTTCAGATCTTTGCACATGTGCTGCTTTACCTATATACATTGCTGTTTGCAGAACTGAGAAAACAGTTTTGCGCTCTGAATTCTTGATGCCTTGTATTTTAACTGGAAAAAATGTTTATTGTTTTATTTTCTCACACAAGAGAAAGCAAAATAGTCTTCATGTGTATGCCATGTATAGTCTGTCATGTATGTCATGTATAGTTTTCACATGTAAACAATACATATAAAATTGTATTCTTCAATTCATTTTTACAGAAGTGAATCTGCAGAATCTAGGAAGGCACAGAAGAATGGAAGTTCAGGAAAAAGAGCTCTTTTTAATTGTCACTCTTTCAAATTCTGAGATAGATTATAGAAGTTGCAAGTTATAGTTCATGTTTGGGGATATGTCTTATTTTTTTTCTTCCATTTTCAAAAATTATTGAAAACTACTGAAAATTTATGTAAAATTTGGAAGATCCTGCAATCGGAGAGCACAGTGAACCAAAAAATATATCTAGGATGATTAATATCATGAAAGGGGTCTTCAAACCTTTGAGTAGCACTGAAGTACTAAACTAGAAGTTGCTAGATAATGCTATTCCAGATTGGTAAACAGAGCAGTGCCTGCAATGTTTTTCTTTGAACAGGTCTAGACTGGCTTAATCTTATAATGGCTTAGGGGGTGTTTTGCACAGTAGGGGGTATATGCTGCAGCAGAAATCTCCATTGTTACAGCTGTGTTTGGGATTCCAGCAATCTGTATCAGTTCCTTTATTAGCGCTCTTGTTAACTAAAATAATGTCTGAATTAATTTACTGCATGCTTTCATGAGTTGAAATCTAGAAACACTTTGATCTGAATTATTACTCTTATTATGATTGTTCTTTTGTATTTTGATAGCAAGCAAAAAACTCAAACCAGGTATGTTGAATACTGAAAAATGTATAGGGTGAGCAAATTCCCCCAAGATGCTTGCAATCCATGTTTGTATTCTCAAACACAGAGAGGATTTAGCAAATCAGCTCCATTGAAAAGTGGATTTCCAATAGCCAGGATGTTCATCCAGGCAAATAAACAATTGAAACTGAATTTGCAGAACACTTTTGGAAATTAAATCCTTAGAACTGAGAATTCACCAAATTGTCCAACTGCTTGACAAGCATTTTCAAATGGCTTTGAATATTTATTTTGGTGGGTGCAGTTGTAATTATTTTCATCAAAGAAAACCATGGGGTATTTTTGTCAAAAATATGCATTTAAATAATTTTCAGATCTTCTGGAAATATGAGTTGTGTAGTGATATTGACAGAGATGTCTATTATTTAGATGCCCAATATAGGGGACTTCAGAGCATCAACTTGTTTTTTTCTGCTGTCTGGGGATTCCTGCTCTTCAGAATTTCTGGAAAGGGAATTGCAACTGGGTGGGAATGGGCACGTGTAAGAGACACTGTACGCTGGCCAAGCAACTCATCTTGAGTGTAAAGGAAGCCCTGGAGATAGGAGAAACACTGAAATAGATGAAAATTGCAGTTATCCTAGTACTCCACTTCTCATCTGGGCTATGTTAAAATAGTGTGCAGCTGAGTGTTTACAACTAGTTTTGAATACTTCACACAATTAAAACAATAGCTTCCAGAGGGACATAGATTTCTGCTGAATTATTTGTGTATCATTGTGAAAGAAACAAAAGGAAAGTATGATACACAGAACAAATTTTAGTTCTGCCATAATGCTGAATAAAGGATTGCTCTTTTAGAAGAGGTCCCCCTTCTGGCCTCACTCTCAAAAAAAAAAAAAAAAAAAAAAAACAACAACAAAAAAAAAACCAACCCAAAAACCAAAACCCCCAAAGCTTTCATTCAAAGCATTTGATTAAAAATATCACTAGAAAAAAAACAGGTCTAGAAATGAGAACATTGCTATGAATACCACCCAATAAAAGAGCATGCCTAATCTTCTTTACATTATTTTCATTTCACTGCTGAATTATTAAACAGCAATTTTTCTACAGCTTTGAACTCTGAAATACCATTTTCTGCAATACTTATGCTCTCTGGTACACTGCATCAATCAAATCTGGCTGCCACAGATTTCAAATAGCTTGTTGGAAAAACGTGGTGATTTAACATGCTGCCTGTACTGAACTGCTTGACAAAGCTGTAAAGTAGTGAGAACATTTCCATTAAAAATAATTGCCCATTATTGGCTTCCTAATGGAGTTTTGGTTAATTGACAATTATTTACATGTGAAATACTAAGGCAGTTTAAACCAGTCCTTAACCCTCTATCCTATTTAAAGGGTTACTACAAAGGTAAATGAAAACCTATAAATGCAGCTATTGCTGAAAATTAGCAATGCCTTTGCTCAATAATAAGAACTAGTTGTAGAATTGATCGGTGCAGTTACACTGATGTCAGAGCATGTGATCCATCAATCAGGCTCAGATTTATCAAGTTGCAGAAGGGGTCCTCATCTTTCAGCCAGGATAGTATGTGTTCTGCATCATATGACATAGTTGCAGGCATGCAGCTGATGCCCATGTCTCTATAATCAACTTCTTCCTTCACAGGAATAGATGAAAATTCACTTGTAGGTAGGCTACTTGATATTTATTCACTGGGAAGAAGTTTTGTGTCTTAATTCTGTATCATCATGGAGAAGTGATTGCTAAGAGTTTAAATGTAGATCCTGTTCTACAATACACTAAAAGAATGATTTCCTCTACTATTAAATACAAAGTATTTTGGGTTGGACATTATCTGAGGATCCCAGTTAAAATAAGAACAAGTAAAGAAATCAGGGTTGGACATCCAGAAGTCAGAAGTCAAGTAAATACAAAAACTCTGTGTTCAGAAGCATTGCAACCCAAATGAAAAATAACAGACTGATAGTAAATTGTTATTGACAGACCACTAGGAACTGAAGCTGTTGTATGGCTATTTTCAGAGACTAAAAATTGTGACTGAGGTGAACAGGGCTGAGCATCTTGTGCATGCACTGCTATTTCAGCATGCACACTCTTTGGGATGGGTGAATGGGAAGCTTTGGGGAAAAGAGAGGGCTAGTAAGAAAAAAAAAAAAAAAGATTGACAGTGCTTCTGCAAGGCTGGCTAGCTGGTTGCTAGCTTGCTGCCTGGGAACAAGGTGGTGGTGGTGGTATCAGGAGTCTGGACAACCTTAAACCTATGCTGAGCCTGCATGGGGATTGCAGGAGGGGACTGGGAGGCAGTGGGAAAAGGAGGTCAGATGGCTGCAGGCTGAGCAGGTGCCACTGGGGCCTCTGGCAATGAACGGTCGCAATTTCTGCTTTGCCAGCAGGACATGTTATACCTCGGCTGGGCAGAAGGATGCATGACAGAGCTGCCAGATGAATGAGGCCTGGCAAGCCTGAAGGTGGGGATGGAAATCTGGAGCCTCCGGCCGAAAGTGGGCAATTAGTCAGGTCCAGTCTGGATGTAGAACACTGCAAACAGAATTGCAGTTCATTCAGTGTTTTTACCTAATCTTGTCTTTTAAGCAATTTCATACATGTGCACTCTTATTTTCTTTTATGTGCTTTATTATTTTTAATTAGATAAAACTTAACATTTTTAACTAGCTGTGAAGAAGTTTTAAGTTAGTGTTGGAAATGTGTAGAAGAAAACACAAATGAAAATCCCCAAAATATTCTTATTTTGCACAGGGAAGTAACTTCTAATTTTTTTTTTTATCAGAAAAGCATAGTTTTCCTATATAAGTATCCACACAATGGAGTGAAAATGAGACACCCGACTTTTTTAAAACAATAAATAAATTTAAATTTAAAATTGCTTACTAATGCTAATGTGAGCTGGGTAAAACAGCACCTGAAAACAGATATGTAAGTGAAACCTTCGGTAGCTACCTTTGGAAACTTTGGCTTAAGAAAAGCATAACATATGCATTCATCCACCATTAGTGATTCTGGCTTACTGAATTGGCTGGACACAGTGACAGATTCCTGCCTTGTCAGCACTTGAATTTGGAGGAGGCATTGCCAGAAATGTGATTATACATAGGCAGGAAACAAAAAGAAACTTGAACAGGTCTCCATATCTTGTTTGTTCAGCTTCATTCAAAACAAATTTTAAAACTTTTACTTGATTAATGACAATCAGTCTGCTGGACTATTTTATTTGACTGCACTTTGCTCTGACAACCATATAAATACCAGGTTTTGCAGAACGCGAGAGGGTTTTGGATAGTTTGAATTTCGTGTCCAGTGATTCATCAGTATTTTCATGAAAGTATGATCTATTATACTCACGCAATATAGGAAGTTAGTTACAAAAAGTATGTTTTAAGAGCTCTCTTTAGACTTAAATTTTCAAATATATATATATATACATATATATAAAGACAATCGTTATGGTACTGCAAATTGAGGGGTAGAACAAGAATGGCCAGATTAGTTTGAAATGTAGTGACAGCTGTTGGCTGTAGCATTTTCCTATCTTTATTTTTTTCTTTTCTTCTTTTTTTTTAAATGAAAATATATTAAAGACTGTATGTAGTGATCCCAATTCACTATCTTTGGATGCCATTTGGTTTGCATTCCTGAACACTTTGCAAAAAAAACCCCAAAGGCCTGAACTTTTAATTAAAATTTAATATCCACACTATGTCTGTAGTTCATTTTTACTTTTTTAAGCAGTGGCTTCTCTAAGAGCCAATGTGCGTGGGGTATTTGAGAGATCACATCTCGTGTCAGCTACAGACTTTTCTGTGCATCAAGCGAATTAGTTATCTACCCCATCCTGCATTTTCCTGTTTTGTGAAATGGAGGTAATACTTTTCAATCCCAGAGTCTTTTTACAAGAGTAATTGTTAACAACAGCAAGGAACTAAAATACTATAATGTTGAGAACACTGTAAGGAAATTTTTAGTGTGTATGAAGGAGTCATGATATTATGTCTTTTTGCAGCAGACTGTTGTCTGCTGAATACTGGTCACCTTGTGAAGTACTTTGCTGACAGTGTGTACTCCATAGATGTACGTGTGAACAACCTAAATGTGAATAGCTTGAACTGCATAACTAAGCAAGTAGGAAGAACATTTTCAGTACCGATTCCTCTTAACAAACACTAGCATGGGGATGTTAGTTAAGAATGAAACAACCAAAATATTAAAAAAAAAAAGGGAGAATTATCTATGAAATAAAGTCCCCTATTGATTATGAGGACATGGTAGAAAAGACAAGTCATTGACTAGCACAATTTAAAATGGTTTTAGTAAAGAAATATATTAAACAACTCAAAATAGAAGGCAAGACTAGCAGAAATAAGCAAGCAAGCATTAGCCTTACTGAAATATGCAAAGGCTCAAACACGTTATAAAAGTATCCTAATACATGAAAATGTCAAAAAGACTTTAAAAAAGGACCCCCCTCCAAAAAAAAGAAAAAAAGAAAAAAACAAACAAAAAAACCCCAACCCTGAAACAGGCTGATAAAAGCTTAACAAAAAAAACCAAGAAAACATCTGGGGCATGGATGTATCTTTTGATAAATTTTAATTCACATTAATACTGATATTTTCACTGTTCCAATTTTGTGGATGAAGACATATTTTTTCTGAGCTTTAAAAACTTCCCAGGGTTTGTTTCATTTTTTTTCCTTGAACTTGAAAAAGACGATTAAATCTCTTTTTCAGGCAAATAGCAATATTGTGAAAGATTCAGACGTCAGTTAAATTTTTTGAGCTACTTTCTTTTAATTTAAACCTTCCACAAGTCTCAGAATTTCAAAAGTAAAAATCAGTTTGATTTCAAAATAAGATGCCAATTCAGTATCAAGAAAGGTCAAAAGGGAAAAAAAATCTATAAAAAAGAATTCAAAATTTGAGAGTCAAGAAAATCATTTTGTACTAGTAGTTCAATTTCTTTCCAGCTGACAATTTTCTGATGAGAAAATATATTGTCAGAAAATCCCTTGCTACCAGTAAGAACTATTTTTTATGATGTTTTAGAAACAGATAGAATATTTTAAAAATGGCTTTTCTCTCAAAATGTATTTTGTACAGAATCCAGCCCAGCAACCAGATTAGTGCCTCTGGATGCTGTTGTCATAAGAAGTACTGAAAAGAAATCATGAAGCTGTATCAGTTCCAAGAGCTTTTTTTCTTAGTACACATCAGTTTCTGTAGCCAAACACATAGTCCATTTGTCTGTGAGCAACTTAAACACTAGCATGTGTTCATAGATGAGTGGCAAAGAAATTTGAATTCATATGTAAACACAGAGGTCACAAACCCAGAAATCCTATGCTGTATCTATTGAGGAGGCCTAACTAGTTTGTTTCTAAAATTTCATTGTTTTATCTTCCTTGATCTTTCATTGAAAAGTTGTACAGGAAGTTGGCATACTTATGTGATCTGGCAATAATTTCCAGGTTTTTGAAGCCTCATTTTGCAAAAAAGAAGTCTCTCTACTTGGCTTATGAAGAGGAGAAAAAGAGACAAAAGTAATTTATGAAAGGGGTTAAAAAGAAGAGAGAATAGTATGTATCATATTATTTCTTTCTTCTTCCCATCAAGATCACATTTTCAAGATAGCAGGTATGTCACTTCCTTTCAAATGAGAAACTGACTCAACATGTCATTTTGGAGGGGAAAAAATTACTTTTTATATTTTGGTATTATAGTGTATTCTTTTGAATAGTCCCCTGAAAACTCACCTTTTCCTTCTTTTCACTGGAAATTTTAATCTACCAACTAATCCATTTTCTGTATGTGAAAGGATGAAAGAAAATGGATTTTCTTTGTTTACGTTTTGCTCTCACAGGTGGATGATAAGTGCAGATGAGGAATTAGTTGTTCATCATTAGTTATTAATTATTAGTTATTGGTGTGGCCAGCAGGACTAGGGAAATGATTGTTCCCCTGTACTCAACACTGGTGAGGCCACACCTCAAATCCTATGTTCAGTTCTGGGCCCCTCACTACAAGAAAGACATTGAGGTGCTGGAGCATGTCCAGAGAAGGGCAATGAAGCTGGTGAAGGGTCTGGAGCACAAGTCTTACGAAGAGTGGCTGAGGGAACTGGGGTTGTTTAGCCTGCCAAAAAGGAGTCTGAGGGGACACCCTACCACTCTCTACAAGTACCTGAAAGGAGGCTGTAGTGAGATGGGTGTCAGTCCCTTTTCCTAGGTAACAAGCAATAAGAGAAAAGGAAATGGCATCGAGTTGCTCTAGAGGAGGTTTAGACTGCATATTAGGAAAAATTTCTTCACCTGAAGGGTTGTCAAGCATTGGAACAGGCTGCCCAGGGAAGTGGTTGAGTCACCATCCCTGAAGGCTTTTAAAAGATGTAGGTATGACACTTCTGGACATGGTTTAGTTGTGGACTTGTTAGTGCTAGGCTAACAGTTGGCCTTGATCTTAAAGGTCTTTCCAACTTAACTCTATGATTCTACGTCTTTTTTTCCCCCACAAATAGAAGGAACAAACTTCAAAGACCCTTTCAGCACTCATGTATATAAGGGTCCTTGCTGGAATCACAGCCTCATGACATTTATCTCTGCTCATGGCTGGGGGATTGGTATTAGATGATCTTTAAGGTCCTTTCCAAACCAAACCATTCTGTGATTCTACACTGCAATTTTTTCAAGTAGGCATCAGATTTGCTGTGAGCAGCAATCCTCATGGAGTTTACTTTGCTAATAGTTCCTGCAAAACTATCCCACTTCTCTTTACTTGCCTTTGTCATTGCAGTCATTGTCAAGAAACATGTCAGGAAATAAAAATAATGAAAAATAAGAGACATAATGTATTCTTTATTGTTAAATACTAAGCTGACTTTTTTTTTTTTCTTAATCTGCAGTAATATTTTCCTCTTCAAATACAATCATTTCTATCTCTACTAACCTCTAAAACAAAAGTCAAGAAAGTCTGTAAAAGCTACATATGGTTACCATTAATATCCACTTGCTTAAAAAAGAGAAGTTGTTTTATCAGTGACTTTAAAGGAAGAGTAGGAAAACCTGCTGTAATACTCTAGTGATCAAACAGGTATTCTTTCCTCTAGAAACTGCACTTCTGAAAAGCTGAATTCTCTTTTCTCCGACATCCAATAGGTCAAATCTAGTCTTGCTTTGAGATCCAGGCTTAAGATCTCTCAGACTCTGTCTCCATACTCTTACTCTGTTTCTATATTTTTTCCTTCCTTTTTGAAAAGGTTTCATGATTTAAATTATCACAAGTTGTAGATAGCTTAGAAGTAGAAAAAGCTTAATACATTTGGACATGGCAAACTGTTTATTTAAAGTGTTAAATTAACCTGCTAAGTGTTAATTAAGCACAATATAACCTTGCTACCCTAGACTTTTAAAATGAACTTGCCAAAATGTTATATTGCAAATCTCATATATAAATCCTAGGCAATACCTTATAGCCTGCCTATTTCCTTTTTGTCTTCTGCAATTATACATAAAATCCTCACCCTTTTCTTTTTCATCCCTCCCTCTTTCCTTCTCTCATTCCTGCTTTTCTTCCCCTTTTCACCCTCCCTTTGTTTCTTTCTTTCCTTTCCCTTCCCCTCTTCCTCACCATCCCTTCCCCCTTGTATTTTTTCCTAGTGGGCAAATATACACAGGTTCCACCTTGTTACATAATTCTTTTAAGAGGCTTTCAATGGGAATGCTCCCCAGCTTTCTGTGATGCAGCTAATGGTAAACACCTATTTGGATGTCTGGTTTACCATAGCTCTTTAGATGTGCTTATACAAGTCACTTGATTGGATGTCGTCACTGAATTCCTGCAGAGGCTTGCTGGTAATTCTGCAGTGATTTTTTCATGCTCAAGAGTATGTAAAATGCAAGAAAAAACCCAAGTCATTAATTGTGATTGGAGTTAGATGTGAAATAACCACTGAATTACTCAGGAGTGATAAAGACTGTTGAAGAATATGTGTACTCAGTGTTTATCTGGAGAAATGCAGAATATAACAATAGTTTTACAATTATTACAAAATAGTTATATTCAGCTTCCCACAGAAGCTTTGCTGTCAGTAACCTGCTCTGGTTACATCATCCTTGGTAATCAAACTCCTAGTTTAAAGCCAAGCCAGGTACGTTGACAAAAGCTGTTAAGATACTCCAATAACCTTTCTGTCATAGTCCTTGAAATGGAATGACTGGACTTTTTTTCACAGATAGTAATATAGAATATGTGCAAGTTTTATCCGTCCTGACTTTCTCAGCTCTTCTGTTTAGTATTGACAGTATTTATTTGGCAGTTTCTATGTGAAATAATAATGAGGAAAGTATAGACACTAACAGTTAAGATTCACATTTTCTAATTCTTATTTTTGCAAGTTATCTAAACCTTAGAGCTAGAGGCTACTCTGTATTTTTTAATTTTTGTTATTAAATGTGATTAATAATGCACTAAATCACTTGCATCCCCCCCCCCCTCATTTTTAAATGAGAGAATACCCTAGAGCTCACAGATACAGCAATATCTTCCCCATTCTAAGAGTCACATCTGTATTCATTGTTTTTATCTCCGTTCTCCCCATCTCTTCTAGTAAGAACACTGCATTGTCTGCTGGATGGAAATAAAAGATAAGAAAATAACAAAAACTCTCAGTCAGGAAGTAAAAACTGTTATTTAGGGCTCAATATTTCAAGGGGATTGCTTGTGGCTCCACAGGAGCACGTTTGACAAGTTTGAATTTTGTGTTACAAAACATTTGCTCGGGGAAGAATGTTTTTCAGCTTTGTACTAAAAGAGAAAGAAATGCAATGGACCTTACAAACTCTGACATAGATCTTCTTACACTTGTATGGACACACCACAAATTTAACCTTGCATAATTCTCTCCCTAGTGCTTCATCTGTAGGAATCCTGTTTTTTCAGCGGTTGCTTTTTGTGAACCAGTCCAGGCATTTGGCTGAACAGGGTCTCAGATCTGTGTAGTGTAATGACTGAGTCACATGACAGATTCTAAAAGAATTGCTGAGGTATCAACAATTTTAAGACTATAGTGTTAAGACTTAAAAGCATGCATATGATAGCTGTAGGAAAGACTACTATGGATCCTTCTGGTGTAGGCTTTGAATATCATTTCCCTCCACTCTCCCCATGTGGATCCATTTATTCAATGTCTCCTACAGACTGCCTTCCCTGCAAAGAATGTACCAACACATGTAAGATAAATTGAGATAACAGATGTTGTGCTCATGAGCAAAGGTAAATGAGAGCTATAATACAGAAAGTAGATGTATGTGTGGAAAGAGAGATGAGTTATTTTATATACAAGTGAAATAAGGATGCATGTGTGGGGTCCCAATGTACAGATGGGTGGTGAAGTCAGGAAATATGTAGGACATAGGTCAGTCCTCACAGAGGAAGAGGCAATGAATGTTTTGTGCTTCCTCCATGTGTATAGGAGAGCTACCGCTGGGAATGGCACCTATAGATATAGAGTGCTTCATTCCTGAAGCTGTGGAGTGGAATAGTGCAATAACCATTACCCTGAGGGTCCTTAGAGGGAGATGGTAGCTTAAATGTGCTTGTGGGACATTCAGTTACTGTATAAAAGAAAGTGATTTACCTGGATGGTCAAGGAGCCTCTCAGTTAGCACCAGGTTGTGCAGTGCTTCCACTTGCTTGGCCAATGATACCGTCATATTGTTGTGTAGTCTCAATACTGCTAGTGTAACTGCATCTGGCCCTGCCTTGATTATGTGTGTGACAAGACTTGTGACTCAAACAGTGATATCACTTTCAGTTGGTTTATAGTTATAATTCTGTTCCATGTGTTTATTTTAATTTACATCTTGTCAGCTGGGAAGAGGAACACTTTATAGAATTATTGTTGTAGTTCATTTCAGTTGAAGCAAATTATCTAATCTGTACTGCCTTCCACTATCTGTGAAATTGATTCTTTCTTTATATTATTTTCCTTTTTTTAAATTCAATTTAACTAAAAAGCACATCTTTGTATTCTTAGAAATAAAATAAAAATTGCATGGTTACTCAAAACATGAAGTGGGGTCCTAACTCACTTTACCGTTGTAAAATGAAGTTTACATTACTTTGTAAATCAATCATCTGATATAGATGACTTTTAAAAAATTCAGCACTGTGTTGAAACTGGTTTATATGCTAGCCACTACATCATGTAAACATAAAAAACATGCTAAGATATAGTCAGTTCAAAAATGAATGATGAAATTGTCACAACCAGTTTTTACATCAGTGTTTGCACAGTCTTTAATATGAAGTTGTTTTAGTTACATTGATTTCTTTGATGATATTTGCATAGCCAAGCTTATTGAGTTTCTTGAAAGCAAAGTATGAGGTTACATATGCACAAATTAACTTACTGTTATGTTGGTTGACACAACTGAAGGGGTGAGGGGTTTTGAGACCTCTTATAAATGCTTACTTCTAAAAACTGTAATCTGATGCAACCTTATATATTCAGAATTAAACATGTACAGAAACAATTGTGCCATGAACTTCAGTCTCAGGCAAAAGGTCTAGGGTGCAGGATGCTCTGCGTCAGTGGCAGATTTTTAATCCACAGTTTGCAGGAGCTAACAGTTTACTTTTGGTCATTCCTAGTTCTGGAGATGCCTTTTCACAGACATGCTCCCAGGATGGACAACGCAGCCCGTCTGTGCTTTACCACCAATAACTTCTAAAGTACAGGGAGAGGGACCAGGATACAAAGTCTATATCTAATATTCACAGGTGGGGATGGTATTTAAAAGGAACATTTTATTTAAGTATTTTGATTTCATGGGACTTCTCTAGGACTTCAAAATGTCTGGGAGTCTGTAAGCCAGTTTCCAAATGATACTCTTATCTTTTGTCTAAGAAACCTCCCCTGAAAGATTAGTTTTTCCTGCGGTTTCTAGTAATTATGCTTTGAAAACATGATGCAATGTACAAAACAATAACCAGAAAACAGAAACATCCCAACTTTTACTATATTAAAAAGATGATATGTAAGTATTCAATGTGTTCTAGAGACTTGGCTTATGATTTTTGAACCCTTGTATTTGGTGAGACAATACTTGTAAGTCTCCCCAAACCTCCTGCTACTGCATGTCTGGTGCAGCCAGAGCTGGCTGGGGAATCAATGCCATTCCAGAGCAAGGTTTTAGGCTTTGAAATGTATTAATTTTCTTCTACAGTAGATCAATAACAAAACCCTCTGGTCTACATTCAGAAAAATGGAATTTTCTGAAAAATTTTGTCTGCAACGTGAGCTGTTGGATTTGGAAACTTTAAGTGGCCTGTGTCTGGGTTCAGGCCTGGGGACACTCTTTCTGGTCCAGTGTTGTGTACTCCGATTTAAATATCTGTCCTGACTTATCTAGGGCAGACCTTCTCATCCCAAATCAGTATGAATGGGGCAAATAAATGTCTTTGACACAGATCTTTGCCCCAGTGACATTCCAGCTACCAGGATATCTAAATTTTTATGTGCTCTCTCAAAACCTTCCCAAAGAAAACATTTTGATGCATATTACATTTTATGAAAGGTTTTAAACTTTAAAAAAAGATTTTAAAAAAGGAAATGTAAGTAGCTGCACCTACATGGAAATGCATATTGTGAGTTTTTTGAGGCTATGCTGTCAGATCAAACTCTTCTCACTTACCAATACAAATGGCTTTTTCAAGTGAACAAATCCCTCTGTGACTTAGGGCCAATCATGGCACATCAGCAAGCTTAAAAGTTTGAGTACTGGATTATTTTTTTTAAATGAATTTACAGGGTCAGCTGACAGTAAGCTTCAGACCATAAGTAACAAAACAAGCATCTTGGCAAAATAATGACATAAATTTTAATAAATGTAATTATGAGAGAATTAAGAACATTCTGCACTATTGCAAAAATGGGAAGGAATTACATTTTACCGTGGGCTTTGTTTCCTGTAACTTAATTCCTCAGCTTTGGTTTCCACTGCTCATTCCAGCTATACATATATGAAATATCTTTTTGGACTGTTACAGTCAATGAAACAAATGTTAAGACAAAGAAAAATGAAAATCATTGTCAGTTCTGAGCACAGGATCCTTCACTGGAGAGTAGGGGAAAAAGTTTCCAGTGTTTGAAGAGTATAAGAGAGTATTTGTACTTCTTGTTGCTATTAATACAAAGGTAGCCAAAGAACATTTTTTACATAAGGAAGACAAATCATATTTGTAAACACATCTCTGCTGGTTGCTTATCCTTTTTGTTCCTTACTAGTCCAACTCTCAAAACTAGTGTAGAAGGATCTGTACAACCTGACAAAGAAGTAGGAAAATGAAGAGAGTGGCAATGAAGTCCACCAATACAAGTGTATACACCCGTGTGGTAAAACACACTTTTCCCAGTAGCAAAAACTTGAGAGTTTGCTTTATATTTGAAACTTTTCCCTGTAGCTCCTTTTGAATATCCCACTGCAACACAGAACTTTTTTGCTTGCACTGCAAAACTTTGTGGGTTTCCATCAGTTGCACAGCAAAACCATTCAGCTGCAGGGCCCTGTCCTTAACATTATTTTTAATAAGGCTGCCAAAACCATGCAGGAATAAGGACCAGAAAAGGCAAAATCACAATGTAGTAAAGAAAAAAAAAATATTATTCTTTCAGGGGAAAAAAAAGAAAACAGCATCTTTCAATTACAGTTGAGAGTTTACACTAATCTGCAGATATGTAATATCACATGGGCTTATTAATTATATTTAGTTTTTAAAGAATATTTTTTACAGGAAGATGCTTTTCAAATGGAGAATATTTCCCAATTATGTGTGCTCTAGTTGCAGACGATTTTGTCATTTTAAGAGTATAAAATCTAGTTTGGAACTCAATTGCTAGTAGCAAACATTTATGTAGTAAAGATTTTCTTAAGACTAATACAGAAAAGCATGATGATTTTGTGTTAAATCCTACTTTTCTGCCAGTTTGTGAAATTTTTGTCTAACTAGTGCTTTGAAATAACAAACTCTATGATAAACATATTTAACTCAAGTCATAGAAATTATATCTTTGAAAAGTTCTACTGGACTTCACAAGGGTTTCCTTTACTGATCTATGGTCATCAGTTAGTATTTGCTGAATTCAATCATTGCAGTCAAAACAGCTAAGCCAATTTATATCAGTTTCTGTTCTTAATATTTTAGCTATGAGATTTCACTTGCCCCACAGCAGTTTTGATGACTAATATATCATTTCTAGGCTGAATTATGGCATATCTTTCTGGTTTATTTTTTTACATTCTACACTTATTAAAACTCCTACTTCAACTGGTAAATGCTAATGCAGTTAAGCATATGTACATATACTTCCACATATACAGAATATTTTTTAATATTAGAGAACTCACTCATGCATTAAATATTTTTAAAGTACACTTTCAGTGGTTAAGAAACACATTTTGCATTTGTCTTTTGCAGTCTTGTCCCTCTGATGCCCCAGATAAAATATTTCTATTAACATCTCTAGCAAAGCTTGAGGGTAAAATTTCTAAACATTACATTAGAGATGCAAGATTATTTTTTGATGGGTTTTACATGCTTTTCTCCAGCATTATATGTTAAACATTTTTTGCAACAGAATTTATTTGCTAAATAAACTGCATGTAACAGAACATGTATGTTGAGTTGATATTAATATTCTTTGCAACGTGGTAATATTATAACACAAAAGACAAAAAAGTAGCAAAGTTTCCATTGTAGGCTCTTGTTTCTGTTTTAACTCTCTCATCCTACAGCATTTGAAGCATCTGAGTACATGTCTTTTGAATGCACAAGGAACTGGTTCAGCCCAAATTAACTGTGAGCTGAGATAATGTCATCTTTAAGCTGATCTCTCCCAATACGAGAGATTCTCAAAGCAGAAGGCTACTTACAGAATGTGCCCACCCTGTTGTATTAAGGTAATGAGGTGATAAAAGATAGACTTTCTTCAGATGACCGTTTGGCAGAGAAGTAGGAACAGTAGTGGCAGTGGGGATGAATAAGGGTGTGCTGGATTCAACAGCCCACAGGGGCCACGCTTGACTACTACAGGACAGGCAGATATGAACTGTAGCATTGGATCTTGTGTGATCTGTGATTTCTCTTGCTACTTAGGTAGGAATCATTTTAACCATCAGTCTCTGGGGTGTGATACTGGGCAACCATATGCTTTCCACAGTTCTGAATGACATTTAAATTATGCTTTTTTCTCAGGAATGGAAGTGATTTTAGTATCCCAGAGAAAATGCCTAGTAAGCATTTTCACATTAAAATGGATCATATTTGCTCTGAAGAATAACCAGATATAGCAGGATTTGAAATACATATTTTTTTGGACAAAACTGATAATCAGTCTGTAATGAAGAAGATAGTAATATTTGGAAGATGAACAATCTTAAATTTCTACATTTGCTGTAGTTATTTTTGAGCTAATTTTGAATTCAAAGTTCTACTAGGTTTGTTCCACAGTTGGTAGCTGAAGTCATTGGTCAAGAAAATCTGTAGTGGGATTTCAGGATTTTGTGATATCTGCTTTGCATGACACATTTGTGTTGCTTTGAAAGAGGATCTGAACATATTTGAGCTGAATCATAAATCGTTTATATAGTTAAACACTCCTGTACATTTTCATCCCTCTTCTGTTGACCATTTTCCTACAGGATAAAGCTGAAGTGAGGAATTCAGCTGGAAAACACCAGGACACTTACAACTTGTGTGATAAATTCAGTTCATCATCATATGAACAAAAACAAATACAGGTTCTATCTAAAGTGTTCTGGAAGAAAAAAAAAAAAAAGAAAAAAATGTTAACCAAATTTCTGATAAAATGTGCATCATTAACTTACTAAAATCAACAAGAATGGAAATAAACTGGTATGCTCTGTTTATTATAGAGTTTAAAAAGGTTATGTATATTATTCTTGTTAGTCAATGAACCTTGCATGCTTCACAGACAGTATGCTGCAATACATAATATTAAGTCTCATTATGAAAACAAATAAATTACTTTACCAAAATCAATATGACTTTGCATTATCTATTATAATGAAAAGGGTTACTGCAGTAAGTTAAATAATACAATGTAGGCTACTTCTGAATAAAATAATACCCCAACAAAATCTACTTAAAGCTTTATTTCTTTTTTGAAAACAAAAAATGTTCTTTTGTACATACATACAGTGTTGAAGTGAGAAAAGACCAAGTACGTTTTGGCAAAGAAATTACTAAAAAAAGTATAGAAAATAAGTAAATTAATGAATAAATTAGCTTTCATAGAAATAATCATTGATTACCTAGATAAATATGTTCCTTTTAATAAGTAAACATTATCAGTGTCCTACTAAAAGGCTAATGACAGCAAAGGAGAAATTCAGTACCACAATCTTCAGCATACAGATAGGCTTCATTCCACCTACCTTCAGACCTCAACAATGTCTACAGCTAAACTATTCTTCCCAGAGCCCCCTTAAAATCAATGGAGAGAAATATACACACATCTAGAGTACATTATATAACGTATACCTGACGTATTTTAGACATTTTTTTAAAATGAGAAGAATTGTCTGCGTCTCCATGGATGATGAAGCATCTTAGGCTGACTAACCTATTGTGATACAGGCAGATACGTATGTTATAGAGAGTACAAAAGATGCAATTTTGTTTCTAAAATTCCTTGAGATAAAAGCGTTCCTATGACAAGCAGCAAGTATAAAGAAATATATTTAAACACCAACTGGAACTGTAACATTATGAATTACAACACATTAGAAATTATTCAAATAAATTAACATTTACATGAAATTTGCAATTTTGACTTTAAAGATCTGATAACCTAGGTGTAAGGAATGAAGCAGCTGATGGACAAAATAAAGCAACTGTGAGGCAGTATCAGCCAGTTAAGCTGACACTAGATCCAGTGTATCAGCAGTTGTAATTCTGGACAATTTTGTCAAAATCACAGCTGTTCACACATTGACACATCTTAGCTCATCCCAGAATTAATTTTTAACTAACAAGGAGTGGAACAACTTCTTGTGCACAGGCAAGCAGATCTCAAAAAAGGAAAAAAAGAAAGTTTCTGGTCTAACTGTTGATCATCTTCTGTCATCTCTGTAGATCTGATGAGTTAGGAACACGGGTTATCTTTCCCGGGAAAGTGGATTCTTGAGTCATCTATCTTCTTACGTACCCGGACAAACTGTCTTCTGTTGATTTCTGCTAATTTTGAGAGAGGGGGTGGGAAAAGTGAGGAAGTCTGCTTTTCCTCTCTTCCCAAAGCCTTCAAGCAGTGATAATTTTATTCAAGCAGCTTATCTATTGAGATATCCTTTGAAGCCATAGGTTCTCTGTATCTCTCTTCTCTAAGCAAGCAACAATAGAATTGTCCTTTCTTACTCTGTGGAGAGTAACTCCTGTATATCAAAGCTTCACATCTCCTTTTCTAAATCGAATAGTTCTGTACTGAGCAGAGTCGATAGGTCAAGTACTTCCTGTAAAGTACCTTCTGTTGTCAGTTTGATGAGGTATCCACATCCGTTGCCTATATCCATAATATAAAGTCCATGATCCAGGATCAGAGCACAAATTATGTACAGACTCATAGTTATTTCTTAGCTCTTTGTGACTTTGACTGTTTATACGATTCACATGCCAAGGTAATTCCCTCGTATTTTTCAGCATACTATATTCCCATATATCTTAGTTTGCTTCTTAGATACAGTCTAATTCCTTTTAAATGAAGTTTCATGGCTAATATTCAGAAAGCTTGCATCTTCACATAACTTGTAGCATGGAAAACTTCCCTGTGATTTGTGTCATGTGAAAGAAAAAGAAGTCCAGATGTATGAAAATGCATAGTGACATCCCTTTGTTTGAAAATGAGTCAAAAGGAGTTTAATGCTCAACTACTTTTGTTATGATTATAAGACTTAACCTAATCATATCTAATCATCTTAATTTTCTGAATCAAAGATTTGGGAACCAATCATTTGACCTTCCCAGATCCCACATTCCAGAGAAAGAATAGGTAGCATTCTGTAAAACAAAAATATTTCCATTTTTCTGAAGTTATTGGTGGTGGGGTTTTGTTTTTTATGTATTGACTCATACTGTTAAGGTACTAACCTGTATTTCCAAGGAATCTTCAAGCTTGTCTTGACTTTGGTGCGATTTGTACCAAAATCTAAAGGTAATCACAATTTTGTGTTTTGTTTCATCAGTTGTAACATGAGGGATCAATATCCCTAAGTCACAAATAAATATGAGAGTATTGAGATCTTAGTGGATTCCCGTCACTTTTTCTATGAATGTATCCATGCAAAACTCTCTAATCAAATGTAAAGAAACAGAATAATAGAAACATTATATGCCAGTCCAGATCTCTTTGAAAGACCAAGAGCACAATTGGATTTATAATTTGGAAGGTAATGAAAGCTTTTAATATTCAAATGAATAATGTGTGAAGTGAATCATTTTGGCAAATACACAACACTTAAAATATTTTGCTCAGTTTAGGACACAAAAAGCCTTGTTAGTTCAGAACAAATATCTATATAAAGTCTGAAGAGGTATTTGAACTTTGTTAGGTTTATACTTAGAATAAATAATTTGAAACTGAAGACTGAACTATAGAAAATTTCCTTGGCACACTCGCAATTAAATGAGGGTTTATAATTTACACAAAGCATAACTGCATTTTTAATAGGTACAAGGCACATTAATCATTCAAGTGCTAGAGCATCCTTAGAAAAGTCACATTGGTATGCATCAATGTAAGGACTATTTATAGGCACATTGATTGTTTTAATTTCAGACTGAACATAAATTCTACCAATTTAACCAAGTATTTAATAATTTAGATAATAACACATCAATGAAAAATAATGTTTTTATTTCCCTGACAAACAGGCTGACCTTTAAAATAAAAAGCAATCTGTCTTTTATAGCCGCTGGAGGAGGAGATTTTAACATTTGATTGTGTCTCAAGTGCTTTCATTTAACTCTTTTTCTTGCATTCTTGAACAACCCTGCTGTGCTCCTGCTACCCTACATTTGACACAGACTAAACATTCCAATTCAACTCATAAATTTCCTAAAAGGTTGTAGATAATAATCCTAAACTAATTATAATATGTTTAAAGTAACAAATTCGTTTATAAATGTTACCACAGATCTGAACTGGGCAGTGAAATGGACAATTAAAGCAAGCTATTCGTGCTCTGCTGGTCCATCAAGGGGTACCGAAGTGTGTACGCTGAGAAACAATTTTGGGATTGCTGCAGAAACTGCTTTTTGGTTTGTTATCTGCATAGTGCAAATAACTCATAGTTTATGATTCCCGTGGAGGAGTTTAAGGGTGAGGTAACCACAAGAACAGAAGCACAACAGTCATTAACAAAAAAAATTCCAAAATCTGTTTCCTGAATGGGATGGGTATACTGAGTGGGTTGTGATTTCGGTTCTACAAAACCCATTCATGTGTGACACACACACACATACACACAATCATACTCACCGTACAGAACCAGCTCACATCAGTCAAGGCTTCTGATCCAGCTGTGACTTGTATCGTGGACTCAATGGAACAACACACTCACGGCAGCTGGTCAAGGTGCCTAAGACCTGGCTGGTGGTCTGCTGGGTTTTATGCATAGTAGTTCCACACTGGGCTCAGATTTTGGCTCGGCTTTCAATCTGTTCTCACCAAGGCGGAGGGGAAAAAAAGAGGCCATTTTTTTCACTCTTTCTTTCTAATTTGAATGGTTACAACACATGCCAGTGACCTTGCTGCTCATATTACCTCCAGGCCTACTAGTTGTTACCTGGATTATTATTAGTTTCTGGCTTTCTGCTATAAATGTGTTATAAGTATGCAAAGTTGTTAAGAGTGGCTCTTTGGCTCTTTCTCATGACAATGTAAAACACTACAGCAGAACAGATGTACTCTAGTGTAGAGGAATGAAGTTCATTAGCATTGATAATATGCAGCTGTGGCCTTGCCACAGCGGCAGTAGGTTGATTGACATGGAAGATATGCAGGTGTAGCTTGTTCCCACTAAGTGGTTAAATAGCCCTGAAGATGGGGGTGGGGGGTGTTTGTGCACATGTGTGTGGTGTCAGAGGTTGATGGAGCAGCAGCAGCAGCAGTAGCAGTAGCAGTGGTAGTGTGGTCTGATCTCTGGAGGAAGGACATACAACACAGACGGTAGAACCTGACCAATGGTAAAGCCTTGTTGCAGTCTACTAGTTTGATTGTGCTGCGACAATCCAGAGCTTTTGACCAAGTGTCCCTATAACTATTTTCTGTGCTTTGTTTATTTTTCCAGCAAACACCTGAACAGATGAATGAGTTATGGCTGGGAAGGTAGAGACAAAGTCTCAACAAGCTGAGTATTGATTTTGGGTAGTCTTCACCCAATTGTATATATTTTAAATGAAGAAGTATCCAAAACATGAGACCAGCGACAGAAACTGATTAAAAGATATTTACATCTTCTTTTTGGTTGACTATTGTAACAAAAATTCAAAGATATTCTGCATTTCAAAACTGAAAATGAACACGTAAAGGTACAATGTCATCAAGTACTCTACTACATTCAGTAAATGAATGTGTTTTTGAACCAGTATCCTTTGTTTGAAATACCTGTGCTGAAAGGCAGGGAAGTTTCTCTCGACTATGATATCAATGTAATAAGTCTTTGTATCCCTAATTCCATTTCTGTGTTTAAAAGAAGATGATAGTTTCTTTTGCTGTAAGACTGAAAAAAATATGAGTGAAGAGACCATAAAATAAAGCTATCTTCCCTCCATTTCCAACCAAAATATTTACTTTTTCTTTTAATTGCTCTGGTTATCATAATTCTGGGTGGGGGTGTTTGAGGTTTACAGGTCTTTGAGGATGAACTTTCAAGCCGTATTAATTTCAACTTAAATTTGAGCTTAGCTAAGTGTAAGACTTCTATATGGACCAAAGCTGTCATGTGCAAGTCTAGAATTCAGGTGTCTTCTATGGTAGATTCATTTAAATATACCATTTTAATAATGATTTAAATATAATTTTTAATTATGATTAAGATCATTAATATTAATTGTAACTTTCATTTATTTTCTTCCCAAAGATCGTTTCAGTCTCATTAATTTTCATAAACTTTAAACTAAATACACCCTTTACAGTGAACAGATCTAGCAGCCTAAAAATAATAGCACAATAATTTGCTTAAAAAAAGGAAGAAAAATGGAAATATGCAGGAGTTATATACATTGGGTCAGATTCTTACTATATACTTTAGAAATAATTTTTACTGTAATAGTGTACCCAGTCTACCCCCTTTGGAAGTCATCTGATTTCTTGCCTGAAACTGGGAAGGGATTAGGTATTTCTTGTTAACAGTTTAGACATTAGCTGGAAGGAAGTTGTGGAAAGAAGATGTAGTTTTGCAATAGAATTCAGAACAGGTATGTTATGTTGTATACTCACTTTCTGCCAGAAAGGTAAAGAGGAAGACGTAGACAGTGGTGCGTTAGAGAAAGTCTTTGTGTTGACTTTTGTGCTCCTGTTAATGAGTAACATGTCAGGAAAGACTTAAAAAAGGTTCGGTTAAAGTTCTGAATTTTTTGAGAGCTTCTATGAGAACTCCTAACATAGAGTTATTATATGGAAAGTATTGGTACTCTAGTAGGTAATAATTACATCTTTAGTCCTTGTTTTTCAAGCCTCATTAGCATGAAAATTGAAATTAATTTAAGATACAGGAAAGCACTGGTTTTAAATTGTTTTTATTAGCTGAATAAAACTACAAGTTTTGTGTTATTCTCAGCGGTTGAAACTCCCACATTACTTCAGAAAGGTATGCTTCAGAGCACCACTGTTACAAATGCTCTGTGATTGATGAGTAGATAGCAAAAGTACAACTGAAGTATCTCAGCTAAATGTAAATTGAAACATTAGCATTTAAAAAGAAATTAAGTATTGACAGTAAAAGGAGGTAAGAATTTTACATTTAAATGAAAATTAATTTTCTATAAAATGAAGATAATTTATAAAAATTGAATTTTATTTTCTCCTTCTTCTTTCCTTTTAAGTAGTTTGAACCCAGCAGAAATACTGCTGAATAAAATGTCTAATTCTTTTCCTATCTGTGTCTGAGGAATAATGGTGAATATCTTAATTTTAAAGTCAGACTTTTGTTTTTTTAAAAATGTGCATACATCTGATTTTTTTTTCTGATATCAGTTTGGTAAGTTATGTGATGCTTGGTGTAAGCAGAGATTGAGATGTACTGAAAATTTATTTTGAAATGTTTATTTGTAGACATTTTGAGGGAAAAAAAAAAAGACCAAAAAATCCTTTACATGGAAGAGAAACCACTTTCTGGACATATGCCATCGCCTCTCTGAACTGTTTGCTGGAAGCATCTGTCTGGTAGTGCCAATATTTGGTTCCTCACTAACTATGGTTTTTCATTCAGCAGGGGTAATCATAAAATTGTCTTTCTTTCTCTGGACAGTAAGCTCAGACCGATGAATATCTTCAAAATATCAGTGGATATCCTCAGATGTTTTTCAGTATGTGCTGGAAACATCCATTTTTCCACAGGAGGGCTACCTTTTTTCAGCTGGTTTTTAAGCAATCAATACTTTTTCCATTAAGTTCAAGCATTATCTTAAGATTAGTTTAAAGAGAAAGAATTAGTAACAACATTTGCCTTTTTTTTTTTTTTTTTAATAAAAGCTACTAAAATAATTCCACAATTCAGATCCAAAGTTTTAGTTTATGAACTGGAGGGAACCCACTGACCTGCAATACAGTTGTTTATTTAGTGATTATGTGATACATTCTGATATGCTCATGCAGAGTACAGGGAAAAAGTTTTATTATCACAAACATATCCTATTTCAACAGACATGAAAAAAAAGGATGAGTGAGGGAATAATTTTGTCTTTTTGTATTCTAACTTTGTGACTGTTTGGATTAGAAAATATTATTCTTTATATCCAACAAAATTGCTTGACTAGTTACTAATTTAAAATGTGTCACCCTGAATGCTGTAACTATCTAGATGTTCCCAACCAGGTATTTCAGATTATGCCATCAAATATAGACACAAGTACATATATAATACAAACAAAATATAAAAGTAATACAGAAAGTAAACTGAATACTAATGTGTCTTTGAATATATACAACACCATAATAGGATGAATGAGTAGAAATGGAAGAGAGACAAAAGTCAGCTGAGAAATACAGTGTATACTTGTTACAAAGTATATAATTAACCTTTGGAAAATGTACCTAGAGAGCTAGAGGACTTTTCATAATGTGAAATTTTAAAACTGAAATTGGTTGAAGATTAGTTGTGTTCTTAAGTACAATACCAGAAATCAGGGTCACAGTACAAAAATTAATGAATGTAATTATTTTGTCTGGTTTATGCAGTAGAACAGAATACAGAGTATACTCCTGTCTGAATCTGACTAAACATTTAGCTAGCTGATGATTATTTCATAAGTATCTCCAATTCCAGTTTTCTGTATTCTCTTTGCAAGCTTTTTCACTTGAATGAGAGTCATTCAGGGGTTCTGCAGAAATATTTGACTACTCTGTAGCATGAAACATACCATGGTTTGAATCTGGCTTTTTAGAATAATATTCTTTTAATGAAGTAGACCTACATTTTTAGGTAAACTCAGTCTAAGAAATATATCAGTCTTTCAACGCATAGCTTATTTGTCAAGGAGTTGTATTTTGTTGGTGAGTGAGTCCTTGGTCCCAATCTGAGATTTTCTGCTGTTGCTTTTTTTAACCTTAAGAACTCTACAGGTCTTTGACTACTACATTGATAATACCCTCATACATGAGATGTAAGAAGAACAGCTAGAAGACCATCATCTTCTGTTTAGTATTTTGAAAACCAAACCAAAACTTCTATTAGCTAGTGTTTTTCCATTGTCTAAGTTCTTTTTCCGGAATATCATCTTTTATTCATTAGTTTTCTCTAAAATAAAAAATAAATTCTAGACACCAACTTTGATTTTATTTTTCAAAATGCTGATCAAACACAAGAACTTACAATATCTATTTGCCTATACAAGTGAATTATTTGGTTAATAGGTGATTATATACAACTAAACATCATTAAGTTGAAAGGCAAGAATTTAAAATGGAACTACTGGAGAATACTAATTGCAAGAATGCTGTACTTCAGGGATCAATAGTAGCAAGGTACAAGAAGAATGATAATGGAAAATATCAATATAGAAGTATTAGATCCTCTTTAAGGTCCATGACAGAGACAATTGTACTTGATGTCAGACAAGTACGTTTGGCAGTCTTTCTTTTTTAGTGGGGGAGGGTGTAAGGGCTGAAAACCAGCATGCTTTTAACATCTGCATTGAAAAGAATGCACACAGCTTTTTCTAGCGTAATAATTTACTTGTTTGTTAAGTATTCTAAATCAGTTGTCCTAGTGTACATTAAAAGGCACCACATTTTAGATGCCTTATTAAGCAAATTATACTCACCAGCAAACGGATAAATGATTTGTTATGTGTGAAGCTATTAGCTGAAAATTAGAAGAAAATATTTTATTTATTTATTTGTGTCTAGAATAGCAAACTGTAATTAGTACTGCATTCTTAAGGCTAGTTTAGTGACTTTTACATTGGTGCTGCTGATATGCCAGTCAGGACTGTCACAGGTCAGTAATTGCAGTGTTATCAGGTAAACCAACCTTTTCTCAGTGTAGTTGGAGCTGTACTAGCTGATTGTAGTCGGACTTTTCCTAGGCTTAGGCTTACAAGAATAGCAATCTGTTGACAAAGATAAAAAGGAAAAGCTGTTATACAACAATACACAATAAACTCTTCCTAAGTATTTCTGGGGAATGGATGGAAATACATTTAAAGTGCTGTGACAATATACAATGGCAACTGTGCTAATTGCAAAAAGGAAGCAATATTGCTAATGTGTTCCTTCCAAGATCAGCAGTGCCAACTTTTCAGCTACTCTCTTTAATTCTGTCTCAGGTTAATATGGGCAATATTCACACTTAACCATAAGAAATAAAGTAGACAGTATTATTTACTAGTGATTCCTAAGTATTAGGCTAAAAGGCTTTGTTCATTTTAACAGAAAAAAAAAAGAAAAGATATTTTCCCTCAATTTTAGTTTAGAATGTAGTTGGAATATATTCAGGCTTGCTTTTATGTTCAACTGTATCTTTTTTTTGTTTTGTTTTTCATGTGTAGAAATATGCTGGAATTTGTATTTTTGAATTTGTTTGCCTCATAACAAGGCTAAAGCTAGGGACTTCAAAAAGATGAATAGCATATTTTTATTGTCATTGAATCCCATAGATGCTTTACTGTTTGGCACAGAAGGACCTAGAAGAAACTTCATTTTTCTACCGTTCTAGTTATCACTTCTAAAAATCTTGATTTTCCAATGTATTCTAAGGAAAAGCTTCCTTCAAAATATTGTTTAATTGTTGCTATGGTGATTTCAGGATATAATCAACTATATATATTATATCAGGATATAATCAACTACTGGTTCCAAGAATAAACTTCTGGAACTTGTTTAGTATTTTTACTAGTGTTAAAATTCAAGATGCTCAGGTTATGAAGAGATGTGGCCCAAAGACTGGTCATCTTTCAAAGTGCAGAGAATAATAGAAATCAAACAAAGCTATACCTGCTGCTTAATGCTTTTCCACAATCAAGTGAAATGTCATAACACTAGTTTTGGCAACCTGATTTAATTCACAAGACATCCATTTGGGTTTGCTTTTTTGTGTTTTGGGTTTCCTTTTTTTTAGTTTCCTCTAAGTATTCCCTGATAGCCCTATAGATTCAAATGAGACCATTGATATTCTATACTGTTTATGAAGGGAGTTGGTAATCATCAGGTGTGTTTCAGGTTGTCAAATACTTTCTGTAACTAGAAATGTGACTGAACAGGTGACCAAATCTTAGTGGCTTTTCAAAACCAGGCCCTAGCTTTTGAAAGAAACTATATCATAACTCAATAATCCCACAATTATCAAGATCCTCTCAAAAACATATTTTTATTCCATTACTTCTAATAGTCATTTTAGAACCCAGACCATTCATACAACTGCTCGTAGCTTTGCCAGTCTCTAAGCAATTGGCTGATGCTTTACATGGTGAATGTTTCCCTCAGCCTAAATATTTTTGGCGATGTTTCAGCTAAAACAGTTCAGCTGTTTCCAGGAAGGGTTAGTGAAGATTATATTGCCTTGGTCATACATATTCATAAGAAGTAATTCTGATTACTTTTTCCTAGCTCTGGATTAGAAGCATAAAACCATTCAGATCCTCCTATCCACCACCAGGAAACAGTATTTTACTTAGGAATTTTTGAACTGAAGTGTCAAGGAAACACCTTGATGATGCTAAAAGACTACTATTCCATAATGAGTACAACCAAACAAATTTTCCCCTCCCTTCCCCTCCCCTCCCGTCCCTCTTGCTCTACCCAAACACACTAAGCTGATCCCTGCTCTTTCTCAAGACACAGCTTGTTTCAGAGAAATATGTCAAGCAAAAGCAGTGTATACCCAGACTAAAAAAAACCTTAAGGTCAGTTTTTGTTAAAAAAAAGTCAGTCAACACATAGATGGTGACATAGGGAACAAATAGCACTGAAGAATTTAGTTGCCTTCTTTCAAGAGGATAACAGTACTGCTATAGAAATTATCTACAGCTTTTTTTATTTTTCAGTTATCTTTTATTCTTGCCTCTACATTGAACTGAAAAGTGAGTACCCTGTGTGTTGAATTAGGAATTCCATCACACAGTGTTCAGTGATTGGAATTTGAACTAGAACCAACTCAGCCATTCTGTTTAAAGTTTATTTTTTGGGGTTTTGTTGTTGGTTTTGTTTTGTTTTGTGTTGGGTTTTTGTGTGGGATTTTTTTTTTTTGGGGGGGGGGGGGAGGGGTGGTTCTCTTTGGTTGGTTAGTTTGGTTTCATTTATCGTTTTCTTTGAAGTCATTTGGAAGTGGTAGAGTTATTGAACAGTTTTCTTAGCATTTGTTCCAGGATAAAACACACACCTGGATAGAATCTATTTTCCAACTATCATCACATGCAGTTAAACACACAAAACACAACCAATAGCCTTATATAAGGATCAATATATTGCTAGTTCTGATTATTTATTTCTCCTGGGTGGCACGTGTGCAAAATATTTATACTCCATTCCCATTGTCACAAGGGCTTACTGCCTACTCACATTCAACATATTGTCTACCAGGACCCTCAGGCCTGCGACACACAAAACTTCTTCCTAACCCATTGTTCCCCAGCAGGTACTGTCACATGGGATTGTTTTGTCCCAGATCTCAGCATTTGTCTTTGCAGGAATTTATTAATATTTTGCCAGCAACTTGTTGAACCTGTTAAAGATCACTGTAAGCAGCAGCCTTACCCTCCAGCGTATCCAATGTAACCCAGTTTGGTATCAGCTATGAGCTTTCAAAAGGTGCCTTCTGTCCTATCACCTAGGTCATTATTGAAGTGCTTTAACAGCATCAGCACCCTGATCAATGCTAATGATAATTAGACAACAGCTGCTAATCACAGCCTTTTCAGATAAGATGTAGTCAGCTTTCCACACACCATTCTTAGTCTTCCTATCAAAACCACATTTCTATAGTTTTATTGCAAGGATACTAGGTGGAAAGCCTTGCTAACATCAAGATAAATAACATTCATATTACTTCTCTCTTCCATTGAGGCAGTTGTCTCATCAGAGAAGGCACAACACTTGATCAGTCCTGGGGATGTAAATTATTAGAATGGCAGCAAAACTCATGTACATTACATACGTCAAATCTCATTATATATTATAGCTTCAAAGTTTCCCTTAAATAATGAGAAAAGGAAAATATTCCTGTACTATTCCTTTATGATGGCTATCATAGTCTGTCATCTGTTACAGGGGCATTTATTTGGCTCCCAAAGCTGAGTTCAGGAGAGTGTAAGGAACTTGCTCAAAAAAAAAAAATAAAAAAAAATAAAAGGAATCCATACAACTAAGTTAAAATACACTTTACCAAAACCGTTCAGATGTAACTCCTCAGATTAATTAAAAAAGCATAGCTATTACCTGAAAAGAATATATATAAAAAATTTTTAGAAATTTTACAGAAATAGAAGATTCTTAATCCTCAATTTTTGTGAATTGTAGAATGCTAGAAAAAGATAATTTTCTTAGTTACTATTTCTAACCTAAATATTGCCTGAGAAAAGCATTAAATTGTGTCTTCTTGAGCTTTCATTTGGGAATCTCAGCATGCCTTCAGTGCCAGAGGAATTTCATGACACAGACCTTCTTTTCTTTTCTAAACAGTAACATATATTTGAATTCTTACAAATATGGCAAACTGGTACCTGATTTATCACTCTCATGTCGCAAGAGCTATGGAAATTAAGTCATAAGTGAGATACAAGTATAAGATTCAGGCTTGTCCTATAATTATGACATCATTCAGTATAAGGGCATCATGGATATCAGATTGTGTGTGCACACAGTGCACTTAAGTTATTGATTTCCTGGGTAGTCTAGGAATTCACCTTGTCTCTAAATAGATGGATGCAACTGATCTGGGACAAGGGACTCACCTGGGACAAGGTAATTACCCGAACTCCCAGCAAACCTCACAACAGAGCCTTTGACTATTCTTGCAGGTGACTAACAGGCATTATATGTACATTTGATGTGTTGATTAACCTCCTGGGTGGAGAATTTATCAGTCCCAGGAATTTATTGCTTCTGTGGACTCTTGCCTATGATAATTTCCTTTGATTCTCCTTCTTTTTGACATATCTCTTTTTTCACTTATTCAAAAAGACTTACAAGACCTATAATGACTCATAAAGTTTACAGATTTCTTAGAATATGTGTAAACATCTCTCAGTATTATCACCAGTTTATAGAAATAATAATATTAATCAACATAAACACTATTACATTGTGATCTAAAGAATGCATTTAATTTTGGACCCATGATGTTTGATTGTATAGTTTATTCTCCAGTGTGGTTTTGATTAGTATTAATTGGCATTTTCAGTAATGGTTCCAAGGCAATGTTTGGGACATCCTATCACGGATTATTTCCATAAGGTTGTAGGGACAAGACTGAAATTGCTTTGGCTATTCAGTGTCCAGTGCTATCCTAAAAAGCTTTGTGCCCTTCATAAATGCTCTGTTTGCCTCTGGCTCATGCAACACCCTTATTTCTATTCTGAGAAAATATCTTTTACTTCACTTCGGACTATTTGAAGCAAGAGGTTTTTATCTTAGGGTAAGAGTGGTGTTGCTCATGACAGTGGTGGCCCAGGTTAAAACAGTGTTGTAGTGTGGATGCCACTCAGCCTCAGGGACCAACAGCTGCCCCAACCCCTGTTTTATTTTGTAGCAAACACATAGACAGCAATTGCAGCCCCTTCACTTCTGGAGGGCAGGAGTTTTGGGAACTTATAGGATGACTCAGAATAAAGTTTTTCGATGGACTGCAGTAAAAGACACTGTAAAGGAACTGCTATCCTCAAAATTCTATTATGCTTTTACTTTGCAAATAGACCTTTGCTCCTTATGTGACAAAATTATATATGTTGCTCAGATTTCTTCTTTCTCTATGAATTGTTGCATTATGAGTCAGATGTTTTGAGCTTGCAACCTGCATTCAGTTGAGAATCTCAATTTTTAGTTATTCTTCAAAAACACTGGATAAAAGCTTTAGGAATCTTTTGAATGGAAAGTGCTATGTAAAAGTGAGATCGTTCTTATGATTTTTAAAGAACATTAGAAATGATAAAAAATAGTAATTTCCTCTCTGTATTTTATCGCTAATTTACTTAGGTGACTATACCTTTGTAAAAATTATTAAGTACTGACCAGTAATGTAAAACCAATATTAAAATTAGGGGTGTTAGTAGTTTGCTTTGTTATATTGTGTCCTTCTGTTCTTCCCTGAGTCTGCTGTTGAATGTCATGAAAATTCAGTGTCATTTTTCGAAAGTAAAAATATCATTGTGCAGAGTAATACTTGCCTACAAAACTGCCACATGAAGTATTTCATGTTTCATAAAAGGGCCTATGTGATAATATGCCTTATTTACCAAGAGATCAATCTGAAGTGTTCTTAATGTCATCTTGAATTAACTGGAGTGGAACTGCTCCTCACAATATTTGTCCTCAAGACTTATCAAAGGTGTTTTATTTTCAGTTTCTGAATGTGTCGCTAAGTTGGCAGAAAATGGAAAAACTTCCTTATCAAATACTACAAGATTCTGAATAGCTTCTGAAAGCCAGTGACTTGAACAAAATTATTTGCAAGCTACAATTATCAAATAGTACTGTGATCAATTTTTTTTTAGTTATTGTCTTTTCAAGAACAAGTCCTCTCAAGACAAGCATTTGAAGTTGAAAGCAATTGTTAACGCATCTGACTCTACCTAAACCATAGCTGTAGCAAATTCAGAAATGAAGATTTATAATTTCCCCATATTCATCAATTATTTCATGAACATATAATTTTTATATCAGAAGTCATTGCCTAGCAGCTAAACTTTTATTCAAGAGAGGTTTTATTCATTCTAAGAACAGACTTGCAACTGCTGATGATTCTGCTGATACCCAAGGTATTTAGATTTGAAGATGTTTATCTTGCTTAGCATCTCTTGCAAAGTAGTAGGCTGTATTCTGTGTAACTCAGATAAGATTCCCATATCAACATTTTTAAAAGTGACTAATTATTTTGGATGCCTCCATTTCTAGATGGGCATCTGCGGTAAATCTTTTTTTTTTTTCTACCCCCAACCCACCCCCCTTTTTTTTATTTTGCTTGTTTTTCAGGAGCTACTGAGCAGTCTTTCCCTGAAGGTCAAGAAAGAGCTTCAGATCAGAGTCTGGAAATTTTCTAGTAAATTCTCAGGATGCTAGTTAAAAAGAAGTATAACTGATTTTAGTGTTAGAAGAACAAGTGAGAAAGATATCTTAAGATTCTGTAGGGAATCAACAGTTTAACAAATAGAATAAAAACCAGAAGGAAGTTAAAAATAAAAGGTACACTTAGAAGAGAAAAAAATGATGCAAACTAGATGGTAAATTACACACCTCCTGCTAGCTTGGGCAAATGTATTAGGTAAACTAGTGCAAGCAGACAGTGGGATCAAACTATATTGGGAAAAACTTTAAGAAATGAGTGATTATTATTATCTTGAATTTCAGTATTCAAATGAGAATTTACTGTGGTGATTTCACCATATCAATGGTGAAAGAATGGCTGGATCCTGATATTATTCTGGCTACAAGTGAATCTCTGAATGAAGCGACCAGCACTGAGACATTTTTAATCCAGGAAGAGAAGAGGAGACAACTCTGTTATCGAGTACAAATATAAATTAGTATTCCTCATACTTTGATGAATATTCTAGGGAAAATGAAGGAAAGGTAATAATAAAAAATGACGAGGGACTAGTGATTTGAATTTTTAAATATATTTTTTTTGAAATATTGCTGAAAAAATTATCTAGTTCAGTTTTGCATGAATGGCATTTTCTTAAAAACTTTCCTGTTTTCAAAAAGTTCCCCAAATATGTCTAAAACCCAATGCTCAAAACATTTTAGGAAATAAATTGTCCCATCTCCACCTATTCCCACTGGGTCATTTGTCCGCTTTGAGGGGGTATGTGGAACTAGACAAGCAACCAAAAAAACCCTGTTCAAACTACCATTTTTAGTCACACTGCATAAAGGGTTTTACCATTGCCCTTTCTATTTAGTAATTTTTAATGTATTGCAAAGTGTTTACATAGCTCAGCCCAGACTCTTGGGGTCTGAACCTAAGCCATGGGACATGGAGGGAAACAGAGATTTTCAAGGAGAAAATATTTTACAGAAGTACCTGATTCCGGTTCAATCTTTTCATCCTAAGCACTTTGGGTTGTTTTAGATGAAAAAAAAAAAGGGGGGGGGCGGGGGGGAATCTAACATTTGACCTCGCATCTTGTGAAAATTCAACATGAAAAACATATATATGAAACTATTTCAGAAGCTGCAAAATCTAGTAATTTTCTCAGGGTGTCCACAGAAACCATTTTCAGCCTAAAAGAGTTGAACTGCTAGACAATACAGACAGAAAGGATCTGTTATTTAAGAAAGTGATTCAGAATGCAAAACTAATGTAGGTACCTTGAGGTTTTCTCTGTGGAAATGTCTCTCTAAAGAGTGTATAAAGCCTGGAAGACTTATCCCCATAAAGTAAATTAAGGTTTTTTATTTCTTCGCACTGGGATTTTTTTTTTAATATCAAGAAAAGTATGAATTATTGATTAAACTTCCATAATTATCAGTATATTCCAATACTTGTCCTCCAACTTTTGATACTCTGAGAAATAATTTATCTTTTGAGGCACTAGGGATTTAGTTTAGTGCAGAAATCAGAAGAACATAAACCTTACTTTAAGTATTTAAGTCAGTACCACTCATATATAAGGATTAGCACAATATCAAATTGTTCATCACACACTTTCTTGGATTAAGGGGAAAGCATTTAGAACCTCATAGGAAAGAGTCTTATAAAATTATAACAAAGGAATATAGATATTTAAATGTTTACTTGAAAAATATATTTTTGCTGCAGCAAGGAACTCAATTTCAGACAGACTTGATTATCACCTTGTTCAATAAAGTTTTGAAATTTGTTATAAATGTAAGAAGCAAGTATAATTCCACATATTATAGCACTTACTATGCAGATGACATACAAATGCCCCCAAATATGAGGCACAACTGTTTAAAGTAATGTACATGTTGGCGATCATCACTTTTAATCCAGCCTGATAAAGTCAGGTGTGGATATTATGTATTTTAGATGCATAATAATTTTTAAATTAGGGAAATATCTTTTCTTATGTATATGACTTCATTATTAAATCATTCACATTATCCTGTGTAAATATCTGAAGGCAGATAGCAGTGACAGTAACTTCAGATCTGTAATAGCAATTTAATCACACACTGACTGAGAACAACTTCTTAAATATCTTATTGTAGGTGAAAATTTTGCTGAATTGAATTTCGTTGTTCACTTTAAACAAAATTCATGTTCAGTGCAGCTGCAGTTGATAGCTCATAAAATATATTTTAAAAGGTATCACTTAAAACAATTGAAGGACTTTCTACTTTCCTGAGATTCTACTGAAAACAGCCAGAATGAGATTGTTTGTCCAAAACTTCCCCCTGCCCCCCAGATAAAAGTATTTCAGGTAGGACAGGGAAGTGAAGGTACAATGTAAAGCTTGGGTACTGAAAAGAGCAGAACTTCTAAAAGGCATTGGAAAGCAGTACCACAGAGATTAAACACAAAACTAAAACAATAAAAAACCCCAGCCATAAAACTCTCCTAATAATGTACAGTGTCTCTGAATAGTTCAGATTTCAAATGACTCCATACTGAAACCAATGTTCAAAAATATTTCTTTTCCCTGTAACTTAATGACTTGAGGGGGTGGGGGGTGCACGGCAGGGCCAGGTGGGGGACCAGTTAGAGCTTTGGGAAGAGGCTTACACAGAATTTTAAACTCCTTGCATTGTTCTCTGCTTTGAAGTGTTATGACAGTCTTAAATAAATATTTTATTAATACGTGGGAGTTATTGTTATGGTATGCTTCTGGAGATAAACATCATAGCTAATCTGTGTTGCTTCATTCCTACATTTAAGATGTGTAATCTTTGGGAAATGTAATTTTTAATTATTTTATTTTTCCTGTTGCAAGTTTGATACAATTCTCAGTGAGTTGAGTGAAACTGGTAAGATTTTTGTTTTTCATTGTCTTCAATTATAGAAAATTGAAACTTGGTAGTTTATCTTTTGTGAAACTTCATCCAGAATCTTTCCTTGCACAGAAATGTTTCCATTTCATATGCAGAATTATTTGTTTACACATTGTGTATGTTTCAGCAACTGTTGATGTTGGTAAGTGGAAGAAGGTAAATCTGAAAACAGAGCAGAAGAGCCTACATATGTTATTATATAATGGAAAACCACATTGAGGAAAACCGATTTACATCACTAAAGATATCACAAAAAAAATTTGTCATCTGAAAAGAAGTTAATAGGAATCCTTCAGAGCCTCTGCAGATTTTGAACTCTTTCCTGCCCTTTATCCATATGAAGTTAAGACTTTACCAGTCTTGGGCAGTGGGGAAAGAAAATAAAAAAGAAGGGAATAAATTATGAGTACTACTAAGAAGAAAAACAGGGAACATTCCCCAAATGACCCAGATTCATAACTAATTCCTTTCTGATTTTTTTTCCCCTTTTCAGATAAGAATCCTAGATTTTTTCAAAATAATGGCTATTTTGCTGATATAAGCAGCTCCTTTACTCTCTCTTCTTAGATCTGTTGAACAATGCATAAGCAACTGGATTTTCTTTGGAACAGGGAGTTGTATCAATTCCCTGACCACTAGGCCCCCTAATAAATTTCCCTGACTCCTTCTACCTTTACATATTTAGGAACTACAGCAGGACATTCATGCTAGCATAAGGCATGACCATGATTTTCACTAGCTCTGTGGAACCTAAATTCAACATACTGAAATGAATTAAAAAAGCAACTTTCCCATTCCCAAATTAACAGCCCAGTCTCGCATTACAGCTTCATGTCAGTACTTTTTGGTCCCTATACAGATCTGTCAAGCTAGCAACAAAGTAAGTACATTCAGTATGGCAAAGAACATTCTTTGAAGCTACCAGAATTTTACATTAATGCGCACACCTTTTCCAATTTCAGTAGCATATATAGGCATACTTAGACTGAAGAATTAGGATGGCTTCTTGAGTTTCAGTGTCATTCAAGAAATCAGAAAAGGCTTTCCCTCCAACATAGGAAAGGATCAAACGTGTCTGCTGCTTCTGAGTGATGTTTGCTTAATGTGTTCTTAAAGAGCTCCAGTAACAAGGACTCTACAACCTCTCAAGCAATCTTTAAGTCTCACCAGCACTACCACTAGAAAGTTTTTTTCCTAATTTTTTAATTTATAGGGACTTTTCCTGTATTTTCCTGTAATTTAGATCTATTTTTTTTTTCTTTTCCACTATAAATATGGGGCGGTGTGTGTGTGGGGTGGTGGGGGTGGTGGGGGTGGGGTGTGGAGCCCCAACCACATCTCCAGGAGCCTTTTACATGCTTCAGAACAGTTATCATACCCATCCTTGATCTATATGATAACAGCTCCAGATCATTCAGGGTTTTGTCAGACAGCATGTTTTATTAATTTTGTCACTCTTGTGCAATTTCCTTAGTATCCACATTTTTCTATATTACTTTCTCTGAACCTTACCAATGTTGAACAAAGCAGAAAGATTACTTTACGTTCCTATATGCTGTACTGTTGTTTACACAGCCCAGCATGGCTTTTCAGCAACATGGTTTCATTTGTCAGCTTCTTTACAGATTTAATCTGCTCTAACCATTGGATTCTACCTAGCTAAATTTTCACCATCATGTGTTTGTTCAGCATTTTCCTTCCTACATGTGGTATCTTATGTTTCTATCTAGTGAATAACATAATCTAGTACATACATAGTTGTGTTTGGTTTTGGGTTTTGTACCCTTTGAACTCCTCTCCATATCTAATGTTGTTACCCCCTCATGTAAAACAATTAGGGTTTGTCTAGCCTTGTTCTTAATACAGCTGTATTTTCTATTCCTTAGTTGCTTGTCACATTAGAAATATTTACAAGTTTGGTTTTTTTTTTTCTCTAATTCAAAAAATAATATCTGGCGTTTCTTTCAGAATTTAAATTAAATCATGAATCTGTTTAATTTCTCAAATATTCTTTAAAAGACATTAATTATGATTGCTTTTTTCCCAGTCCTCTGGAAATTCATCTCTGTTTCATAAGTTTGCAACTATAATCACTGTTAAACAGAGTTTCATAGAATCAAAGATTTATAGAATCATAAAACAAACCAGGTTGGAAGGGACCTTGAAAGATTATCTGGTCAAAACTTTCATGGAACAGGAAGCCTAGATGAGATTATTTAGTGCCGTGTCCAATCACTTCTGAAAAACCTGCAGTGATGGGGACTCTACTCTGTCCCTAAGGAGGTTCCACTGAGTGATTGTTCTTACCATAAAAAACATATTTCTTATGTAAAGATAAAACCTCTCCCATTGTGACTTTTAACTGTTTCCCCTTGTCTTCTCTATGTGACTCCTGGACAAGAAAAAGCCTCCGCTCACTTTCTAGTTGCTCTTTAAGTACTGGAATATTGTTATGAGGTCCTTCCTGAGCCTTCTTTTCAGGAAGAAAATAACTGACAGTTTCAGTTAGTCCTCATAGGACATGTTCTCCAGATGTTTGATCATCTTTGTGGTCCTCCTTTGGACCTTCTCTAGTCTGGCCATGCCTTTCTCAGATTTCATTGGATGCTTAAATGTCCTACAATGAAATCGCGAGTCAACTTGAATACACTAAATTTGTCTAACTAACCTCTCTAACCCGTTCTCTTCTTAAGAGACTGAGGTCTTCTCCTTCTGCCACTGATAATAATTGTCATAACTAACTGAGTTCAGTTAACTTTTTAAATAAAAAAATATGTGAAAAATGAGTTCATATCTTTGCATCAACTATCAATAGCTTTCCTTCTCCACTGAGTGGCACATGAGCCCAATTCTAGCTTTTCTTCTGCTACTAGTTGGCTTGTGGTTACTGTTCCATCTTTGTGCCTCATTTGATTTTGTCTCAGAGCTTGTAGTAAACATTTGCATTCATCTTTTTGATCTTTTTGTATACTGAGCTCATCTTTTGGCTAGAATGCTCTTTTATTATGCTTTCAAAAATTTTCCAGATTTGTTTATTTAGAGTGATCCATTATTACCAATTTGCATATAAATTTAACTAAGTATATAATCTGACTTTTAAAAAATATTTTTGTATAATTTTTCTTTCTGTATTAAGTTCCATGAAAGCTTTCATTTCATTGTCACATCATTCAAGTTACCATTCACTGTGAAATTCTCAGCAATATCCTCCCAATTTGTACATTTGCTCTGTAGAGGCAAAGTTTCCAACTAGTTATTTTAACCACAGTGAAGAACAAAAAGTATTTCAAAAGTGCATCCCCAAAGCTTGCTGGACAGTCTGTTCTCTTAGTATATGCTTAGCTAAAGTTTTTTTCTGTCCCCATCACCCTCTGCCTTCAATGATTTCTGCCTTCAAGTTTAGAACTCATAAAGCTGGACATTGTAAAGTAGTTGGCTGACTGCCTTTTTTAGAGAGATTTGATATATGACATACTAGATGTTTGGAATGAGATGTATGTTATATTTCCATCAAAGCTGTCAGATCTCATCCCTGAGATGTATGGATCTGTAATATACAGGGCATGCCAACTAAAGATTGAAACGCCTAGACAGTCACTCTGGAAAATGGGGAAGTTTTGTATTTTGGGATAGCTTATCCTTGGTCTAACTGCAGTGTAATCAATTTCATAGGTGCTAATAACACTGATATTTTTACAAATGTATGTAAAATGGAAGGTCTTTTGTGTTTTGAATTTTGTATGTTACTTGAACTGTGTCAGCTGGTCTAACAAAGTGTGTGTGTTTGTGTATATATATCTATCTATCTCCTGGTAAGATTTTTTTAATTACTACTACTAGTATTACTAGGCCACTCATTATTAATTAGGTGCCATGTGTAGGTGAAAAACATTGCATGTATATATGAATTTTCTGCTAACATCATTTTAGTTAGCTCAGGCTTCTGCAGTGCACATTTTTCTTGAGCAGCAATGAACACAGTCACAGTAACAGCAATCCCTACGAGGGAGAAAATGGAAAAAATATGAGATAGGACAATCACTTAACTGTAAGGGTATTTAAGAGATTTTAAGAATTCAGGTCGATTTTCATTATTGCTGCTAGGAATCTGCAGATATTATCTGTCATCATATACCATGTTAACCACTACTACCACCACCACCACCACCACTAATATGTTCCTGATTAAAATCTGTATAAAATTGTGAATAGAAACTTGGTGCCAAGGCAATAGAAAAAACTGCCAGCAAAGCTGGGACAAATATATTTCCTGTGGAGAGAAAAGCTAGTTTCTCAGGGCCAGCTAATCTATGTGCCAGACAAACTGTTCACAAAAATAGGTTTAGCTTTTCCTTGCTTCTGAATTTCCTGGCTTAGAGAGAGGTACTGGGTTCCTGGTGTATTATCCTAAGTGTTCACGAACCAAATGGCTATTCTGGCAGTGGGGTGTGACCTCATTTGACAGTGTATTTGCCACACACGTTTATCTGTGGTCACGGATCCTGTGCTTGGCAGAAGGAATTGGTAAAGCAGCTAAATCTAAAGCAGACCCAGTATTCCTTTTTATAGCTGAAGGAGACAAATCAGTTGTATCAGGATACTGAACCTAGCACAGAGACTGTGGCTTAGTTCTCCTTCTGTAGGGAGAGACATAGGTAACCCGACAGGCCAGAGCTTCCATTACTCAATACTCCTCGCAAAAGATCAAGAAAAATCACTTCACTGAGAGGTGAGAGATCCAAATTCAAACCTTTGTCATGGTTTAATTCATACATCAAAATGAAGTTGCAGAACCAGCTGGGCTTATTGGTGTACCAGTATCAGATCTGCTGTGGTGTGTACTCTTTGCTCCTTTATTTTTCTTTCTTTTTCCCTGGTGAAAAAAGATACATGTCTCTGCTTTATTCCAAGTGACATACAAACAAATTGCAATACTTAGAATTGTTTATGAAACAGGATTCTTATCCTCTGATCAACTGGGTAGGTTTCTCAAGTTGGTTGTATTTGTTAGCCTCTTGGTTCTCTCATCATATTTTGGAAAAGATTTATTTTCTACATTTTCCTAGGATGAAAATAATAGGAAATTTAAACAAAGAAAATCAAGAAAAGGGCATGGACTGCTCCCTGGCAAATTGGTCTGGCACTGATTTTTTTCAAGAAGGCTTGATGAGAGGCATTCTTTACTACAGTAACTAGTGCCAAGTCCTATCTATTCTCAGGTCCATAGCTGCAGTAAGAGGTAAGCTTTGGCAAGCTGACAAATAAAAATTAAAGTAGTAGAAGAACAAATTCCTTTCTTAGACCCTTATCACTTCCAGCTGGCAAAGAGTTGTAGTCCTAATGAGAAAACAGGATTTAAAAGTAATGAAGTTTCTTGGTTTCAGTTGTTTACTTTAAAAAGGCCTCATTCTGCAGAGTGCTTGCATTCAGTTCCAAGTTTTAACAAGAACTGAATGTGTCACTGTAGGGCCACTATCATTATTTGAAAAGATAAACTTTAAGTGGTATTAGCTTTGTAGAGGAGGATTATCTCAGTTCTTAAATTATCTCTGTTTGTAAATCTTTGTATTAAGATAGGTAACAGTAAGAAGGGAAATAAGCATGCTTAAAACCCACCCTTTTCTATCTTTAAAGGAAAATAAGTATTTACTTCTCCAGAAATGTTAGCATATTGGCACTAATAGAAGCTATCGTATAATTAATATAATACACTAAAACTAGTAAAGGAATTCATTTAAACACTCAAAATGATTTGTCTTGATTTGAACAGCTATATTTAAGGATTGTTGATATTTTGTCTTCCTTAATATGGAAATGAGCTAAAATTTCAAAACAAAAAAAGTTTGGCTTTGGGTTTTTTCCTCATTTCCTCCTCTCTTTAACCAACTGATCTTTTATAAATCTTAAAATTTCAGTGACAGCACACTGAAAAAAAGCATGAAATCTGAACTGAGGATATGATTTTTAAAAACATTTCTCACTTTTATCACTTTATGTTCACTGCAATGGATGTTGTTAATCTTGAGTTTACCAAGGCTTTTGACACTGCCTCCAATAACATACTCATAGACCTACCAATGAAATACAGACAAGATAAATGAACAGTAAAATCGAATGAAAACTGGCTAAACTGCTGGTATCAAAGGGTTGTGATCAGCAGTGCAAAGTCCTGCTAGAAGCCAGAAACTAGTGGGGTATAGGAGATTGGTGCTGGGGCAGTACTGCCTAACATCTTCATTAATGACCCCCATGATGTGACCAAGGGGATCCTCAGTAAATTTGCTGATTAGATAAAACTGGGAGGAGTGGATGATGCATTGGAGGGTTGTGTTGCCATTCAGAGGGACCTGGACAGGCTGAAACAATGGACCAACAGGAAACTCATGAAACTGGGGAGAATAACCCCATGTGCAGGTTGCCCAGAGAGGCTGTGGAGTATCCATCTTTGAAGAAATTAAAAAAAAATGGATATACTCTTGGGCAATGTTCTCTAACTGATCCTGCTCTAAGCAGAGGGTAGGACTAAATTTCTAGATTTGCCTTTGAGCTTCAATGATTCTGTGATTCTGTGAATTACTAGAATTAAAAGAGTTTGGTTTACCTATTTAAAAAAAATGTGTATGTTAACAGATTTACAGGAATTCTACTAAAAAGAAAATAATTATGTTAAATATATTTTATTTTTTTTCTCGTTAGCAATATTTCTGTTAATTGAAGCTACATAATGTAATTTACTTGTATACTTGTAAGTAAAGGATAACATTAAAAAGCACAGACTTCTTTCATTGGATCTGCCATGAGCTAATGCATACTAAGAAAAATATGTCTCAGGGAAAAAAGCTCTTATATATCCATCTTATCTAACATTATAAGCAAATATATAGCATATGTGATTGTATAGCTGAACACGACATGATTGTAAATGTGATTTCAGAATTAATATCAAAGAACAGGATCAAATAACTGCATATCAGAATGGGCCCTTTCTGATATACAAGCTCCTGTAGTGCAATGCCTTCTGGCTGCTCAGACATCTGCAGATGTGTTCAAAGAGGCTGAAGAGAGTTGTGCAGAAACTCTTGCTGTGTCTATGCATTTGAAACTGGGATTGCAAATGGGTGGGGATTTGTTGAGTAATAGCTGAGAAAAAGAATTACTATTTTAAAAGACTATGTTTAGATATTGTTTGAAATTTCTTTTTATTGTTGAGCATATGAATATATGTGAATGATTACCACATTCTTTGTGTTTGTGGTTTTCCCCTTTCCCAAATATTTATGGGTCTTCTCTTCCTAAAGCTTCTCAAATGCAAATGAGATCAAATCAAATTAAGTGCAAGCTGGATTATATTTTAATTTTATGAATAAAATAAAATAAGCACAGTCCTGACTGACAGACTCCTATCTTTCTTTTGCTTATGCTCTAAAGTGTAACTATTACTGCTGCCATTTGCAGCTAGTTGCATGTGTATGTAGTAGGTAGAAGAAAACTTGTTATTTTCTGTATGTTTAATACACAATGGGAAGGAAACATTAACAACAAAATTACTTTTATTTACCATATATGGGAAATAAGCCTATGATAGAGCTTTGTTTCAGTCTTATCCCTTTGGGGTACATACATATGCAAGTGAAAGACAAAATGTTGTATTTTCATTTTTTTCATTTAAGTGTTACAGAGGGTTACTAATTAAAATCATAATTGTCTGTCACTGAAAGAAGTTACAGAAACTTGTTTGTGTAGACTGAGGAGCAAACTAAAAATGTTACTTTTCAGAAACTAGCTGCTGCCAACATTCTCTTGGTAGACTGAAAGTGACTAAGGATGGAAAGTTCACCAGAAAAGCTGGTCTCTGAATTTCTCTGATCAGAATCCAAAATGCATCATGCTTAATTCCTAAGCCAAAGAACTAAAAAAAAATATCATTTTTTAATTCTTACCTTTTTAAAATACTTACAGATATATCTTAATGTATTTAATTGTGCAGAATAATAGATTACAACCTCCTGGCACCCTTACAAATGCTCTACCTCCCACTACAATATATAGAATCAGGTATTATACTAATAGGTATTATGTAAGATCGTGAGAAACAAACAAAGAAACTTACATTTGCATCTGTCTTACTATCAAAATATCTTGCCAATACACCACTAGTTTGTGGGATTTTTTCCTTATATTTTCAATAAATTCTTTCTTACACTAAATTAATCTATGTTCTTGAGTACTTAATCTGGACAAAAATTCAGTTGTATTAGAAACTCTTGGTGAGCACTATAAAGCTAATATATATTTTATTGCACTTAGTGGACTTCTTAATGGATGAAATTATTAAATTTAAAGCAAAGGAGTGCTGAAAAGCTTTGAGTATCTGATTGCAATTGCATACTGTTAGAATTAATCATACATGTCAAACTGAGTTTAATTTTCATAGTGAGTTCACTGAGTTTAGGCAGCCAATTTAGATAGCAAGACTACTAAATATCCTTTGTTGAACAAATATTTATTTATTTTCACTGAATTATGGAATACTGAATTGTCTTTTTGCTCTTATCAGAAATGCTGTGAATTATAAAAGTTGTTAACAGATTTAATAAGTCAGTAGTTTCCTGCTGTTTTTCTTAGAATCACAAAGACATCGTTAACAATAGCTCGTTAGAATAAAGAAACCATAGATCTGATTACCTCTATAAGGTTCATGAATGAGATTTCAGAATTCTATGTCAACACAAAAGTTCATTATCTAAGTTAACACTTCAGTATTTATGCTGATCAAATGCAGTCTTTTTGGACCTGGAGAAAGGAAAAAAAAACTTTTTGACTTTCCTTTACATGTCTTGGGAACATAGTAGATTTTACTGAAGTGGTTTTATTCCTAATTAGTCCCTAATTAGAAATTGAATTGAGAAGATATTAAATGTTTTTCCAAAGCCATATGCAGCTTATGTTCCACAGTTGCAGGCAAGAGATGAAGTGAAAACACCTGTCACATACTGTGAACACTGTTGAGAAATCATTCCTATACCTAGTTGAGTGTTGCTTATCTTCTATAATTTGGAATAAGAGGCTGAAACTTGTATTCCTTGTTCAGGAGACATTATTTTTGTCGGTAAGTTTATTCCTCTGTTCCATAGCATCTTTCTTCCAAGTCTCTTGGGATTTTTACTTTTGCTACTCTGCTACTGCAGAGCTTTGTAAATGTGTACTCTGGGCTCTCACTGCAGCATTCTGGGTTTCTTGAGATTTTTTGGTGTAGGCTTAAAATCTGTAACAGTTTATTGGAATCATTACCATAGTGTGACTATGGAGAACAAAATTAATTAGATACTTCTGGATATAATATGTGATGGATGACTAGATTTATGCTAAACTTGACTCAGTAGCCTGAGTGATATGTCCTTCTCTTACATTCTACAGCAAAAAAAGAAATTATCAAAGTTTAAAATGTTTGGTCCTACAGGAAGTGAAGTTAATTCAGTTTTCTTTTTTTTGGGGTGTTTTTTTTTTTTTTTTTTGTTTTAATTGGAATGTGGAAATCCTTTTCAGGAAAGGGAAACTGCTTATAACATTATGATTTTATTCTAAGTGTTACTGTTCTGTTGTGTGGATGCATGTGTGTGTGTGTGTACAGATGGAAGTGAATCTATGCATTTAGAAAATTTATATTGAATCTTTAAATCCTGTCTGTGTAAAAGAAAAGAATTATTGTGCAAGGTTCAAACAAACTATGAAGATAAGGATTATATCAATGACACTACCATAGTATACAGTGGATTTCAATCACCTGCTAGATACATGAACATATTTTAATCATTCTGGTACATACTGAATGGGAAGAATTCTTCATACAGTACCACAACAAAAATTACTAAGGTGGCAAACAAATTAGTAACCTCTTACACAAAATAAAAATTGTAGGATGAAGGATGTAACCATCTGCATGTGTACATAAAATTGTAGTTGCTCTGTATATTTCAGAGCTGAGTTTGCATACCTGCAGGAGAAAAGGACAAGCTCCATTTTAACATCCTGAGACCTGCTCTGTAACTCAGTGTTTGTATATAAGTGGTGTATAACACAATCCATTACAATTTAATATAAAGTTTAGTTCATTGTAGAGTAAATATTTTAAGCATCTAAGTTCTTGGCCTCTGGAATGAAATATATAGCAAACCTTAGGCATTGTAGCAGATAAATTTGTAAAAAATTGCAACAGTTGAATATCTTTAATCATGATATTGAGAGCAGAACGAGGGTCAGTGTGAGAAAGAATGGTGACAACAGTTATTTTTGTATGTGTCCCAGACTGAGCTCTTAGAAATGTGCTGGGACAGAAAGGGTAAAAGATCATGGTGACATCTTGCTCCTCCATATCTCAGAATTTTTGGATTCCCTTGTACTTCAGGTCTGCAAGTACCTCAACTCTACACATTTAAAGTGCCTCACAGGCTCAGGATTGAAGGAAAGGACCAAGACTCCAGCTCTTTCAGGCCTTCAGTCCCCCTAAGATTTCTAGACTCTCATCTCAGTCCATGACACTCTCAGTCCTTCACACTGCTTACTGCAGATGTCATCTTCTCTGCTCTTTCCACACTGCCTGCCTCCCGCTATCTGCTTCCCACCTTTCCTGTATCTGTTTCCACACCTAAACCTTACATGTGTTCCCCACAAACCACATCAGTCTTTTCTGTGACAGGGATAAAATAAAATGAAATAAACTCTTAACAACACAGATCACAGTCATTGAAATAAAAACTTCTAGCTGGGTAAGGCTCCGGGGAGAAGAAAGTGGCAAAGTTTCTAAAGAGACAGGAGCATATAAGAGCCTCCTTGATTTACTACATGCTCTAAGAGGCAGCTGCATAGAGCATTCTCAAAGTAAAAGGAAAGTCTTTCTACAGCAAGATTTTTCAGAAAGCCAATTCCACTCACTCAGATGCCCCTTTGGAGTGATCAAGTAAGTTAGTTGGCCATACTGTTATGGAAAATTGATGCTTTAATAGTTTTACAGAACATTTTAAGTTATCTGATCAAATTTCCTCTTTTCAACTCCCAATGCATCTTTTTGCAGGGATGTTTTCAGAGTAAAAGTACAATATAAGTGAGTGCTTAGAAAAGTTACTAGGTAGTATTAGCTATAAACAACAAAAACCCCACATAATAAAAATTATAGTGATCTAAATGTGTCATCACACAATTACTATGAAGGTTTTTAACCCAGAATATTTCACTGATGGGCATTTCAGAGGCACTCCATAAATTGAATCAGAATATCTGGAGGAATAAGGAACTGCAGAATGAAACCAGAAAGGGAACTTAAGAGGGGAGAGGTCCAGGAATTCACACATGAGTTTAGCTATCCAAGAAAATGTACCAGAACTGTATACTGAAGCTGTAAAAACCTGCTTTGTACTGAGGGATTAAGTGTGCTTTTAAAATCAGTTACCACAATAGAGTTGTGGCTGTGGTAATGAACAGTGAGACAGAGGTTACATCTTAAGTCAATATCCTACTTTTCAAAGTGATCACATAAATTCACCTAACCACTGTGGAAACAAATACCATGCACAGCAGTGAGAGGTTTCAATAGAACTTGTAAGCTGTAGAAATCCATTTAAGAAAATCACTTCTGGTAAAAATGAGACTGATGCTGCTGTGTAAGTCTTTCAAAGTACTTAGAGGCGAACATTTAGAGCAACTGCTAGCTGTTTCTTGTATTTGCTGACAGATATAGATAATTGTGGAAATATTATATAGCCAAAATGGTGACAAATCCACCAAAACCTGAAGATCTTTGACCGACAGCTTATTTCAGTAGTGGGTGGAAGACACTGGGAATGTGGAACAGGACGTCTGTGAGGACTTGATATCCTTCTGCTAACTTATGACTGTTTGTTCATAAATTCATTAACTGCTTAGTCTTCTAAGAAACATATTTTCCTCGTATTTACAATTTTTGGAAAAACCAGGAGTTTTTTTTCACTACATTTGTAGTGTATCAAATTATTTTAGAGTTTCCAAGGGAGACAGACCCATTAATGAAGTTAAACTCTCTCTATAGGAGAGCCAGATTTTCTTCTTTGGTAGTCAAGAATCTGATCCAAATAAAACATTTTGCATGGGAGATTGGACCAGTGACTCCAATGCCTTTTAGATCTTACTCTGAATACTATTCCTCCACTTGTCATCTACTCATATTGCATTTGACCCCTTTTTAAAAAAGGTCCTGCCTTATTCACTTAGAGATCAAGCTGTTTAGAGAACTTGTTTTGTCAGGGCACATAGTCTCATTAGGCACCTGTATAGTGCCTGAGACAACAAAATGAGAACTCCAACAACAGTTGCAACAGCCAATTTAAAATGTTCTTTTATTTGGCTGAAGTTTTCAGGTAGTGCAGTGATATAAATCAGGGGCTCTTGTGAGAGGATGTAATTCTATTGTACTACATTTACCTGATGGTCTGAGTCTGTGTGGATGCTTGTAAAGTATCTGAGATTGTGACATTACTGTTTTCTAATTTTCATTACAACATTATTTAGATGTTTCAACTACAGAACCTCCATTATACTAGGAATAACACAAACAAGCAAGAATGCAGTGGTTTTGTTCAGAACAGTGTATAGCTAACTAAGATAAGATGAACAAAAGGTAAAAAATTAAGTGTGCAGAAAAAAACCTAAGCAAGACAATTTACACATCAGGATAATGTGAAAGCCAGAAATAAAGCCTTATTGGCCACAAATACTCCATCTCATTTGCTATTTTTGTTTTCAGGCCAAATATTATTGACATTATGTATGCTACTGTAAAATTTCATTATGTTCAAACTAGTGATAATAAGAATAGATTTTCTTTTTGTAATGTTTTAGCAAAACAGTAATAATTTTTAATTTACTCAGATATGAAAGATTTTTCCCTTTACTGTAGAAACTTGCATTCAGATAACTGAAAAATTATTGTAGCAAGAAACTTTTAACTTGGCTCATTTTGTGAGTCTCCTTAAGAAGATAGTCTTCAGATTCAAAAGATTAACCCAGACATTTTTGAACCATCAAAAGAAGCGTTTAATGTTGCCAATTTCCTACATGTGCAATAAGATCTTTAATCATGTTTTATAGTTTGACATGCAGTATTGGATTTCAAAGCTTAGAACTGTAAAACTTTGGGCTCTTCCAACTTTCTTCTTACTTTTGGCTGGTGATTAAAAAAACTCAGCTGAAGAGAGGAGCTTGACTGAATCCTGCCAAGACATGGTTCAAAACTGATATGCAACCCTGGTCAGGTATTCTAAACAACTCGAAATCCCTTGTGGATCTGTGGCGTACAATAGCACAGACTTTGCAAGGATGGTGAAGCAAAGACCTTTACTATTAGCTAGCCACAGCTTCCATAAGTTTAAACTCTGTACACGTGCAGTCAAAAGCTTTACCATTGGTCAAACTCTACTGTCCATGCAACCAGCTGCTGCCCACCACAGGCTACTCTTGGCTGCATCTGTATTCTCTCTTCATTCGGTGTTCTTCTTCCAGCCAGCCTCTCCTCATCCTTGTCTCTGCTTCATCTAGGTTTTTCCCACACTCCCTCAAAGATATTTAACCACTTTGCTGCAGGATCACAGCTGCACATTATCAATGTCAAACAACCCACTGTCTTCATCCTCCTACATGGATCCAACAGGATACATTTTTTGAAAATCTGTCTTTGCATGTCTCAGATCAGATATGAATTATGTAGTACCCTTATTATTGTCCACTTGCACTACAAAAGGCTATCAGGCTGTATTTGGAATGAGTATAAACTTCTCTGTCTATGCTTTGCATAATAACCAATGTAGATTTTACCAAGAAATTTTGCCTGGTACAGCACTGAGTAATGTCAGACAAAATTGCTTGTGTGTCTTGTTTAGTAAAATTCCTCAAACTGTCTTTCAAGAGTCTGAAAGATAAAGGAAATATTGTTGTACAATGAACTGACCAGTTTCGATAAACCCTTTTCCCAGTTTCATGGAGTCATAGAAAACCACAGGTTCTCTGAAAGTCATCTAGTGCAAACTTCTGCTCAGAGCAGGGACAAGTCAAAGGAGTTGCACATGGCCTTGGGCAGTCAAGTTCTGAATATCTGCAAAGAGCGGGATTCCACAGTCCCACTAGAAAACTTACTACAGGTTTTGACCAACATCCCAGTGAAAATTTTTTTCTGACTAGAATATCTGTTTTGGCGACTTTTGTCATTGAGTTTTGTCCCTTCGTGGCACACATCCGAGAAGGAGCTGATTAGAGTGGGTCTAGAGGAGGGCCATGAAAATTATAAGAGAGATGGAAGACCTAAGAAGAAAGGCTGAGAAAATGGAGGGTTTTCAGCCTGGGGAAGAGAAGGCTCCGAGGAGACCTTGTTACTGCCTTTCAGTACTTAAATGGGATATTTAAGATAGAAGTAGACATTTCGCCAGGGCCTGTAGTGACAGGACAAGGGGAAATGGTTTTAAAATAAAAAAAAAAGCGGCTTTACACTGGACATGAGGTAGATTTTTTTTATTATGAGGGTGGTGAGACACTGACGCAGGTTGCCCAGAAAAGTTGTGGATGCCCCTTCATCAGTGGAAGTGTTCAAAGTCAGGCTGGATGGGGCTTTGAGCAACCCATTCTAGTTGAAGTTGTACCTGCTTATGGCAGGGTAGGTTGGACCACATGATCTTTAAAGGTCCCTTCCACACAAACCATCCCATGATTCTATAATAAGTCCATTATACTTGCCATTAGATAGCTATCTGCAGTAAGATCCCACCTTAGCTGCCTTAAGGTTAAGAATAAAGCCTGCTTTCTCCAGTCTTTTTGAAGATTTTTAGTTTCCAGTGTATTTCATACTGCCCTTTATTGTGGCTTCCCTGTTTCTATGTTATCCTTTTTGAAATAAATGACCAGAACTTCTCAGGTCATGCTCTGAGTCACTTCACCTTGCACATTGTTTGAATGCTGTAGTATTTTCTGTAATTTAATTTCACTGTATGTTCTATATTATTTTTATTTAATATTTGAAAAATGTATGGTTCTCCATCTTATATATTTTTTATGAACATTGAAACTGATGAACAATTTTGTATTTCATTGCTCAGTTCACGTATCACTGTCCTTTATAGCATTGGCTCTACCCACTTTGTGGCATATTTACTTCATATTCCTGCTTTCAGTTAATTTTTCTTTGCCAGTATCCTCCTTTCTGCTATTTTGATGAGCATATAAAGGTCTGCTTTAACAAAAATGCCATCATTCTGGATTTGCATAGTGTGAGAGAACAGAATTTGTCACTCTTTATCATAATACTTCCTTATGGATGTATATTAATTATCATCTAATCTTAAAGCACAACATTATGCTTTCAGAGTCTGATTCATCTTGGCCCTTTCCTAATTACTAACATCTGATTCAACACTATTGCCCATTACAAATTCAATTAATATAATCAGCCACCTTTGAAAATGCCAATAATAACTGAAAATGTTGCACAACATGAAACGTTTGAAACTGTGACCTTCCCAGTGGTTATGTCATTTTACAATCCTTGAATTTTAATTTGTGTGTTACATTTACTCAAACATAGACATTTTGACTGAGCCCAATGGAAAATTATATCTTTTTAGACTTTGAATAATGTGTTATCTTTATATGCAAATTTGAAAGAAACTAACTGGTATTCCAAGGGTTGTTCGGAGTGCTTATTTCAATACCTTTAGGTGATTGCCTCTAAATCTATTTACATGAATAATGTGAACATTTTTAATGTTATATATTTCATAAATCATCCAATAGCTCTCCATGATAACATCAGACATGATTTGAAATTTGAATGACTGAGACAGATTGTGTCAGGTGTCTGAGACAGATTTAAGCTGCTCTCCTTAATAATCTAGCAATTAAGCTACTGCCTCTACAGTTGGTGAGTCATTTTACATTTTTTTTCAGGGCTAGCAATAGGAAAGTAAAATTTTGTAATATAGGCATGAAATTTGAGACAGGAAATGTTTCTGTCCAATGAGACATATGATGAAAACGTATGAACAGATCTGAATAGAATTTTCAAAGAGAATTTTTCTTTCATTTTTTTTTTATTGCATTTTCTTGGCTGCATTTCCATCTCGACTCCTTTTATTTGCATTCATCACCAGTACTGTGAATTTGCTCTTGCCTGTAGACCTGCTTATTGTATTAGACTTCCATTACACCTACTATTTTAAAACATCTTTTAGCAAAGAAAGAGGGCACATCAGGCTGAGCCAGTGTAGCCTTGTTTTACTATCAAGTACAAAGTGAATTCATAAGAACAAGACAACACAAACCCAAAGTCTACTGTCCAATAAACATGCTCCCACCACCCAGACTGAATTTGAAGAAAACATTAATTCAGAGACCTTTTCAATCAATTCAAACAAGCAAAACCCTATTAATCTCTAGTGTTTGTCCTTCCTGCAGCTGGCTTTTGTTAATCAGAAATATTTCAGTTAAGCCATTGCTTCTTATTATTTTTGCAGAGATTTAATCAAAAGTAATATGTACAGTTAAAACTGGGCAAATACTTAAAAGTAATGTGAATCACAGTCAGTAATGTATGACTCATGCATTTCCAATATTAATTAGAAATTTTGGTAGGACAAAGTAGATGTGCTTGATGGTACACAAGCAGAAACTAACAATAGAAAGCAGTTATTAAAAAAAATGAATTTTAATTTGAAATAAGAGTTATCTTTAAGTCTACTGCAAACATAGTGGTAAATGAAACTCCTGATCTCACATCCTTCTCACAGGTTTGTGCACATCAAAAGCATGACTGAACAAATTGTCTGAGAGGACTTGATGATCTTAAAAGTCTTTTCCAACATAAATGATTCTTTGACTCTATGATATTAACCACTTGGAAAGATAAAGAAAAGAAGGGGAACAGATCTGAACACTTGGGGCAGATCTGAGGGAAATAACCAGTTAACATAGGCAGCAACTGTTCACTCTGCATGTGTTAATGAAAACCTGTTCAAGCTGGCCAAGATGCATATTAAAGACTTCAGAAGGGTAAAGTCATGGACAGCATAAAGGATCATTAGTTGCTGATGCCATAGCTAGCAAAGGTGACACAGCTAAAGGATCTTAGAAAGGCTGTGGAACTTGGCAATTTTTGGCAGTGGTGAAGGAAGGCAGCTACCACATTCTCCTATTTGTCTGTGGGTTGAGATATTATTACCCAGTTGACGCACGTAAATCGAGCTTGAACTGCATGTTTCTCCATTGCACTTTGTGAACTGAATCATTGTCAACATCAACATCACGGAAAAAAATGCAGACAACTTACGATATTAAACATAGCAAAACTTACTATTTTCCAGCCTTTCTTCCAATAGAATGTCACATTGCTGCAATTGACTGGAAATTCCCTCCTTGCACAGAACTCTTGCAGTTGTTAAGCAAACCAAGAGAACTTGAATATATATGCACTTGCTCCTAGTGTGCAAAGGCTGATGTACTGCAAGTCTTCTATTATACCAAAATAGTAAGTGTCAAGAAAGGATAAAAATCCACAGTGACGATTCATTACCAGGAGAAAAAAAACCTCCAAGATATTAAAATTCTGTATTATAAATGAGATTTTGGAAAAAAGCATACATTTTCAGAGGACCAACTGTATATGTTATTTAACTCTTGTGCCCTCCAGATTCTAGCTTTATACTAAAACACAGGTTGCATTCTTCAGAAAATCCTGTGCTAGTTCACACAGCCCTTTCCAGGTGTCATACACATTTCAATGCAGATTCAAAAATATAATATACATGTCATTAAAAAAAGACTGTTTCCTCCTGTGCCAGCTTTACTTCTGGGAGAGCCTATAGACCAGCAGAGAGCTACTCTGCAGATTCCACCTGGACTTGCAATTGTCTGATATTTTTTTCTGGGAGGTATGATGTGTCAGGGGGCTTTCTATGCTACAGAAGAAGAACTGAATATCAACACGAGGGGATGGAACGTGTGCATAACTTCAGCTGATTCTTGCTAGTGCTGCTTACCCCAAATGCATCAGGACAACTTTTTCATGTGAGAAGGTGATAATTTCTACTTTGGACTAATATGTAAAAAACTTTTGCCTGAAATACTGATTATCTCCCATTCCTTACACAATGTAATTCTACTTTGTAAAATAGCTTTTTTTGACCCCAAATTCTCACTTTGGTTACTCTCACCAAATATACCAACATATAATGATACTGGTTTTTTCAATCATTATAAAATGATACAATATAGTAATGTGTGAAGACAGTGAAAGATAGAAAGTATTCCTTCTGAACAACAGGCACGAAAGAAAAAAAATGTAAGATACTATTTCATAACCTTATTTATAACTGAATTTTCACCTCCTTTTGCATTGACATTAATACTATTGCTATTGCCAAATAACAAAACTATGCATATTGAGAGCAGTGAAAACCACAGCAGAAGCCATATTATACGTTGTTTCCTGTTCTTCATTCATCAGACAAATTGTTGTAAGGATTATATAATCCTGTCAGGTTGTAAAAACAGTCTTGAGTGTTGACAGGGATATGGATTTCTTTCGGCTTCCTTTTAGCTTGATGACAGAAAAACAGTTTTGGGAATATTTCTCATACAATATTCAGAAACTACCTTCTCCAAACAGCTATATTGTACCTACCTGTGAAAAGCAAAGTAAAAATTGTATTCTGTGATGAGTGTACTTACTTACAGCAAATGGATCTTCAGAAGTGGCAGGGCAACTTGAAACCTCCAGTGTAATTACTGTCTTATTCAATTATTGACCTGCTTTGGAGTTGAAAAAGACAGAAAGATCTCTGTGGTTAAAATGCTACATCACAAGAACTCTCCAGTCCTTGCAATGAAGTATAATCAGGGTCAGAGAATGTTACATACATGAAATAAATAACCAACCTTTAGAAGACACCTTCCAAAGGAAATTTAATGTAGCATCCACCACCCAGCTCTAACTTGGAAGTTACAGTGTAGTACCGTAGTTCTACTGGTTACCAGCAGTTGGCTAAATACAGAATGTAAATACTAAATTCAGGTAGCTGTAATAAACTGGATATTTTGGACAAAACTGCTGCAAAAGTGGCAATTCTTTTAAGCACAATATTATCATGGATTACCTTTTATATCAATCTATAGCTTATCTCTTTTCAATTTTGGGAAGACTATATGATTGTAGAAGTGCCATTATTAAAGAAAAAAAAATATTCTCCTTGCTAACAGACTCTAACAGATTACAGTTAAATTCTATCTAGTAGCTGCAGAATATGTTGGCTACTTTGACTTTTAAGAATAAATTGAATAACATCATGAAAACTCTAGAAGGAGGATGATATTTGGATGGTATTCCAGTATTGCTGTACATAGAGTGGTCAATTTTGTCTTAAAAGTAGTCAGGCCTTTTTTGGTCCTATTATGCTGAAAGACTGTTTCAGAATGCCACTGAATAGAAATTTCTTTTATTTTATTAAATAGAAATAATGTTTATATATCTACCTGAAGATACTCATTGCCAGTTTGCATATATTTTTGGTTGTGACAACACAGTCTTGTAGCGTATCATTTGCCTAGATAACAGTCAATTACTGGCCAGCTAAATAAACGAACCTGTAATTAATGTCACTCATATATTAAGTAATTTATTAAGTAACAAGGCGAGTGTTCAGATGACCCAACTGGCCTTACTAGCATAGCACTAATAATTCAGATTTTTTTTGCAGGAAGGGGGGAGCATTATGAAATATAAGGTATAAATTCCAGTTTCTCACCAATCTTGACTTTTCCTATGGTGTCACTGAAGAGTTCAACAGATCTCTCTCTTACTAAGTAAATGTTTTAGATTTAATCTTATTTAAAACCTGCTTCTAGATAAAAAGAAGTTTGCATTTAACATTTTTTTCCAGAGAATGAGATTCCAGTTTCCCTTTCTTCCTGATTTGGAGTTACTTTGAACAAATATTTACTGGTCTAGACACTACTGAAGACAATAGATTGAGTCCTTTTATCAAGGCTAGAATTTGAAAGCCCTATGCAATTAACTTAATCAAAGTTCAATCAAATTTCATTATACTTTGGCACTCTTGTGCCTGCATCAAGGACAGAACAAAAGATATATTTGGAAAAAAGTTTGATCAAGAGGTCTGACTATAAATATATCTGTATACCACATAAAATTTCCTGAAATTTGATATGCTAAAAATAGGCTGTTTTAGAATACTGGATTGTCATGGTCTTTTATTTATTTATTTATTCATGGTCTTTTACTATTATTTAGTAAGCTTGAATAGTGGTTGGGTTTTTTCACAGGAGTACACCTGTGATCTATTTTCTTAGCTCTGTACAGCTGTCAAACATTCACAGAGAGTTCACAGAAGGAAAACATGATGCATGTAATTAACTTTTTTTCCTCTTTTTTTGTGCCTAGATTAAGGAGATTCTTTCAAAAGAACTAAGTGAACTATTCCCAGCACAATCTGTCCATCAGGCTTTCTAGCTCCTTGAGAATCTGTTTCAGCTCCTGAGGACAACTTGTAGGTCTGATCTGTTTTGCCATTGGTCCCCTAAAAATGCTTTCTTTCTGAGAGTAGAATAGGTGTTGGAGAAGATCTATCAGCCCTGGAGGTTTCCTTTGTACTTGGTTATGGAAGCTAGGTGAAGGAGACAATTCTGTTACTCTGACGTACTTGGTCTGAATTACCTCCTCCACACCAAGAGAATGCATGAAAGCCTTTTTGAAGCAAACTGGAAAATCTGAAGCTCTAAATCTGAAGTTCAGTCCTTCTTGCAAAAATCTGTGGATAGCAGAAGTGAGGGTGTATGCACACATTTTTTGTAAAATATATTTCATGGATAGTATTGTACAGGATTGTTCACATGGAGATTTGGATATAAACATTTTTAACCTTAAAGATAAAATCACAGAGATGAGGAATGGAATAGCAGATATTGGCAATGTACTCAGATGTGTGTTCTCTGACCATAGTTCTGGTAGACCAATAGATATTATTACTAAAACATGGGATGTTAACTTACTGCATGCTCCCTGTGAATGATTCTATGTAAAAATGGGCTGCTTTTATCAGAAAAGCTGAATGCATCTCATAATTGCTATAGCACTATTCAGTGCAGAGAAACAGTTATGCTGTAACACAAATTAGTAAATAGTATAAAACTAAAGATGACACTGAATTTCAGGCATGATTCTGGTTTAGCTTATGCTTTCTGTCACCTATTTCTTAATTCCAATAACTGTGTTACTACCAGTAGCTATTGAGTCACTACCATTTTATGCTGGTATAAGTAATAACTGTCCACACATGAAAATGTGATGTGCTTTGGTATACAAATCCTATGTAACTTTCACCAAGTGTTTTAATTGCGTTTTCTCATTTCTGTCTAGAAGTCTATTATTCACAATTTTTTTCATATGACACTACAATAATTTCTGGCAAATATTTTCATATCAATTTCATCAGGCAAAGATTTAAAAATATTCTTTCCCAATAAAAATACTCAGAACGTATTTCCTCCATCTGTGATGAATGAAAACAAAGAATGCTTGTGGCTTTATGAGAGCATCCACAATGGTCATATGATTCTTGTGGCAGAGGATGGCTAAGTAACCTTACTGACCTTACAAACAGAAAGACTTATTTGACATTGTTAAAAGATTTAATGGTTTTATTTATTTATTATTATTTTTTAACAGAGGAGACAGTTCATGTATCTTTTAGGAGAAAATTTAGTAAAGTTATGACAAAAAGTAATACTCCAGGTATTACATCTAAAAGTTAATCTCTATCACAGCTACATATTACAGTTCTATTGGTTTATAAACTTCTGAATTATATCAGAATTTAAAATATATATTTTTTAAATGGAACTATCATAAAATATATTTTTACAGTGGGTTGTTTATAACATCTATATTATGAAGCCTTTTTTATTGTCTGTAAAATATTTAAAGAAAAAGAACCTGATCTCTTATTTCTACTGTTTCTCTGATAGGTAGTACTATGGAGTTACTTAGGCAGTTAGGTGGTGTGCTGGGGGAAAAAGGCTGGTCCAGTATTTACGTCACCATGTAAGAAAATTTGCAGCTAGGTACTGCTTTGGTACAGACTCCACTGTAACTCAGTGAGAACTTTCACAGATGTCTGAATAGAAAAGAATTCAAATCCTTGTTCATCTGACCTTCCCTAGTTCAAATACAAATCGGTAGCTTGCCAAAAATTCAATGACTGAAGCAGAAATAGAGCTCTTGCTTGATGACTTCTCATTCTTTACATTTATCAGCACTTCATACTGCCTCCCATTTCCAGTTTATTCAATATTTCCACTGAACTCATCACTGATAGAACTGATCTATATGCTATTATTCTGGACTGTTTTGTTATAAATGCTTAAAGTCCACTCTATGGTTATTGAGAGTTCTGGATTTTATACAATAGCCAACCGTCCAAGGGTTAATATCCCTACTTTAATACAGGAAAACAATCTATAATACTTTTAGTTCTAAAGGATATCAGCTGGTTTATAATAGGTGTTTCATGGGTTTTATGTCGTCCTGCCCAATGTGCTTCTCATCACTCCATCATCATAATTAGCTTTTCAATTAGCAGTATTATGTAGACTCAAGATTAGCAGCAGCTGAATCAAATTCACTTTGCTTATGACAGCAACTTTTGCAATGATTATTGCTGTTAAATAATATAAAAATCCCAATATGAAAATAGGCTTTAGGAAATAAATTTTCTGCTTTCTACTTCCCATTCAAGTTCAAGGTAATGCAGTCTTTTTTATTCACATTAAATCTATATACGTGGAACAGAAGTGACCTCAGAAAAAGCTTTGTACATTCCTACCAAATACATTTTCTAATTTGTTAAAATTAGCACATAAATACCTGTTTATGTTCTACTTTTTAAAGATAGTTAGAATCAAAACCTATATGTTCTTTAGTCTATAGACTTGTAGCATTATTAAGAATATAGATATCAGATCCTAAATGAAAGTCTTTGCCAAATTATACAAAGGAAATTATTAATAATATAAAATAGTAAACAAATCTACGTAAGTAATTTTAGTTCAGCTTTATTCTTTTTTCTCTGTGATTTTTACGTTTATGACTTTTGGTAATCACAATCTTGTTGGCCATACAGTTTTTCCTTGATGAATTCAATGGGAGTTTAAAAAAGTTTTAAATGTGATTTGGATCATGATATTTTGTTGGATAAATCTAATAGTAAGTGTTTAAGAAATAGTCCAGATCTTCACCTTCTGAGCCTCTCCATTCCCAACTATCATCTCAAACATAAAAGTCAAAACAATTCTTGAGTATCTGTTAATTTTATTAAAGAAATTCTTGATTTTGAATGGAGATTGATTTCTAACACTATGTATGAACAGGGCAGCTGTCATATCTATGTATGTGAATATAGTTCTGTGCACGAAAATCATTCAGAAAAAAAATAATTATTCAAGTGAGTATTAGCACTAATTATCTTTGTGTGGGTACCTAGAAATGTTTTGTTAACATCATTATTTCACTCAAAATTTATGGTCCTTGCTGGGATACTGAAAATAGAGTTTCATAATGCCTAAAATATGAATGTAGGTGACTAATTTTATATAAACAGGACCGAAAGTGTGTATTAACAGATTGATTTCAATAGCCAGATCCTGTCTGTGATTGATCTCGGATATCCTTGCCAGGAATAAAAGTCTGTTCCTCTATATAGTAATCTCCAGTATACTGTAGAGATGCTTGAATAAAGAGTTTAAATATTTTCAGGTAGGAAAGTCAAACACTCTCCTTGACTCGTTTGCTTCTCCCCCCCCCCCCCCCCCCCCCCCCCCCCCCCCCTTCTTTTAGACTATTTCCTTGCCCTTCAACATTTTCTTGAGTTTTTCAGAATATTTTCTCATTTGATTATTTTTCTGTCTTTGATAGGGGAAGATTCCTAAGTGTTGGATGGGACGGAATGATCAGAATTGTTTAGCTTGACATTTTGAAAACACATTTATCAATTTAAATTCCAGGACCATTTTGATTCCAAAAAGGGATAAATTTAGAAAACATCAGATTGCAATTTTGCCAACTGCTGTCTTTTTCTAACAATCTTTTTGTTTGAGAAGAGAGCATTTGCCAGCAAGGAGGTATTAAAACTGTTGAAACATTATGCTTCTTGGGGCTAAACATTATGCTTGTTGGGGCTCAAATCTTAGGTGATGTTTTGGTGACTGTTAATTTTTCATGATTCAACCTGAATTGTAATTCCAAAAGAACATAGTGTGGTGATCAGAGTAAGAATGAATTTAAGTATTACCTATCTGTATCTATGTTCTCATTTTGCACATAAAGGAGTCAATATCTCTGTACACACTCCTGCACAATTAACATGGTAATAATGTTAACCTTTTTTTTTTTTTTTTTTTTTTTTTTTTTACTGTAAAATGTTCATAGAAGTATATTCTATGTTGGTGGTGATCTTACTCTCATCAAAGTAAAAAAATTAAAAAAAATACCATTAAACAAGACCAGATCACCTATTTTTAAGTCTCTGTTAACAACCTTTAAAAAGCTTTCAATATTGGTTAGTTAACATTTCTGAAGCCACATACTCTCACATTTTTAGGCAAAAAAAATTTTCACTGCAAATACTTGTGAAGCACTCACTGTTTGTCTTCAAAGTCTCTGGGGTTCTTGATGAATCCTGTGCTTGTGACCATGGAGACCCTCCTGGAGCTTTCCATCACTCCTCTTGCAAACTATTGCAAGGAATTACACTCCCGCAGCACTGAGCTGGCTTGTGACACTCATGTCAGGGTGATTCAGTGAAAGTTTCAAACATGCTGACATAAATTTGCTTCTTTAATAAGATAAAATAAAATCATGTTCCTGCCATTATAAAATCTGGTTGGCTGCCAGTTCTCACTGTACTCACCTGCTTCATTCTGAACTGTTACAGTATTTCAAGAAATTAAGGGTTGAACAATCTTCAGATCGTTTCAGATAACTTCAGTTAAACAGACCACATTTTGTGAATACCAGATCTAGTTAGCAAAACTTGGTCTATGTGACAGGGAATTGCCCACACTGAAAAAATACCACAAGTTTAGAGGGTATCTACACATTCTTCACATTACTCCATGCATAATGAGGAAACAAATAGTGATGATGCTAAATTAATATTTCAGTCACTCTTGTCACAACCTGGATCTTTGAAGCAAGAATGAGAGTTATATCACCTACAGGTTTCTTATAATTGATTTTTTTCATCCTATTACTAAGCTAATTCTTAATGAATTTACCTTAAAATAGAATAGTCACTGCTAATACCCTAAATACGCATTGTCATTCAATGAGGTCTATATATACAGCCTACAAGCACTGGACAAAACAAAGAAAAAGGAATAAGCAGTTCCTAATGCCTAAGGATGTGTCTACAATTTGTTTAGATTGAGTGCAAAACAAATGTACTTATTGTTCCCAGTCATTGCATTTCAGTTTTGCATCAGATTGCATTGCATCACAGTGAAGGCTTGGAGCTCCCAAAGTAGGTTCCTCTTAGATGAAACTATACCAGATGATGCACCCCAGAAGCACACCTAACGCATTCTTGGCATTAATATGAACATTCATCTCTTGGGATCAGACAACAGCTACCTGAAGAACAACAACAAAAATCTGAAGAACCACCTGAAAAGCAGATGTTGAATATTAGATCTTCAGCACCATCTGTTCTGCTCTATAGATCTTTTTCTCAAGGGATGAACTAAATTCTAATATAGACATATCTTAGGATTTTTGTTTTCTCTCCCTCTGTTCCTTTGGCCCATTCCCTTAACATCTGTTTCCATCATTCCACACATTAGACAGAGCAACAGTCTCTCTTGTGTTACATAACTTGTAAACTGTATTCATGCATAAAGTAAGTCCAGAGCCCACCGATAACTAAGAGACTCTATGTGCCATTTGGACTATTTAGCAGCTTGAACACAGCTCAAACTTCTAAGCTGGTCATCGTACATCAACCCATGTATTCCTGCTGGTCATTGTGCCAGGGTATATGGTAAGTCTTTGTTGACCAACCTAACATAACCAATATTCCTCCCAACTGGCTACATAATCAACATACTGAAACTATTCAGAGGACAGTTAGCAGCAATAAAAAGCTGCATCTGTACTCTTTTTTCAATAATGCTATTATTAAACTCATCTCACTGTTACCTTTTCCACAAATTTTCCTGTTTGTGGCAATGTAGGAGAAATCAGGAGGCAAGATGTATTTCAGAAGTTAGGTGGCAAGCTGTCTCATATAGTAAGCAGCAACAGTAGTAGCCACTTGCTCATTAGAGTGTTGGGGTTTTTTGGTTGGTTGGTTTTGGGTTTTGTTATTGGTGGTTGTTTGGTCGTTGTAATGGTGGTTGTTTGTGTGCTTTTTTGTTTGTTTTTTCCTGATAGAAAAAGAAAATGTATTCAAAACCTTGACTTTTGGTGTGGAATAAAATTCTTGCTTTTGAGGAAGTCTATTCACAGATACTACAGAAATACTGTTTATAATAGAATAATACTTATGGTTATTATGTAATAACCATATTTATGCCACCTGCCTAAGAAAGAACTGTTAAACAGTAAATACCCATCAAATATTAACAATTGTCTTAGAGTTTCATTGAAGATTATGAGGAAGATAATGAAATAAATTAACAAGTGCTGATAACTCTTTGCTATATTCTCTAGTTTTAAAAGTACACAGTAAAAATCTACAGTATTTAAATTCCTGTGCAGTGTAGGTGTAAAGATTTTGACATCCCCAGACAGTTTGTCAGTTTGCAGTTCACTCCATATGATTAGACATAATAAAATATTGCCCTTTTTTTGAAGATACTAGAGGGGATTGTTTAGCATATTAATGACTTCCTCTAATATGTCCATCAGCATGAAAAAAGTAGTAAAGAAGTTTGAACTAAAGGAAGAAGAAAAGCATAAATATATATATATATATGTTTAAGTCTCAGTCAGTAGTTAGAAGTGTATGTACTGCAAACTACTGTGCCGTGCATTGTAAACTATAGACAAACTCCAGCTGTATAACCTGAAAACAAGGACAGGGTACCTGGCTGGTTCCTGTTGGCCATTTTAAACTCTTCTTAGTCTGAAGTTAGCCTGTGTCTCTGCATTTTCATTTACATAAAGTATTAAGAGCATCCAGTTGGCCTTTGCACCAATATACATATAGGGTTTTGTAGAAAAGCGTTCCTAATATCATTGCTGATGTGCTTAGTCGGTTGTGGGGAGGTGATGCAGAAAGGCTAAGAACACTGGAAGTTTTGCTGTTAACAACTCTTCCAGATCTTCCTGAATGGTCATATTGGTCTACTGTGAGTGCAAGTACAAGGATAAGGGAATGACATGGACATAATGACACCACAGTATTATTTGGTCTATAAAGACGGATGGATGTGCAGTTTATCAGGTGCATAACAAAGGGAGACACCAGGTAAAAGACCTTCAGAGAGTTTTGTAGCTAAGAGGCTTTTGTCTGACACATAATGACAACTACTTTTTTGTCATAGTCAGTTTATTCCATGAAAGTCAGCATTGCTTTCTGTTACTTTTTCATAGAAATGTGTAGTGTAGCTCACTTCCTACTGTTCACCTTCTCTGGGATCTTCTGTAGCAGACATTTGGCTCACAGTGTTCTAGCTTTCTTTGTTATCCCAACTATGTGAACTGCAGTGGAAAACAACTGCAAATTTTCTATCTAGAACTAGGTATAACATGTCTTTTTGTGTCCTGATATATAGGTAAACCCCTCTTTTTCTTCATTTTCTCTATTTATCTTGTATTCACATTTCCCCTGCACCACGAAAGGTGGTTTTGAAAATGAACCAACCAAAGAAACAAACAGCCATTGTGTTGCCATTTTTTTTTAATTTTTTAATTATTTCTATTTCTACTATTTCTACTATTATTTCACAGAGTTTAATTTTTCAGCCAAACAACATAGAGATTTACACTGATACCTGTTCAGTTAGTTCATTCACCCATTAATGAAATCCTGAAGCATCAAGAAAATAACTATATATTTGGAGACTACAGTTCCCATTGCAAAGGAAACTCTGAAATTTTATATAGAAATTTAAATAAAAAAAAAAACTTTATGAATCCAGTGGCTGAAATTACTACTGAATTGACTACATTGGTTTAGTTTATTTGACTTATTGAATAAACAATAAAAAAGAAACAAATAGATCAAGAAAATCACCTCTAAGCAAATCTTTCAGCACTGATAATAGTCAAGGGCAAGATAAGTATAGTTCTGCACAAAGACATCAAAGGGACTATTATAAACGAAGAAGGAAGAATAGGTCTCTGAGAAGATGTATTTTACTAGATTCTAATCAAGAGGTAGAAAATAATTCTGTGTGGTGAAGGAAAATTCTCCAGTTTTAAAAAGTTTCATGAAATATTTTTTCCTTTTTTTTTTTTTTTTTAGGTTTATTTGCTTTACTACCTTAACTGTCCTAACAGAATTACAAGTGCTTACAAAACCACTATCAGAGCTCAGCTGGATCACCTGGGAATGACTGAAGACTTGGCTCCAGCCTACAGTGTCCTGGTGGTGGCAGAATTATGAAATTCCCCCCAGTACCAAGTGACTGAGTGGAACATAATTTGTGAAGGCTGCACGCAGAAGGAAAGGCACCTTCAAACCTGTGGCTGAATATCAAAGAAGACCATCATTCCCGGAGAATGGGAGATCTTGTGGCAATGTACCAGTGGGTGGGAAGGAGAAGAAATTAATGTTTACCAATAATGGTGATAGAAACAAGGCATAAAATGCAGGGACTGGTTTTGAAATATCAATTAATCTTCCATTACTAGTAACCAATAGTGTTACATGTCATGTTGTAAGTGGATACTAATACTATATTCAAGCTAAATTTTCCCTCATCTTATGTTTAGGACACAGTGTCACTCTCCCATTATAAATTACCAAAGATTTTCTAAGGAACTCCTCAGGACACAAAAGTTCAGATGACATAAATTATTTGACAACTTGACCCTAAAAATTTGGAGAGACTCCAAAATATGATTTTCTAGTACCTTAGCTTCACATGGTTGAAGCAGCAGAAGAATACTGAGTGTATTTTACTCCCCAGATGCATATTGGAGGACATTTCCAGCCCTTTAACTTTCATTTGCTCTCTTCACACCATAGAGCAGAGTGAAGCATATAAGCTAATGTACAGGATATAAAGCCTAATTTAGAATTCAGAGCATTTGCTTGCAATATGTTTGATGCTTTAGTCAAGATAGGGGTGTCTAGAGATTAAATCTACAGCTGTTGGAACATTTTGGAATACTGGGTGAAAACAAATAAGTACTGCATGAAAATAGAATTAAACCTCTGAAGTGTAAGCTTTTCTTACTGTAGCAATCTAAATTTGCGTATGAAACAAGACAGGTAATAATTTAATTATTAAGGTCTTCACCCAGCTCTGCATCAATGTACCTTTCCAACTCCACAGGGTTCTGCTTACTTCATGGTTGTTTGAGTTAAGCTGAGGCTAATTTTGGAGTCAAAGGACAATTTTTTAAAGACTTATTTTGTGTATCATTACTTAAATCTTCTATTGGGTTTGTGTCCACCAGTATGTAGGATGACTGTAGTGCTAGACACAGATGAAAAGATAGACTGGCCTAGAAGTTCTAGGAGCTGTATTTTTCCCTTAAATCATTGACTGCTTTAAGTTTCAGAATTTTTGCTTGCTTCTTTTTCACATGGAGACTTCCTCTGTCTGGAAAGAAAGAGCATCTTGGAACATCCTTTCAAAAATATGTTTTTCTTGCAATCTAATACTTACACAGACAAAGTGAAAGTCAAGCTTAATATTAGTCAAAATTTTTTCAGGCTTTCACTATCAGATAAAATACATATGGGATGGTCACACATGCCTAAGAGCTAACTTGCTTTTTCAAACAGTGAATAATACCATCAAAAGTTCATGTTGTGAGATACTTGTCTGACTTAAATAATTTGATATTGGCATTCTTTGCTTTGCCTTTAATAATTCCTACAGAAAGCTGAAAACAAGATTAAAAAAAGAACAAATTAGTAGATCTACTTTATAGGGAGCATTTATTATCTCTCATATATATATAAAAAAAGTGGTTCAAAATGTTGCTCTCAAATGTAATATCTAAATAATTCTTTGACATTCATTATAGAGTGTTGAAAGTATAATGAATATGAATATATTTTCATTTGATGACATCTTTGCTATTTTCTCTTTTACTATGCTTTGATTAAATACTTGAGTTGCAACAGCCTTACAAAGTAATTTTTCAACTTTACCCAGAGTGCCATCTAATGGTATTGTTGTCTTAAATGGGAGACAAAAAAAAAAAAAAAAAAAAAAAAAAAAAAAAAAGTGTGGGTCATACTGAAGATTTTATTTTAAGATACAAATGAATTACATCACTATGTTGGAATACAGCCATCGATTTCTAGAGCTGAAGTGATCCAATCTTTATATTGTTTCCTCATTGGATTAATTCATCATAAACATAAATTCTGTTATTTTAGTGAAACAGTAAGACTACAGTATTTAGGAAGGGTTGGAAATGAAGTAACAGTAGTGGTAGGATAATCTCATTGTCTTTTCCTTCATCCTCCTTTTCTCTTCTCTTTTAGGTTGATACCATTTTCTGCAATTCTGAATGTTACTTGACTCTAATGCAGCATAGTGTTTAATACTATGCAGAAACTTAAATTTCAGCTCCAAGGATCTATATAACTAAAGGCACAAAATAATCTTGGAATTTAAACTTTGCTGACTTAATTTGTTCTGTGGAACACCTTGCATATATGTGGCACCTTTAAAACCTACTATTAATGATGACACATGGCTCCAGCTGGTGCCTACAATAGGTATCTAATGAATTACTTCAAATTTGTACAGATTCTTTTGGTTTGACCTCCAATCTCTTGTTAGGGCTTGTATTGAATATAAATCTTTTATATATTAATGCCTGTGGTAATATGTCAGGCTCACTTGACTGTGAGAAAAAAATTTAGCTTGAAAAGCCTTGTACTGCATAACACCTTGGCCCATTATACTTCATTTACTTTTATTGCAGACAGGGAGACCTGATTCATCTCACAGCTGATGCTGGCTTCAAAGAAAAAATGCGCTGCTAATAATGCACTTTGTGTTGGTCCCCAGATAATGGTTTAAAAACTGAATTGATTATTGTTTTTTTTATTTTACATGCAATTTTATTCTTCTTAGTATAAGTACATTGTTGAGATTGAAACTGTACAGCGGAGGGCAAACAAAATGATCCAGGTTCTGCAAGTCTAAATTACAAAGAAAGATTTGCCTGTATAGTTTAGAAATAGAAGTCTAAGCAAAGGCCCTGTAGACAGGGAAAAAAGGTTTTGAAAGAAAGGAGCACTCTAACACTAAAATACATGAAACATTTAATAAAAAAAAATAAGAATAAAATTAAAAATACTCTAATTGTCCGAAATGACAGAAGATGTCAAAGAAATTATGTAATCCACAAATTGTACCAAATGCTTACATCCATTCTGTAAAATAAATCAATTCAATGAAGTAATAGACACACAGAAAGGATAAAAAATATGAGATACCTTGTTGATCGAATAATACAGAAATACAGCAAGCTGTTGCATACGAAACTGTCATGAGGATGATCCCCTAGGTGCCAGCAGGAGCTGGACAACAAATTGTATATATGCAGTCACCATAAGCTCCTCTGACCAGCATATCATGCCTTTCATGGGTACTTAGAAAGCAAATAGAGGATGGATAGTTCAAGTGTGAATTATTAACTTAAGTCCAAATGTGACTGTAAGTTTCTATTTGTCACCTGTGTGTATGTTCAAGCATATTTCATCCCTGAAACATTCACATTCATTTTGTAATCAGGATATTGAACTGGAAAAATGAGATGCAGGATATTGAACTGGAACACTCACCACTTCCTGCATCTCATTTTTAGAATTAGTAACTCAGTTTGAGACTCAAAACCTTTAATTCTCTCTCTTTTTGATATAAAGATAAAACCATTACAAACCACAAAGGTTTGGGGTCCTCTTTGACCACAGCTGCACTCACCAAATGGAATTGCTTTTCAAATTCAACACAGACATTTTAGGATAAAAGGCTTGATAGCTGTGAGCTTTTTCCTTAGGATATACTGTACTAGGACCAAAGCATTTGAGCCATCCTGCAAAAGCAAAATACTCTAAGCTTTATTTTGGACTGCTCTTCAGACTGAAAATTTCTTACAGGAAAAGAGAAATTTTACAGCTCTTGGACTGCATATCTAGAACTGCAACCTATGATAGATAAGGCCATGTTATGAACTTACTGTATCCATTCAAATCCATCAGTTTTATTGGGGTTTTCTCAGTGGAAGAAAATGCAATCTAGCGTACAATATGAAATAGGAAAATATAGAGTCTCAAATACTACTTTTCATTCATGTTTATGTACCATTAAGGTATTACAAAGGAAAACCAGAAAAAATAATAGGTGCAATGAATTTACCAGCGGATAGTTTTGTGACATGGTGATTTTATGAGGCTATTTCTTGAAGAAAGATATCCTCACTGCATAACACTACTGTGTGATTTTTCAACTTCACATTGCAGTGTTACCAGATCTTGAATAAAGGTCATAACTTATTCCAGAAATTTATGGACAGTTTTCCTGGACTACTGCTTGTTATTTTACTGATCTTTTGCTTGAAATAGCTATTAGAGAAGACTGTCAATTATTTTACCTTGATATGTGCTGATTTTTTTCATATATATCGTCTTTCTAAAGAAATCATCACAAAGACCTGTGATAGTGCTAGTTAACTATTTGTATGCAGTTCACTGCAACCCCCCCCCCCCGGCTAATTCCAGTGCAGAGATGGTCACTACTTTTTCCCTCATTTTTTTCTTAATATGACATTAAACATCATACTTTTAAGATGACTGAGCCTAATTTCACAATTTTTTTTGCATCTGCTGGCCACTGTTTGCCATTTATTTTAACAGTAGTTGCTCCTTTGACCACAAGTGGGAAGGGAAGTGGAAAATGTGTTGGCATAAGAAAAGGTTGTACAAGTATTTCCATGTCTATGCTGTTTGTGTGCATGTTGCATCTGTTATTTCTTTTGCATTTTACACACACATATATAATTTAATGCTGTTGCACTCATGGTCAGAATGCGGATTGGAAAAAATCAAAACCAAAAACCAAAGACAAACAAAAACCCCAAAAGATAATTTATTGGGATCTTTTGAGTAATGTAATGCTTTCTTAGGGAATTGAATCTCTGTGGCAGGATGGTTGGTCACAGTCCAGAGGGTGATAGGAGTCTTTGTTGCAAGAGTCCTTGCAATGACATCCAGCTGAATTGGAATGGGGTTCCTTGAACCACTGATCTGCTCAGTTCTTACATCCAGCTAGGCTGTGGTCCCACATGACCACCTCAGCACATGCATAGAATCATAGCATCATAGAACGGTTTGGGTTCGAAGGGACCTTTGAAGATCATCTAGTTTAAACCCCTGCCACGGGCAGAGAGATCTTTCACTAGATTAGCTTTCTCAAAAACCCAGCCAAACTGACCTTGAAAAAGAGAAAGGAATGTGTCCATACATTTTAAAAGGATGACTTCTTCAGTGTAAATGGTTTGAAGCTTGATTCAATGGCAAAGTTTCCGCAGAAAAATTTCCCTTTCTGTATAGCATGAAGGAGCTATTTATAATTTTATATTGTAACAGAGAAGATTAACAGTGATGACATGCACCTCTAGAAAATCTCTTCCACCACTAATATCTGCACAAGAGTAAAAGGAAGGATTTATACATGTGTCTTCTTCTTTGGACATATATAATTTGAGCATTCTCTTCTTTATAATAGCAAGCAACAGAGTTGTTTGGCTACAAACTCTGTTAATAATAAGCTCCAGAAAGCATCAAATCAGCTTCAGGGATACTGGTATGTACATGTATTTATTCATCTGATGTTCCAAAAATAGGTGTGCACAGAAATAACTAAATTAATACATTGAAAAAGGATTGAAAGACTATATATTCCAATACCTTTTATGTTTGCAGGCTGACTTATGCTGATGCCATAAGCAGCTTTATTTCATATTTTGTAGCTCCTCTAAATCACGGTATGCTGTAAATGCACATTTAAGGGACTTGGAAGCAAAATCCCAAAAGAACTCATCTTAAGCATGTTGAAATAAAAGCTGGAAATGTATCTGCTTCCCAAATTATGTCTGAGTTCAGAAAGATAGCTGTATACATGGCTTACAGCTTTAAGCTGTGCAGTCAGGGTCTGAGATTAAAATTGTGACCTCTGCCCAAGCGTGACCTCTGTTGTGATGATTGCCTCAAAATAAGTGTATAAACTTGCCGGTAAGCACCAGCAAAGTTTTGGTGTGATACACTAACATTATAACAATCATATGCTTTGTCATATGTGTTTATCTAGTCAATCAGTACAATATTATTCCATTAGCATCTTATATAGATGTTACATTGAGGACAAAACCAAGTGTTTGGAGATTATCAAATTTATAGTGGACTGAGGAACAAAATATGAACATCATTCTCTGCTCTAAAGTGCTAAAGCTTTAAGGGACTGGGGGATCATATTTTCATCAAAGCAATAAAGGACCTCATGAGGATCTAACATCCAGCTATAACAGTCATCCATTTCAGTCTTTAATTTTGAGTGCATTAGACTTTTCCCCAAACATTGCTTATTTTTCCTGTCTTCTTGTTAATTTCTATATCCTAGTGTCTTTATTTCTAATGTAATTTTTTTATTTGTCATTTCTACAAAGATGCACTTTGATACAAAACATGAGAATCTCCCCCTACGTATTTTAACAAACTTATTTAATTTTGATCACTACACTTAGGTATCTCTGACACTATGATTGCAACATATATGACTGCAGCTGAAACACTAAATAAGAGCAGATGAAAAGAATGTTATTGTGGGTTGTAAGGTGATGATTCTGTGATCATAATGTAATGATTCACCAATGCACTCATACATCTGTTATATACTCAAGTTGGACATCTCTCTAGTTTGTGTATTTAGAATTACTAAGTAGGTAAGAGTGAGCATTTTTCTTGCAGATACTCACAAAGGTAATTTTGTTCACCAGATTTTGCTTTTTTCCGCTGTATATGAATATCCTGAAAATAGGATACAACATCAGTTAAGTACTTTACTACATAGTTCGCTTGACTTCTTGGTGCAAATATTTTCTTGTTGCCATTCTTTTCCCATGTTTTCCTCTCCATAGTGACCCTTTCATATTGATTCAATTCCCAGATCTTTTGTCATTGTTTTCATGATGTTCTTTGAGTACTCTTGTTTAATTGTTCCCCTTACACAGTAGCCTAAATGATTCTTTCTGTATCTTTAAAACCAGCCAAACAAAAAAACCCTAAACATGCACATGCTACTGCTATCTAAAGCTTGTCTGCTCATTTGTCCAGTTCAGATTCAGTTCAGATTTCTTGTTCATGTTTGTTACCACATTGCTTCATCATCCTGGTAATACGTATTCATCATTTATATGTTGAATTAAAAGGCAGCTATTGGTTATTCATTATTTCAGGCCTAATGTTCTTATCCTTTGTAGGCGGATGATTTTTCCCCCCTTACCTTAGATATTTAGTTGTCGCCTCGTACTAATCCCCCACCCTCACTCAGAATAATGCTCTGCATCTGAGATAGCCAAAACAGTACAAAATGTAGTTGCATGATTATTTGTCATCTCTGAAAATATTTTCTGCTGAACCATGACCAAATGCCCAATTACATGAGCATTTGGAGATACATTCTGGCATCTTTTGACTGAATAAGCATCTTACTCCTCAAGATGTCCACCTCAACACAAGCAAAGTACACATGAAAAATATATCCAGTAACTGTGAATAATGGAGCCAGAATATGGCCTCAGTAGAACATGCTGCCAATCCTCAAAGAAAATACTAGATAAATATTTGTTTAAGTAGCTAAAACCTGCACATAATGAAAATGAGTGGTATTATAATTTACATTTACAGATGGATCTTAAAAAAAACCAAACTAAACTTTTTTTTTTTTTTTTTCTCATGAAGTAGCTGACATCTGTGTTTAATGCCAGGAACATTAATCTTGCTACGGTTGTCTCTGTCAAACTTATTTGCATTTTACTATTATTAATTCATGAATGGGTGAAATCTTTTGCTGTTCATTCATATAACTATCCTGTCTCCTAAATATCTCCTACCTGTTTTACATTTAGATAACCCAAGTGATTTAAATGCTAAATTAGCCAGTTATATCTGAGACTGCTATCACCAGTAAAGTGAGACATATTCAGTGCAATGTTTGCAATACTAACTAAAAACTTTAAAAAAGGTGATGATTACTATCATGAAAGAGGCAAGTATAATTTCTGAAAAAATCCTGCAGTTTTCAAGTTGAGATTTGAAAAATAACATTCATCACCTGTATCAGACATAAACCTTCAAAAGAGAATATAAGACAGATTATAGTTTGCATAAACTTTGTGCTGGCGTCCTTCAGAGAGGTGTGTGTCATACTCTGTCCTCACATAGGCAAAATTACCATTGAGTTAATTGTGACTTTGTACTGATGAAGGGCTTTAGGTTACTGTCTATTGAATATTTCTGTTTATTATAGTAGTTTAAACTGAAAGATAATGGTAAAGCGTATTTTTCTTTCTTTCACAGTACTAGGGGTGGTTTCTAAAGCTTTAATGAACTGGTCAATTCCTTTCCCCCATGACCTTCTCTTTCTTGCCCCTTCTCCCAAGCAAGGGAACAAAACCCCAAACCACCCAGCTCAGCTCTTCTCCGTCCCAGAAGAATCCAAACAAAAAGTTCATTATAGCTTCTGGATTTGACTGGCTTATGTGCTCATTTGTAAAATGTACTGCTGACAGTCTTAATTTTCAATTCATTATCAGTTCTACACAGCCCAGCATGTTGAAAAATACTAAGCATTTTATAAAAAAATCCTCTTACTTCTTAAGGAGTAATCATAATTACACATTTTTACAATGTAAATGGTTCTGTAACCACTCCATCCCTGGTGTAACATTGATAGAGTATGTTTAATAAATCAGTTTTATAGCTCATTCTGAAATGACAATACTTGGGCTGTGTTATATTTTCAGCTGTATCTGTATGGTGCAGAGTTCTGTTCTGTACCTCAGTGTTTGCCAGTTATAAGGTAAAAATAAGGGTTAGATAACAATGGCACTTAAGCCGTGTGCTTTAAATGTGTTGGCATCACAGCAATTAAATTGCCAGTCTGGCAAGACAGTCTTCTGCTGTCTTAAGTGTGTAAGATAAATAATTCTGCAATAAACTCTTCACAGTTACCCTTAGTGCTAAGTGGCAGGTTGAGATAAAGGGCAAGTGTGTTACTTAGCTTCAGTTACTCCAAAAACTACTTCGAAAACAAACATTTTGTGGCTGTGGCACAGTCTCAGAATTATACTGCTAGCACCCATGGTGGTGAAAACAAATTGAGGATTGATCTAGGGACCAAGATGAAGTATAGCTATCCTTGCAGTTGTGACTGGTCATTGGTGACTAAACCTAAAAGACTAAGAAGAGCATGAAATCTGTGGACATTTTCAAGGCACACTATGAGGGAGACTGCCTACTGTCTTTCTTTCATGAAGACCTTATGGTTGTCCTCTTTGCTAAACAGACTCATCATGGACTGAGAAATAAACTATACCAGGTACAACACAGAAAACCCTCAGATTTCTTGCTTTTTGTAACAAATATATAGTTTTTACCTTCTCTTGGAGCAACACAGTAATGCACTGTGTAGTCATTTATTAAGCACTAATTCAGGTACATAATTTTATGCACCTAACTCTAAATTTATTTATTTCCTTGAAATCATATGTATTTACAAAATCTGCAGCAGCAGGCTACATTTCCTCCTTGTTCTGCACAACACCCAGAAAAAGTGGCGTTAATCCCATTGGCAAATACACAAGCTATCACTCTTCACGAGACCAATCTGATGATGAATATGTTATCAAAGATGCAATGGTGTCTGCAGTAAAAGTGATATCAGCAGAACTGTGCTTTCCACACTGCTGTGCTGGTATGTCTCAGTGCTGACATTGCTCAGTGACAGAGAATTGAAACTCCTCTCACTCACAGCATTGGAATCCATTCTGATTAGAGAGATAGTGGGAACTTTAGCAAGATTTTACATTGTTACAGACCTTCACTGCTCATAGTTCATTGACTACGCACAGGCTGCCAAGCACTAGCAGTCTTTAATGTCGCCCTGATACAGTTTTAAATAAAACACAATTATTGTCATAAGCAGAAAACAGGATGTACAGAAGGTAGAACCCAAGTGCCAGGTATTAAACAGTGCTTTGTCACCTCACAGGGAATGTCAGCAGCAGTGGTTTTTCTTGAGATTAAAAACCTGTTCAACAAGAAAAATCTTGGTGATGCCCACTAAGGACTTTTGGATTGTGCACATTATTTAGACACCTCTTTGCTACCTGCCATTGTCTGTTTTGAAATGGTAGGTGGTTTAGTGTGTTCTGATCCTTCCCTATTCCTTTTCAATTTATTTCCTCGGAGAGTATGGGTTAGGCACAGCAGCTGGCTGTCACTGTGACTTGTTTTTAACTCAGCTGTGCAGCTGAGCTGAATAAGGAACAAGGAGAAAAAGTCAGCAAAGTTGTCCAAAGTCAGTCAGTGCCATGGCCAAAACTGGAACATGGAATTATCTTGACTCCCAGCCTAAATGCTGCAAGAGTTGCCTGCTTTTAATTAAATACTGTACATTTTGGAAAATATCTTGCTTTTCTGTTATATTTTACTTAAGCAATTCTTTGGAAAAAAATTGTGGTAGTGGTGAGGAAACAAAAAACAAAGACCCCATACTGTGAGCTAGATATTTCAACTTACTGTATACAGCAGTTTCTATATTTTCATATACATGTCTGTTTATTGCTTCAATTCAATATTCAAGATTTCTGAATTCATTGGAAACCAGTAAAATGGGTCTAACACAGGAATGAAGTCATGTAATAGGTGACAGACAGAACAGAGCATATTTTTAAATGCTTTTCTCATTGAATAGTGATACATTTTAATATATTTTAATTAATGTCATTTAAGTAATATGATTTTTAAAAATTCCAGCTATATGTCTAATGAAAGCTTACGTTCAGATAAGGTCAAATAGGTTTGTTCTTCTTGACCCCAAGTGATATGCTGGTATTTCTTTACAATGAGTGAAAGTGTATGTTTATTTCACTTCTTGCTTTACTTTTCTAAAACTGTCTATACTGTCTACTGTGACTTGGATGTTATTTGCATGATTTACACTCTTTCCTTAAGATTTTTGTTTGTTTGCTTTAAATAAAACTTGTTTAGTTTTATAAATTTAGGTAGCATCTGCTCCAGGTAATATAGTGCTATTCAGAGACATTTAAATGAGTTGTACATGAGCTACTTCCGTAACTATATGCTACAGCTCAGTCAGTGCAGTGGTTTATTTCAACTGAATAATCAATAATCTGAGAAACCAGGCAATTGGTTTGGGGTAGGTGATACTCTGAACTATTACTTCCTCAGCTGCTACATTATTTCAAGTAGGGATAACTGCACATTTGAAGGCAGCTTATGTCTTGCAGATGTATCCATGAAATCTCATGTTATTAATAAGCAGAGGTAGCACTCAGGTTATCAGAACCCATAGAAAGGAAAATAATTTGTTTAGAAGATAGGGGAAAGAAACACGTGATAATGGAGCAACCAGATGCAGCTGAGGAACTAAACCAAAAAGTATGATTGTGGGTGATTATTGAAGTAGAATAGAAGCCCTAAAGATGGATTATATGAAGGCTCCACAGAGAAAGCCCTTCAGCTTCTAAAGACAGATTCATTTAAGGACAGACTCAAACAATTGTTACTACTGCAGAAATTTATGCAGGTTTTGGCAAAAGAAAACCAGAGAAAAAACAAAGAATGTGACCTTTCTGGTCCAGTGTCTATAGTGTAAGAGTAGATACAACAGAGTCAGAAAAAACAGTAGTCCACTAGGTGAGATGAAACTAAACTATTTCATGTCTTTGTGTTGCAACTATGCCATAAGTTTCATAAGATCATAGGAAAATTCAGGTTGGAGGAGACCTCAGAAGGCTGTCTTCTCAAAGACATCCTCATTAATATGGCAAGACTTCCCTGAAGCCAAGTCTTCCCCAGGTTGTACAAGCTCCACTCCATCAGCCTTTCCTCACAGGACAAAAGCTGTACCTCCTCACCACCCCGCTGCCTTTCTGCTGAACTTGCCGCAGTCTTTCCAGACTGTGTACAGCAGGTCCAGAACTGGATGAATTATGCCAGACTTGGTCCAATGCTGAGTAGAGGGGCATAATCTACCAGGAACGCTCCTGTCAGTACAGCCCAGGAGGCACTGGCTGTCTTTGCTATCCGGGCACACTGCTGACTCGTACTCCATCTGTTCCCAGCCGATACCCACAGCTCATTTCAGCGCAGCTGCTCTGCAGCCAGTTAGTGCCCAGCCCTTGCAAGGGCTTCCCAGGTGCAGAACTTTGCATTTGTCTTTGTTGATTTTGATGACATTTTGTTGTTCAGTTCCTCCAGATTCCTCTGGATGGCAGCCCTGTCCTGAGTGATATTAAATGTTCCCCCCAGTGTGGTATTTGCAAAACTAATGAAAATCCCTTCTCCTGGTCATTGGTAATGATGCCAAACAAGACATGATCCAGGATAGACCCTTGTGTTATTCTATGTGTTACCTACCATGTTACCACATGCTACCACCTGATAAACGTAGTAACAGAAGGTGTCCCTGCCCATAGAGTAGGGGTAGGGGTGGGGTGGGAGAGTGGAAATAGATGATCTTTAAGGTTACTTCCAACACAAACCATTCTATGAGTCTATTGTTCTATACCTTGAGGCAGAGACCCACCAACCATTAACTTCTGAGCCTGAACATGCAACCAGTTATTTACCCATCTAGTTGCCCACCCATCCAGACCTTAATATCCCAACTTGGATTCCAGAATATTGTGGGAAGCAATGGTAAAAGCCTTACTGGTCAAGGTAGATGACTTCCAATGCCCACCCTCCATCTGTAGACTTGGTTGTTTTATCATATGAGGCAATCGGGTTGGTCATGTATGGTTTACCCTTTAGAAATCCATGCTTAGTACTCCCAGTCATCTTCATATGGCCATAAATGTGTTCCAGCATGACTTGCTCTATGGTTTCCACAGGTATAGCCTATAAAGGGCATATCCAGAGATCCTTAATAAACACATATTGCAAAGAGCGCTCAGATGTCATGTTTCCAGCTAGACTATCAGATTGGTGGCTAATTCAGTTATGCCTCTAATCCAAGCAAATATAAAAAAAAATCCAAGCAAAAAATGCTGCAAAATAGCAATACTAATTTGAACCAAATGGAGGAAAAATATTTGTGATCTCTCATAATGACTCCAATTGTGAAGACAGTGGGCAAACATAAGATGTCCAGTAAGAAACGTACTGATTTACTCTGAGATATAGTTGCTGGGCAACAAAGCATTGCAATATATAGATGTGACTACAGGATAATTTGAAGGTATCCTCAAAATGGGAAGGGAAAAAACCCACTTATTAGGAATTGTAAAAAGAATTATAGCAAAACCTAAAGCATCCACATGCATAATGGCATATCCAAAGTTCATCATGCAAAAGAAACTGAAAAACATGCAAAAAATAAATACTTAAATATCCCTACTGCAACTAGCATAGATAAAAACAGAAATTTAGTACTGTGAGAAAATGTTCAGATTAATTCATGCAAAACCACCGAACAAAGCAATGAAAAAGAATTACTAATCTTTTCCAGCTGTTAAGGACACTCTACATGATTTACCAGATTAAACTGCTGAATGTATGTATTTTTACATGCAAAGTATCAGTGTCATTGGAACAGTCTGGCACTTCTTCACATGCCTCTTGGCAAGTATTGATGGGTGCAAAGGACTTTGGGCATGAACAGAGTCTGCAAGCCATTAATGATGTAAAGGAAATAGGCTTTGACGGGAAGTACAAGCATCTTGATTAGAATAGATTATAGTCTTACTTAAAGAAATTAAAGAAGAGGAAATCCATAGCAATGGTATGGAGAGGCAACTGGATTAAGCAGCTTGTTGGAAAGCATTTAAGGTCAAACTCAAGCTAAAAAAACCCTGTTGCTGCCTTCCTGAGAATCTTTTGATTCTGAAAAACTCTCTTAAAATACTGAGAGCCAGAAAGCCGTTACAAATATATCCAGGCCATAGGATATGAGAGGAGGCCAGAAATTTACTTTAAAAAAATCAATCAAAAGCCTGAGAATACTCAAGTAACACAAAACCAGTTCAGCACAGGAATAACTGGAAATCAGGAACCAGTATTTAATGAAGTAATGAAATAGATATGTGAGTCACTGATCCTGAAGTACTATAATCCAATGGAGTGGCCTACAATGTGAAATCATACTATACTGCTTTTTAAGGACTTTGAAGATCAGCACTTAGAAAACTAGAGATCATAGCATTTTCTAAATACAAACAAAGACAAATAACATTCAGGAAAGTAGCTCCTGGTTACTTTCTTCAAGACTGAATAATTCTACTTTCCTCACCTTTGGGCACAGGATGTTTGTGTAGGGAGATCACAGGTCGTTAAAGGCATCATGAATAAACCACAGCTGAGTGCATGAAGACGTGTACAGCAGATGCTACTGGGCCTTGAGTGTTATGGTGTGAGAATAAGCTGCTACTCTGGAAAGCTACCCATGTTTTAGATATTCCATGCAATGTGTACTTTGCTGTATGTAGCAGAAATTACATGGCTCTGTCAAAAAGGATATGAAATCTGCCCATATGTGAAAAAAAATAAAAAATAAAAAGATCAGCTAAGAAATATTAGGAATGGAAATGAAAACAAAACAGAAAATGTAATTGTGCCAGTACATAAATCCATGATGTTGCTTGAACATTGTTCATAGTTCAGGTCAAACCATCTTGAGAAGATGAAGCAACAGAAAATATTCTGGGGTAGGCTGCAAGAGATCAGAGGCATAGAATACCAAATAAAGTTTTAAATGTGAAAAAAAAATTCCACGTAAAATCATTAATTGCATGCAAATGCAAGTGGTGAATTATCTCTTTTCTTATTAAAAAAATAAGGGTAGAGAATTCAATTACCAAATACCAGTTTTTAAAAAAATGAGTAGGTTTTTTTTACACATGATGCAAGGTAACTTTGTAGAACTTATACCTACATGGTTTTGATAACAAACAGATCAAGAATTTGAATAAGAGAAACTGTACTGAAAGTGAAATTTCAGTTACTGCATTCTGGAAACTTTTAGCCCAGGATGGATTAATTTCCATACTCTTACCTTCTCTAATGTTTACCCCTTCAGTTTTTATTACTAATCACTTTCAACCACTTTGGGATGCCACTGGCTCTCCTTACCATACATACACTGACTGAAATGTCTAAGTACTCCAAAACAGCTTGATTTCAGATACCACAGATAGTGCATTTATTTATATTTTAGGGTTGATTAAAGCAAAAAGAAGCAAATGCCATAGCAACTTATCCCTATTATAGCAGAGAAAATAAACTGTAAGATGATGATGTGGGACCTCAGCTGGCTGGAAGCTTGACCTGAAACTGCCCCTAAATAAGTGCCATGAACAAGGGGTTTAGGTTAAGTGGCTTAAGGAATCACCATTAAAAGTATGAGTGAAATGGTTTTAATATGGATTTGTGGGAGTGCAACTTCACAAACTTTGGTGGCAAGGTTCCCTCTGTTCCTTATTACATAGATACATCACACAAAGAAGAATCACATTTAAAATTGAGCTGGAATGATTTACACAGCAGCTAAAAGTGTAAAAGGGTAAGAGAGACCCTTCCTTTCAGTCATAAAGTTCAGAGTGGACCCCCTTGCTTCCTAAACTCTTGATAAAGCTTAGGTGCAGCTAGATCCAGCCTTAGTCTCAGACTTGGTCAATGATTTATATCTAAAGGATATTGTAAGGGCCCTTTCCGAGAAAAGGCTTTGTTCATTGTCTGTGTGCCAGGCTGCAGAGTGATTATGCCTTAAAATGTAGTGAGGAAGCCACTAGCACCAAATCTGGCTCTCGGAGCTCACCTGCAAATCAGTTCTGTGCACACCTGCCTGCAATGAGGGGCTGCCCAAAGCCTCCCACAGCTTAAATCCTGGTCTGGGAAGAAGAGACCTCCTTCAGGTGAGCATGGAGGGAGTAAACAGCTCCATGGAGGGTGAACTGGCTGCAGAGGTACTTTACTGCATGTAGGCACATTCCAGGGCAGAACTTGGGTAGGTAAGTGATTGTATATAACAAGCATTTATGTATGCAATAAAGGATCTTACTTGGGGTCCATGCCTTGATATGCCAAAAGATATAAGGAATATTCACAGTTGAAGGTTGATCATAGGGTTTGAACAACACTTAATCATTGACTAACTTATCATTCCAAAATGAATCAAATAGGATTTACTAAATTACAGCATTAATTACACATCTGAGATGGTAATATTTGTGTTATATTTATTATGAGGTACCTATATGAATTGACATATACACACAGACAGAAAGGAACAGATGTACAGAGATAGATGTACAAAGGTATATACACCTGTTAAAAGTTCCCCTCAAGTTCAGTAAAATATTCATGTTGAATACCTTTGCATTTCTCAATAGGCAAAGGGTTTTAAAGGTTCTAAAGAGCCTTTAGAAGAAGGAAAATCAGCCCAGGCCCCATCATCAGCTTTTGGCAATGTTCCCCCTGGTATAACAAACTTGGGAGTTTGTGAGCTCTGAGCGGCATCCCACTCAGAGGGAGATGATGTTTGCAAGCTGCTGTGGTCCAGGAGAGCTCAGAGGGCTCCATTTAGGACCACTGTTTATAGGTTTAGAGATGATTGGCTTTAGTTATCATTAATTTTCCATCCTGGCCACAATCTGAGTTGGTAATTAATGGATTTTAATTTTTTTATATAATTCCATTGATGGTGGTATTGCACAATAAAGCGTTCCCAGGCTTGTTAAGGGACTTTATGGTCCAGATAAGAAATGCTCCAAGGCTGTCAGGTGGTGGTGTTGGGATAAGGAATGTTTCAGGTAAAGTCAGTGCAGTTTCCCACCTCAGCCGTGCAAGAGTTGATAGTACGGTGAAGGAATACTTAACAGCCCAACTCATTACACAGAGGCTAAGCCCTAGCAGGGATTCCTGAGATCCTAGAGAGGCCCAGGGGATGGGGTGAGATGCACCACCATAAGCATAGCAAAATATTTTAGTTTTCTAATCTTCAAATTTTGTAAGAGAATATAAAAATACACACTACTATTATAGCACTATTAAAAAATAGAGACTATTCCAATGTGCAGTGATGTGAACTTTTTTCAAAGTATGCTGTAACAGAAAACACAACATTGTATAACTCTTCCACATTTGCACCTTTACAGATACCAGTTGTCTCAGAAATTACTTTGTCTATAGCATTTACATGTTTCTAGACCAGGGACAGGGACAGCTACGTGAACAGGAGGAAGATGCAGAAACTCATTTTACATTACTATTGTTGCTAGGGAGAGTGCTCCACTGGGATCTCTCACTAAGCTTGTTTGTCTCACTTTGCCTGGAATTTTCAATGTGACAGTTCAGTGACATAGTGGAAACTCAGTGATTCGGTTTTTTCTGTTTGTTTTTCCATCATCTTTAATTTTGTAACTGATGAATTTCTAAACAATAGGTCAAATCCTCAGAGGATAGTAAGCAATTTTGAGTTTTTTGATACATGTAGAGCTACAACAATTTCACAGCTCAAGGTTCTAGCCTGTTAGTGCCTAGAGAGAACTAAAACATCCCAGTAAATTCAGAACCAGTCAATTACCTGATTTAGGGTCTGATCTGATTCATGCTAAATTAATTCTCAGGTTTATGACAGACTTGTGGGAAACTGGAATCAGTCCCAAAAAGTATTCATTTTTCTTCTTCCTGATTTGTGATTTGCCTACCTTTAATGTTATAGATTCTGCTTTTGATCCCCGCCCCCCCCTTTTCATTTTTTCTTTTTTTTTTTTTTTTTTTTTTTTTTTGTGTTCCTTTCTGTCTCCCATCTACTTATACAACTAAAAGTACTTTAATATTACCAAAACACAGTGTGGAAAACTGTATAAAACAATATACATATCTGAAAACTGGGTATGTTAGCCTGATAATTGTAAAGTGCTATTGTTGACTACATACTATTATGACTTTTTTTTTTTCATTTGACAGGACTTCCAAGTCCAACACAGTTTCTGTGGAGGATAACAACCACACAGAGCATCCAGCAGGTTTCATGCTTTGTGTAGTACTTTACTTATTTTTAATTTTACTGATCTCACTGATCTCTCTGTAGAGTGAAGTCATAACTTGTATTGCAAAATGGCAAAGCAAAAGTGCCTGTGGAGAAAGAAAACCATTAAGTGGCATGGAAACAGGAAACGGAGTTCCTTAAAAAAGCATGACATAACTCAGATCCCCAAAGGTTTTGGTCCAAACAACCTTCTGTGATGCTGAGCTCCTTCATTCCAGATAAAAGCCTGATTTCCTGAACCATTTTCTGCATTTGTCAGAGTATCACAAGAATAGGCACTCCCTCACAGATGCAAATGGTTTAAAGTGTGCTTTGGTTGACCTGTTTCTTAAATTCAGTTTCTCTCCCTGACTTTCTTCAGGTTTCATCAGTTAAGTGTAGCTTGGTTGGCCACCCTTCATATTGGCATTAAATTTCAGTCCTAATATTATATGCTGTAACATCCTTGATAAGACACATAAAAATCTAACTTTTATGGGCTTTCTTATTCCTAAATGAACCCATGAGACCTATAAACTTAAAATACTCAGAGAAGAGATGAGGTACATGATATAAATTTTCCAAAACACTGTAACTGGAGGATCTGATCACTGTATGGAAGTATCCCAGAAACTTTTGAAATATTTTCTTTTTCAGATCAACTGTTGATTTGACAGTTGTTGATATCTATGAAGAATTTTAAAAAATCAAGGTCTTTTCATGCTACAAAATGCCTTCACATTTGACTCAGACCTTGAAAGGTTATCTGAACCCCTTAGAACGTTATAGCTGGACTGCAGATTTTTTCCTAGTCTCTTTATATTTCCAGTAGTAACTCTTTAAAAAATTATATTAACTTTCTAATTCTATCTGTAAAAAAATTACAGAAAATAGTTCATTTTACTCTTGTCCCTAGACCAGTGGCATAATACTTTTTTCCTTTTTTTTTTTTTTTGCAAAACAAGAGCCAGAATAGCATTAATAAGTCAAACACTGAGGTTTTTTCAAGAATCAAAGAATGAATTCAAATGGCCTCAGTGGGTAAAGGGCCCTCATCTAATGGAGAGGTCTATGTGTCAGTGAAGAGTGCAGATATTCTGACATGAAGATCTATGATGACACCATTCATACCACTACACCTCCATTATAAAAGACTCTCCAAGTTCTTTTATTGCATTCTTTCAGGCATTTCCCTCTAGAAACTGATAAAAAAGATGATTTCTTGCTTTCAGTATTGAAATGTGTAGATATTACTGAAGAAATATAGTGGTTTTTTTTAAAATAAATGTAACTCTACCAGTTGAAAGTAAAAGCCAACAGTTCTATTTGACTGGTACGCCTATTTAACTGGGAAAGAGGCCAAGAAGAGAAAGTAGTCTAAACTTTTTAATTACTGAACAACAGATACATACAAAGTGTCATCTAGCAGCTATATATGTTATATGAGCTGGCATACAGCACGGTATTTCACATGCTTCAGTCTCATACATCTTGTCTTTTATTAATGAAGAAGAAAGGAGACTTTTTTCCCCCTGGTTTTCTGACTCTGAGCCCATAGCAATGATGGCAGTGAGAAGGAAATATTAGTTAAAGGAAGAAAAGAAAAGTAGAAAAGATAAAGGAAGAAAAAAAGACATCTCCTGTGCTTTTAATAGGGGTCATATTTTAAATGGGAACAAGAAAAACCTGAAATCCCAGATTCCAGGACAGATTTGGTGATTTGTTTTCTGTTAAACAAGTTGAGAGCTGCTACTGACTGTTTCCTTTCCTAGTCCTTAAAGTCTCCTCTGGTTGAATACTTTTAATTTAGGAAATGGGGAAGTCCATATTATCCAGATTGTTAATTCCTGATTAAATAATTAGATGCTTAGGCATTGTGTCACATTTACCTCACTTTGAGAGGCCGCAGGGACTTTGGCACAGACAGACATCTTCATGTTCCTGTTGTGCTCTATGGTTTCATTAACACAAAAGTTGCAGGAGCCATGAGTAAGAGCTACTACGTGACAAATGGATAATCACGGGGGTGAGGAGATTCTTTACATGGTCTTTCCATACTTGATATAAAAAGCAAACAATGCTGCAGGGTACAGCAAAAGAAAAAATGGTCAGAAGCAGAAGCACACAGCTACAATTTCTAAATTGTTTAATTGTGCATTTCTGTGTATTTTTCCTGCTTTGTCATTTCAGTGATTACTTTTAATTTCTGTTTTGTGTCTAGTAAAAAACCCACAGTTACAGTGTTGTGGTCTTTCATCCAACTCCTGTTAAGCACAGTTTAATAACATTTTGTAAATCCAGTAGGTGAAGAAGATCTCCTTTGTATGAGGAATACGATTGTTATGCTGTTGGTATTACCCAAAAGGAGGTTTTTGCAGATTCACTAGCAATTCTCAATGCTTCAGAAATACTTGTGATTTCTATTTTGTATGTTGGAGAGAATAAGAAAGTGTTTTCTAGCTGATTGAAATGATGAAACGGGCTTAAGCAAATCAGGATTTAGTCAGTCTCATTATAAAGTTAAATTCAAAGTCAGATTAATTGTAATATTTTAGGTTTTTGAGCTATTTTTGTTTAGAAACAACTCTTCCCCTACCAGGCTATCACCAAGGCAGATTTTCTTTGGAGATATGTCCGAAATATTTTTTTCCTAGCTTATAGCAGACAGAATCACAGGGTGGAGGGGAAGAAAGGGGATATATAACAGTGACTGCAGCAGCCAGAAATTCTTATCAATGGAGAAAGCACCATTTTGAAGAAAGTGTACAGCAAATATTCAAAATAATGTTGGGAAAGGCTATAACATACTTTTTTTTTTTTTTTTTTTAAATAATTTAAGTAAGCTTGTTGTGGGTTTTTAGTTTGTCTGTTTTGAGGGGTTTTTTTGGTTTTAATTTGTTGGGTTTTTTTCTCCCATGAGCAGGTAGCCAATATTCTGGGGCTTACAAGTTGTTTCCATTGCTAAGAAAAAATGGTGATGGAACCTAGTTATTTTTAGTTCAGTCCTGTTGATTTTCAAGCGCAAGTCAAAATGCCTTATCAAACCAGAGGAAACAATTTGCATCGTCTCAGTTTTCTAACCAGCCTTTTCAGTTAGTACAAGCATTAGACCACAGTTGTTTTGACCCCCATGAATCTTTCATTTCCTCTGACTCCCTGTTGCCTTTTGCATCCTTGCACGTACAAGCACACATGGTTGCATGGGTAGAATACAAGTAATATGGCTCCCACATACTTTATACAGCTCCAGGAAACTTATTCTGAATTTGTTCTCGGATGTTTTATTGAACTCCAGTTTGACAGAGTGACTTTAATTTTTTTCAGCCACTTTCTACCTCGTTTTAAATGCTTCCTTCATTTAACCAGGCTGACAAGTGGATCTGCTGATATTGGCGAGATAAGTCATTGCCCATTTAACAGGGGCCAGAGGACAGACAGCTTTCAGCTTTATCCAGTATTACTGTTGTCACGTTCTACTACTATAAAAAGTAACACGTAGGCACTGGGGCTATGCTCATTAATACTGCTCAAGGAGGTACAGCATGCCTGCTTGTCAGGACAAAAGGATAGAGCCTTGGGCTCCTTCCTTGTCATTGACGTTTGGAGTGGGTGTCTTACAGTTGTATACAGGGAGCTATCATTCTTCAGTGAAACATTGTACAAACATAATTGAAACATGGGAAGAAGAGAAGGAGAAAGGGAATATTTACCACCTTCTAACATTTCATCATCAGCAAAGCAAATCTGCGTTCCAGTCTTTTGAATCTGAGTCTACTGTAGATACAAGTATTTGCATAAAAGATTAATATGATTCTTCTACGGCTGAAAAGCACAATTAATATTGATAAACAACATTAAAATCACATATGCTGGTGGAGCTATATATCTTATTTGAAAAACAATATTTTAAGTTGGTAATGAATCATAGTATGTCCACAGTCTGAAATTATCCTGCAGATGAGTGGACAACCTGCAGTTTACACTTTAAAACAACGTTACAGAGACAAATTCTGAGTGTCCAGAGCTCAGGACATTTCTTTTTTGAGCCTGAGGTGGTGTACCTGTGCTGTTTTGTGTTGGATGTCCATGCTAATGTTTTGGCAGTGAGGGGACTTCAAGGGTGGCCTCTGAGAAGTGACCAGGGGCTGACCATGCTGGATGCAGCTGGTTCCCACCATCTCTGCAACAGTTTTACCACAGGGAAAAGCTGAGCCCGTCAGTGAAAAAACACTGCATAGTGGTGTGAGAGAGAGGAATGAGAGGGGGGAAGTATGAGAAGCAGCCCTGCAGTCTCCAAGGTCAGAGTAGAGGGAGAGATGGAGATGCTCCAGGTGCCAGAGCAGAGATTCCTCTGCAGCTTGTGGAGACTATGGTAGAGCAGGTATCTCCCTGCAGACCCTGGAAAGAACCATGCCAGAGCAGGTAGATATTTCCTGAAAAAAGCTACAGCTCGTGGAAAGTTCATGCTGGAGCAGGTTCTCCTGATAGGGATGGCAGCTGGTGGAGGTTCCCACTTTGGATAATGTATATCCTGAGGGACTGCAGCATGTGGAGAGGACTCTGACAGGAGCAATTCTTCAAGAGTGGCAGCCCATAGGAAAGACCCATGTTGGAGCAGGGGAAAAAATGTGAGGAGGAAGGAGTGGCAGAGACGAACTGTCATGGTCTGATGGCAACCCCCTACTCCCCATGCCCATTACACTGCTCAGGGTGTGGGGAGATGGAGGAGTCAAGAATGAAGGGGTGAAATCAAGAATGGAAAAAAAGTTGAGCGGGAGGAAGCTGTTTTAGTTTTTGCCTTTATTTCTCAATATCCAAATCTATTTTAATTGACAATGAATTAAAATAGATTTTCCTTAAGTCAAGTCTGTTTTGCCCATGACGGTAATTGGTAAGTGATTTCCCTGTCTTTATCTCAACCCACGATGTTTTTCGTCTTATTTTCTCCCCTGCCCTGTTGAGTAGAGGGGTGAGAGAGAAGCTGGGTAGGTGTCTGACAGCCAGACAAGGTCAACCCACCTTGCTGAAAGCTAAATATCTAAGCCCTTGCTAGTCACTCTAGGCTTCATTTTGTGATCAGTGGATAGAAGCAGGCACGTTTAGAAGGCAATGTATCTGACTTGTCTAAGGATGAGCTGAAGTGAATATTACCTTGATTAGAAACAGACACAGGAGTGACTAGCTCAGGCTTAGATGTCAAGCTTTTAGACATCTAGATTTCTGTCCATGTTTCATTCTTTTAAGTCCTGGATACCAACTTTGACATGCTGTCAGAGAATATAAAGCCTTTAGACTTTAACAGCTTTGTTTCCTGTAATAATCATTAGCAAGAGAATAGTTACTTGTCACATAACTTTTTTTCTTTTTATTTTTTCCTCCTTTCTTAATTTCTTTTTATCCCAGAAGAAAGAAGGATCAAAATGGCAGTCAAAGAGATTTGGAAAAGCATTTAGAAAATGTTAAGGTTTATACTATGCTATATATCTCTTCCATCCAAATAGGTATTACTACACTTTATTGATCCTGGTAACAAAGAAAAAAAGAATTTTTGACCCCTTTTTTAGAAAAGTGAATTGCTTTATTCTTTTGGCTGTTTATCAGCACTGTTATCATACAATAATTGACTGGTGACAAGAATTTCGTTTCTCAGTAGTGTCTAGTGTAATCTGTAAATTATATTACTGAGCCTTACTCATTGCATCTGACGTACTTTGCATTTTGACTGGCTGGCCATAGAGCTTCTCTTTTGAGATTTAGATTGCCAGAAATGTAACAGAGAACAAGAATGGCTTCCTGCCAATCAAATTATAGAACACTGAAAAGGTCAGAGTTACACAGTATATTGCTGTCTTTCAGAGATTGTACTGGGTATTAAAATTCTCTGATGTCTCATTTCACTGACAAAGTTTGTAATGAGAACAGGAAACAGCACAGGATGGATCGAGCTTGCTGACTACAGTTTTTATGACGATGAGAAATGGAAAAAAAAAAAAAAAAGACCCCACCAAAAAACCAATCCCTTCTCATTATATCTAGACGTCTAATATATGGAGTTCTTTTGTTAGGAAAACCCAAATAAAAATTCCTTAGATCAGAGCTGTCCATGCAGCTCTAGGTTAGACACAGGATACACTACTTCTGTTTCAGAAGTAGAATGTGAAATTAATTGTGAGAGAAAATGAACAGATATAAGTGGTAGGTAAATTGCACAGGACAGTTTCCTGCTGTAATTTACTGCGGGCTCTGCAAAATTCAAAGTAGATGTTCTTGTTACCACTTCAGAGTAGAATGAAATCAAAGCTTAAAACCCCTTCAGCACTGGATGAATTCCTGGATGAGTAGCAAAGTAGCATCTGTAAAGAAAACTGGCATTCCTGGATGCAGGGACCCTTGATGAAATAAGTTTTTAAGTTTATTACTATTTTATTTTGGGGGCTTGGTCCAAATATCCTGTAGTTTGTGTCTCAATTATCACACACAAACAGACCTTCTTGATCTCTACCACTACCTGACAGGGGGCTGTAGCCACATGGGGGTCAGTCTCTTCTCCCAGGTAACAAGCAATGGGACAAGAGGAAACAGCCTCAAGTTGTACCAAGGGGGAGGTTTAGATTGGATATTAGGAAAAATTTCTCCACTGAAAGGGTGGTCAAGCATCAGAACATGCTGCCCATGGAAGCGGTTGAGTCACCATCCCTGAAGGTATTTAAAAGACATATAGACGTGGTGCTTAGAGACATGGTTTAGGGGTGGACTTGTAGTGTTAAGTGTATGGTTGGACCCAATGATCTTAAAGGTCTTTACAATCTAAATAATTCTATCATTCTATCAAATAATGCAACAACTTCACATTCTAATTCCAGAGGGCTTTATTACCTCTTTCCCCTGCTGAAAATGGCTACATAAAGGAATGGATAAGTTGATTTTAATTTCTTTTGGGTCATACACTTGTGTCTATGTTACGGGACAGTGTGTCTCCACCATCTCTTTCTCAGCTGAGGTAAGCTGAAGCAATTGGGATAAAGTAATAGAGATTTAGGTTGTCTTTCCTCACAGCCATCTTTTTCTATAGTAAAAAATTGCTTAGCTGGAGCAGATAATCTAGGGCTAAGATATGACCATAATAGTAAAAAAAGGAAAAGATGGAGAGACAAAAAAAACCCACCAAAACCAAACAAACAAAAACCCCCAAACACACAAAAAACCCAAACCCACAAAAACAAAGAAAAACCAAACCCAAGAGCAGTAACATAAAAGGTTAGGATAAACGTTTACCACAAAGGCCAAGCTGAAAGTATGAAGCCTGAGGAGTTAAATAGCAGAATTTACTTTCCTTTACAGAAAGTAATTCTTCAGAGTTGATGTCCTGTATCGGAAAATACGTTTTAAAGTAGCAGCTATATCAAGGTTTTTATGAAACTTATTTGTTTACTTTCATAGTTGTGATATAAGTCCTACAGAAATACAATTCTACAATATCATCCCTCATCTGAAGTCTCACAGAATTGTGAATATATTTTAGTAGTATCTTCATGCAAGCAAAAGTGTTCTAAATATGGGAACCAGCATAGGATTGTCCCTAGATTAACCAAAGTGCAGTGAACACCATAATACAGCACAAGAAAATATACATATATCTAAAGCTCTGTGGCAGAGATTAGGAGACCAAGTTCGAGTTTCTTTTTTTTTTTTTCCTTGAAATTTCACATATTTGTGTGGCATTCAGTTTCTAAGTGGAGAATGCCATGTTTTGATAGCTTTTACTGGTAGTGGGGTGACAAGTTTATTGATGTTTTTTAGTCCCACAGGTGTTACTGTGATGGCAGTTCTGGATTTGCCTACATTTGAAACTGTTGATAACTGCCGTGAAAGTCTGTACTACTTCCAGTAGTATGCACATTAATGGTAGAGTCTGGGCTTTCTTTACCATCCCTAAAATTCAATAGGAAATACCTCATCTTAAAGTATTAATAAAAAATAAATTTCTGTCTCTTGACCTCCTCCAGATTTATGCCATTCAAACCACCGGCAACACTGAACTAGAACTGGTACTTTCAGGTGAATATATATAAAGTAATAATTTTAGGGGGACAATAGCACAATATTTGGCCTAAGTTTGCTTTTGGAGCCAATTTCATTAAACAAATATAAAGTTTTGTACAATAGATTTCAGACCAGATCCTTTATGTTCATTATTTCAATAAGTAAATAATGTTACATTTTTAAACTGACATGTTCTAACAAGTTGCAAATTTTATAGTCTATTTTCACTATGCTAACATTCATTGCCATTGAAACTGACATTACTCCCATCTCTGACTTAAAGTAATTTTTAAAATTATTTTTATTCCATTCCAGCTAAACTTTTAAATGTTTAGTACAGAAAGACCGTAGATAGGCAAAGCATTGGAAAATATTGCAACATACTCAAATTATAGAAGCATCCATACACATTTTTTTTAGAACAGCTTGAGAAGGGAAAGTGTCATGTTGATTAAATATATAAAGTGGTCAGTATTAGACAATATTTTCCTCTAAGATTTTCAGTAGTAAAAAGAGGATACAAAGCAAAGTGAATATTTCCTTATGTGACTACTCTAATCCATTAACAAAACCTATGCCACTATGTTCATAAAGTAAGAATTCAGAGTGTGTAAGGAAGGTGCTGTATACAGCTGTCATGGTTTAACCCCAGCTAGCAACTAAGCACCGCACAGCTGCTCACTCACTCCCCCACCTGGTGCCAAAACGGCACAGAGTAACTGATTAGAGACGAATTTCGTCTTTAAGCAGCAAAGGAGTTTATTTTGTGCAACGCTGGGGAACTAGTTGATTCACATTGGACAAACCAGCTCCAAAGTTTTCAATGAAAAACTAGGTATTTTATACAGTTTTCGTGAGAGGTTACATAACAACTTTACATATATATTCATTTGATTTTGATACCTATTCATTCCATTCACAATAGGTCAGATCTAGGTGGAGTAGACCTTTCAATTTTCTTCAACGATTTCCTGACTTGATGGTCTCCTTATCTCCTTCAGGTGCCCACTCATCTTTTTTAATTATTCAGAGTACATTCAGTGAAACCTTTTCTAATTATTCAGAGTACATTCCTTTCTCAACACAAACAGAGCATCACCCAGAGCATTGCACCAAACTCATCTTGAATAATCCTTTTCTTTTTTTAAGACCTTGTTCTGTTTCACTTGCCATGGGCAGGCAGGTGTTCAGCCATCGCCAGGAAAGCAGGGCTCTGTCATGTGTGATGGTTACTTGGGAAGACAAACCCCATCACTCTGAATATACCTCACTTCCTTCTTCTTCCCCCAGCTTTATATGCTGAACATGACATCCTGTGGTATGGAATATCCTTTTGGTCAGTTGGGGCCAGCTGTCCTGGCTGTCCCCCCTCCCAGCTTCTTGTGCCCCCCCAGACTGCTTGCTCGTGGAGTGAGGTGAGAAGCAGAAAAGCCCTTGGCACTGTGTAAGCACTGCTGAGCAGTAATGAAAACATCCCCGTGTTATCAACACTGTTTTGAGCACAAATCCAAAACACAGCCCCATACCAGCTACTATGAGGAAAATTAACTCTTCCCCAGCCAAAACCAGCATAACCACTCTTGCAAAAATATACATAATCATTAAAATGGGACCGAATTCCATCTACCAGGCAGGGGACAGTTTGCTGTATGATTTGATGGCAGTGAAAACCATAGTTTGGTGTACACTTGTGTTCCAAACTATTAATGCATGTTATAATGCTCCATGTTCGGACACTTCTAGTCCTCAGCCAGGGAACCAAACTTCTAGATAACTGGCTTTAGTAGTTACCCACTGTCTATAGCTGACTTGGTGGTTCCCGGTAAGCTTTTCATATGAATTGTCTTTGTAAATTACTGTAGAGTGTGGGGGCACATACTGATGCATGACAGGGGATCAGTCTTTGAGAGATTAAAAGGAAAGTGTGGTGGAACTAGGTTTCAGTGGTATCATCAGATGCTGAACTCAATTGAATATTTCCCCAAAATAATTTGTATTTCTTCACTTGGCTGTAGCTAGGGGTTATGAAGACTTTATTATCCTCTTTCATAGCACCTTTGAAACTGTAGGTGGAAGATGTTAAAGACTGGAATCTCTTCAGTGGGGGACCACCAAAATGATTAGGCAGCTGGAACACATGACAGAAAGGAAAGTCTGAGAGAACTGGGTTTATTAATTTTCAAGAAGAGGGGGCTAGTGGACATTTATTGTTGTCTCCAGCTATGTTAATGAGAGGTTGTAGAGAAGAAACAGACCTTTTTGAAGGTATAAAGTAAAATGATAGTAAGCAACAGGAACAAGTTGTAACAAGGATGTTCTGATTAGGTATCAGGGGAAAAATTATGATGAGTATGATAAAACACTGGAATGTCATCCAGAGAGGATGAAGAACCTCAGTCTTTCAGGATATTTATAACTGTGCAAGGCTCTGAGCAACCTGATGTATTGATCCTGTTCTAGCTGGGGGCTTGAAGCAGATGAGATGCAGCATCCCTTTCCGATCTGCATTATCTTATGATTCAACAGTTTCTCGCTTAATTTGCAGACAATGCTGCAACATTTGTCAGTGGAAAAACACAAGTTATTTCTCAGCACAATGTCAGAGTCAAGAATATAACCATTCCTATTCCTCAAAGTCAGAGGAAGCCAGTAGGGATCTGTAGTGATCATTATTTGCGTAAGAATATAGAAAAAAAGATTGTGGTGCAAAGTGAAAAAGCATGAACTCATGCAAAGCCTGGAAAAGAATCTATACTTATTGGATGGGATTCTTGAAAAATGTTACAAAGGTATGTGTTTTACCTTCCTTATCATAGACTGCATGTCCTGGTTTCAGCTATGATAGAGTTAATTTTCTTCTTAGTAGCTGATGCAGTGCTCTGTTTTAGATTTGGTTTGAGGATAATTTTGATAATACACTGATGCTTTTTGGTTGTTGCTATGTAATATTTATACAAAGTCAAGGACTTTTCAGTTTCTTGGGCTCTGCCAGCGAGAGGGCTGGGGGGGGCACAGGAAACTGGGAGAGGACACAGCCAGGGCAGGTGACCTGGACTAGCCACAGGGATATTCCATACCATATGACATCATGCTGAGTATATAAATTGGGGGAAGAAGAAGGAAAGGGGGGAACATTTGGCATTATGGTGTTTGTCTTTGCAAGTAACTGTTATTTATGACAGAGCCTGGCTTTCCTGGAGATGGCCAGATGTCTGCCCGCTGATGGGAAGTGGTGAATGAATTCCTTGCTTTGCTTTGCTTGCATGCATGGCTTTTGCTTTGCCTATTAAACTGTCTTTGTGTCAGTCCACAAGTTTTCTAACTTTTACTCTTCTGTGCCTTTCCCCCATACAGCTGTTGGGGGAGTGAGCAAGCGGCTGTGTGGGGCTTGGTTACTGGCCAGGGTTAAACCACGACACTGTGCTATTTATTTTAGTCTACTTCTTGTTCTTGACATAATCATTAGGAAAAGAAGAGAGAGACCAGTTAAAATGTTCTATAGAATCTGGAAGTGATTGGTGTAAAATATGCAATTCTTTGACCTTTCCAGTGTTCTGACAGTCAGTTTGATAGTCTTTCTCAATTCTCTTTCTTCAGAGCATCAATCACCTCTGAAAAGTGGAAGGGGGAAGGGAAAAGAGGCTACTACCTAGCTGAAAAAAAGTGTAGGGACAGATTTGGTTTTGACTGATTTGATTTATTATATGATGCCTAGAAGCCTGCACAATTCATTGCTTATTTAACAACATTAAGTCCTCTCTTGGGACTGCACTAGTGGCTCTAATCTATACTTAAAATTAAAGTCCTGTTCTCACCAATGCTGTGAAAGAACACTGGGTGGATTGCTTGAAATAGATACTTTAGTTTGCATGGGTTTTTCTTTACAAGGCAACAAGTCTGCATTTTAAAGCTTACAGTGTAAATCTAATGTTTTTATAAATCAAAAACAAAAGAGAACAAGCAACACTGATTTACAAACTGGATTGTAATGGGTCATTAAGAACCACTGCTGGTCTCTAAATTCTGCTGAGACAAATCTATGAATCCTGTGATAGATCAAATATCACAGATCATAATGCTAGAAAGGATACCAGATGTGACATAGCTAAAAGCTAGGATTAGCATTCTCAGTTGGTAAGGTAAACTAAAGAAACAACCAATGTACTTTTAAATATTGTCTCTGATGCAAAGTTAGAACTCTCTGTAAGCTAGTCTAGTAGCTAATTATCTCACAATTTAAATAAAAAAGTCTTATTACTGGACTGAATTAGCTTAGCTTTGATTTCTAGACACTGTACATTGTTAAACTTCTGTGGGCAGAGCATATTACCAAGATTTATATCTATACACAGAGATTCAGAGTGGGATTATTCTCAACTAAATTTTAAGATGAGACTCAGTTTGAGACACAGAACCTTAAATTTATGTGTGCATATGTAAGGGTCTGTATTGAACCAAATTTCCAAAAATCATGGTTTTAGACAATGGAGTCAACAGCATCTGGAGGTCTATGCAGCTGGGCAGCCAGTAGGTTGAACAGAATTGTTCTCCAGGCTCTTTTGCTTGTACTGTCCAGATCTCTATTGTCAACAACAGGATTTTAGACATTCACCACACAGGTGCTCATCTGTTTTAGGTATTTTAATTTGTGCCTGAATCACAGTTTTGCTGAGTATATTGTTTTTGACTGAATGCTGGCAACACAAATAATTTGCCAAAATCTGGAAAAATTGTATGTTTACCTTCCTTCAACAAACAAGTCCAAGAACATGTAGACCATAAAAAGAGCAGTAAGATGGGAAACTATTTCCACAGTCAGTGTAAGTGTCAGCTAATAAAGTCCTCTGGCTGAACACAATATAGCAAAAATAGTAATGTTGGTGGGGTTTTTTTGGTGAGCAATAGTATATGTCAAACCCCATTTTCCAAGGGAAAGCTAGTTCAAGTGTCAACCACACAGAAATTATGACATCTTAAAAACACCATAGAACTCATCCACCAAGTACTCAAGCATCTGTTTAAGTTTAAGCACTTTATTATTACCTTTAAAGTCAATGTGCCAACTTGAGTTCTGAAAGTTAAGCAGATGGTTAAGTTCTCTACTGGACTGGGGTCACTGCCTGTACTTCAGAGCATATGTGGACTCATGATAAAATGGTCTGAAAATTAAATGACTGCAATTAAACTTCTGTGTATATGTTGTCTCCTGCTTTTGTTTAATCTACCTTTGTAATTTTCAGATCTCGAGGGCTGCCCACAGCATCTGGTCCACCGGCTGCGTCTTGTATAGACATCTGAAATATGCCTGCTAATAAGCCTCCACACATTAACTGATTAACACATAGATGTTCAGGAACCTTTTAAAAGAGGCAGAAAATAGCTGTGAGGTTGAAAACTGACACTTTAAACTCTAATCCTCTTGTTTTCTGTGCCCTAAATATTTTTATGAGACTACCTTTTGCCTCCCTGACTGAGGAAAGGAAGTGGGGGTTGGAGGGACTACAAGGTCAGGATGAAAAAGGAGAAAGATTTGTTTGTTTGCTGGTTTAATTAAGAAATGGGATTTTTTTTCCTGAAGGTTGTGATGCAATCAGACTGCATTTATGAGAGGAAAGAACTGGTGCCAAGGTCCTGGTTTGTTGCAACATGTATTATAAATATGGATGAAAGCCAGACTGTGCTTACACAAGAAAGGGTACCAAGGATAAAGGCAGAATGGATTCTCTTCTCTCTGTTCATTCCTGAGGTAGAGAAAACAGAAGTTTTAAATTTCTTTCAGTAATTGTCATATACGAAAAAGGAGACAAGAAACTGGTCTGTACACCCTGACTAAACAATAGTTTGTCCAGATTTAAATAGAGGTAGATGATTTTATATTTCAACACTGATTCTGCAATGGGATTATCTCCAAAGCTCCTATATATATATAATTTAATTATGAAATTAAGCAATATAAAAATTCTAAGACAGTTCTGTTAAAATCTCAAAAAAATATTTGTAATAGATCACTTACTGAATGTTATTCCTGGTATATTATGGTATCCCATAACTACTTTTGATTCTAGTGATTCCTTTTATAGAAATGTTATAATCACTGGTACAGTATTGAGATGGTGCAAAGTGCAGGGACTGAGAGACAGTAAACACTGCAATTCACCAACACAGTGTCATCCACTGATTTTTAAAACAGCAAATAATGCCTCTATTAATGTGGGCACATATGATTCACTTATTTAAGAAAAAAATGAAATAGGACATTTCACAAGGTGAAGATTTTCAAAGAATGTGGGGTTAATGGTGGATAATCAGATGAATATTCTTGTCTTCTAAAACCTTTTCTTTGGCTAAAAGAGGTAGACATCTTCCTCCAGGGAATGAAAACCAGAGTTTCACAGGACTAGGGACAGAGAAAAGGCAGGTGTAAGACTGGACACATCTGGTGCCCCTCATTAGTGGCAGTGCTGCCATTGCTGCAGCTTCTGAACAAGAAGACTTATTCTTGCTAGTCCATTGAAGAAGCTGTAAGTAGGAAGAAAGATAGCACCAGGGTAGGAGGGAACGCTAGAGGGGAAAAAGGTCCAGATTGAACGAATGTGAGGCCTCAAATGGTCTTGCTTTAGGTGTGAGCAACAGGTTTTATCACATATAATCTCTTCATTTTAATTGTCTCACACCTAATGTTGCTTAAATTACTCAAGGTGTCTTAATTTCCTCTTATGAAAAGATCTTTAAATTGCATACATTGAAGTACCTTCATGGAATTACTCAGATTTCTGAAATACGGGAAATTACACTTAAACAACAAAATCTTGTTTACTGTTAGGGTGATTCAACTTTGCAAGTGATTGCCCAGAAAGGCTGTGGAGTCTCTGTTCTTAGAGATATTAAACATACATGTGGACATAGCACTGAGCAACCTGCTTTAGTCACTCCTGCTTTGAGCAGGGGGGCTGGGCTATGTGATCTCCAGAGCTTCCTTGACAGCCTCAACAGTTCCATGCTAGGAGAATACTCATCCTCTGTTCTACAGCTAAACACCCTCTTCTATATCATTAGTAGGTAAAATGTGAGATATCACCATTGGCAGAGTATTGCTAGTGACAACACACTGAAAGATATCCTGTGTCTCAGTGGGGAAAAAAAAAAAACAAAAACCAAACAAACCCAACAAAACTGTAGTGTTTGGTGTAGCCTGTAAGTTTCTTGTTCACCACTAGTTTCTTCAGCACCAAAACATTACACAGTTGCCAGGTGCAAAAGTCCTCCATCACCTTCCAAGGGATTGAGGTGAGGCTGACTGGCCTGTAGTTAGTTCCCTGCATCCCCCTTCTTGCCCTTTTGAAGATAGGCATGACGTTTTCTTTCCTTCAGTCCTCAGGTACCTCTCCCAATCACCATGATCGTTCAAAGACTATCAAGAGTTGCCTGGAAATTGTATCAGCTGGCTCCCGCAGCACTCATTGGAAGCATCTTATCAGGACCCGTGGATTTATGTACGTGCAGTTTGCTTAGCTATTCCCTGACCTGATCCTATTCTGCCATGGGTAAGTTGTCCTTGCTGCAAGCTTTCTCAATGGTCTCTAAAGCCTGGGATTTCTGAAGGCCAGGCTTGCAAGTAAAGACTTAGGCAAAGAAGGGACCTAGTACCTCAGCTTCTCCATGTGGGTCAGGGCAATGTCAAGCACAAACACAGGCTGGGTAGAGAAGGTGTTGAGGGCAGCCCTGAAGTGAAAGACTTGGAAGTATTGGTGGACAGAATCCTCAACATGACCTGGCAATGTGCACTGGCAGCCTAGAAAGCCAACCGAATCCTGTGCTGCATCAAAAGAAGTGTGACCAGCAGGTCTAGGGAGGTCATTCTGCCCCTCTGCTCCACTCTCATGAGACCCCACCTAGAGTGCTGTGTTCAGCTCTGGGGCCCCCAACATAAGGACATGGAGCTGTTGGAATGAGACCAGAGGGTCATAAAGATGATCAGAGGGCTGGAGCACTCTCTTATGAAGAGAGGCTGAGAGAGTTAGGGTTGCTCAGCCTGGAGAAGAGAAAGCTCTGGGGAAACCTTATAGCAGCCTTCCAGTACCTAAAGGGGGCTTACAAGAAAGCTGGAGAGGGACTTTTTACAAGGACATGTAGAAATAGGGCAAGGGGGAATGGCTTTAAACTGAAAGAAGGTAGATTTAGATTAGAAATAAGGAAGACATTTTTTATGGTGAGGGTGGTAGGATGTTGGAAGAGGCTGCCCAGAGAATTTGTGGGTGTCCCATCCTTGGAAGTGTTCAAGGCCAGGTTGCATGTGGCTTTTAGCAACATGGTCTAGTGGAAGGTGTCCGTGCCCATGGCAGAGAGGTTGGAATTCAATGGTCTTTAAGGTTCCTTACAACCTAAACTATTATATGATTCTATAATTCTGAGTCACCAGGTCACCTGCCCCATTCAGCAGTGGGCCCATATTTTCCTCAGTCTTCCTGTTGTCACCTATGCACTTACGGAATAACTTCTTGTTGTCTTTCACTTCTCTGGGCAGATTCAACTCCACTTGACCTTTGGCTTTCCTTACCTTATTCCTGTATGCTCTGACAATTGCTTGGTATTCATCTGAGGACACTTGTCCTTTCTTCTACCCCCTGTATATTTCCTTTTTGTGTTTGAATTTGGCCAGGCACTCCTTGGTCATCCATGCAGGCCCTTTGGCATTTTTGCCTGACTTCCTATTTAGTGGGATGGTCTGCTTTTGAGCTTGAAGGAGGTGATCCTTGGATATTAACCAGCTTTCTTGGGTCCATCTTCCCTACAGGGCCTTTTTCCATGGGACACTTCCAAGCAGATCTTTGAAGTGGCCAGTCTGCTGTACTGAAATCCAGTGCTTTGATTTTACTTTTTGACCTGCTCCTTCATCTTAGGATTCTGAGCTCCTGACTCTCATTGTTGCTGCAGCTAAAGCTGCCTTCAGCCTCACGTCCCCAAGGAGCCCATCCTTGTTTGTGAGTATAACATCCAGCAGAGCACCATTCCTCATTAGCTCCTCTATCACCTGGGTCAGGAAGTTGTCATCAATGCTTTCCAGGATCTCCTGATTCTTTATGCCCTGATGTGCTGTCCCTCCAGCAGACACTGGAGTAGTTGAAGTCCTATATGAGGACTAGAACCTGCGAACATAGGACTGCTTCTAACTGTCTGTAGCAGTCAACCAGAAATAGGAAGTGATGGGGATTTTCAAATATCCCAACTTTCAGGTACTCTTTGTATACTTTTGACTTTCTAATTCTGCCTTGAGTGAAATTAAATGTATTTACAATGAACACCAACTTAATGAAGTGTTTCTAACCAAGTTGGGAAAAAAAATAAAAAAGCCAGCACTAGTTTGAAAATGATGGATGCCAACAAAGAGAAATTTTTAATGTTCATATTTAACATTACACTGAGCCTGAACATTTTCACCTGGGCTTATTCATCTTGTTTACATCAGTGACAGTAGGTACATATTTGAATGAGTTTAATAAAAGCCTTGTTTCATTACTGCATCACTTTTCCGTTGCACTCATGCTGAGAAATGTCAGTAAGTAATTGGAGCATGTACTAGGGAATGTATACAGGAATGCATTTTGGGCCTGTATCATGCAATGTGATTTCTCCTGCATGCTAGAGGTATTCAAGGAGCAGAAACAAGCAATTTATAATGCTGTATCAGAGCTTCAGAGCAAAATATTACTACCAACATACTTTGTTTTCCAGTATGTTGTCTTCCCAAGATTGTAGCACTAGTGCATTCCATCCATATGTGCCTTCAACACTAGAAACAAAATCTTTCCGCCTTCTTCTCTTACAGCCACTTGAATTTATTACCTGCTGAGATGATCTTAAATCTTATTTAAGAAATACCATCCTTGATACTGATCAAGGTATCACTTATCCACCTTTTGTGAATAAATGCTCATGTGTTTCAACCACTCTGTTACCTTTTAATTCATGGTGAAATAGCAAACAATGTTACGCTGATCTGGGTTTCACAGACAACAGTAGAGATTACAAATTACTGTTAGGTAATTATTGCAATCAGTAATTGTTGGAAATATAACTCAGGCAGAGAGGACTTTCAATCAATTATTGTCTTTTTTAAGTACTGAAATTGATAGAATGTCTTTTAGTAGTTCAAAACAAGCAAAGAAAAGAGGAAACTGGCAACTGACTGATTTCTATGCCTTCCCATGTTATGAGTCCTAGCTTGTATTCAGAAACAGTTGTGGGGTTTTTTTTAGTTCAGGTGTATAAGCCCTAGAGATGAGCCCATAGCATTTCAAATCCACCAGCAACCCTGGGAGATGCGTCTTTGAATGTATTTATCACATCTTTTTTCATGCAACTAAAAAAAAAAAAAACACAAAAAACCTAACCAAATTATCTATTTGACTAAAAATTAAATCTGTTTCCATCACTGAGTAGCCATTAACCTATCAGCAGAAAACATAATTATCCATCACTGGTTTTATGTAGTTTCAATTTGAAGGTCCCTTTGGGGCAAGTAACTGCCCATATTATAGATATTGGTTCCTTTACTTCTGCTCGCTACATGAATATTTAAATGTTACAGACCAAATTAATCTCTCTATCAGGAGGAATTGAGAGAACCACTTATAAAAAATGCAATAGCCAGATGCACAACACTCTTCAAAGAAGTAGCATGCATTGTTTCAAAGCCCTTCAGATATAAGAGAAAAGCAACAGTTTTCCATAATCGAGATTTGAATGCAAACCATTGTGCTGATGAGTCAAGAGGAAGCCATGGTATTCTTACTATATATTTTTTTTTCATAGATTAATGAAACTACTTTCCTGCTACCACCATTTTCATTGAAACAACTATTTCCTAGGAAGAAAGAAAGAAAAATCATTGTCTGCAGTTATATAACATCACTATTTAAATTGGCAGAGATCTTTTACAAAATATTAATATTTTTACTGTGAACATTATTAATATTTTAATATTGTAATTCTAAATCTAAAGAAAACTTTAAAATTGGCTCAAGCAGGAAAGAAGATGAGAACAGAAAAAATATCATCTGGAGTTGAGAATTCTGTTTTTTGAGGTTTTCTGGTAACAGCAATCATGATCAGCAGAACAATAAAACAATGAATCAACTTCAGCTTTTGTTATCTACTGCTGAATCTTTGGAGATGAAAGTTGACTCATGTAACCCAAGGCTCTCATGAATTTGAAAGTAGATAAACCAGAGTGATTTACTAATCACTATTCTAGGGTCATGGTTAAAATGCAGTTTGGATAACCACACATGGCCTGTTTTTAATGCTCTCAATATCATCAAATAGACTTTTCTGTTCCCACTTACTGTCCCACATTGCAGTTTGTAATTATTATGTCTTGTGGCTCTTTTGTTGCTTTTTTTTCCCTTCCCATTAATGGGGCATATAAGAGTCTGAGAAATTCATTTCTTTTCTACTTTTGTTTGTTTGTTTGTTTATTATATTTTTTTGGGGGGGGGAGAGGGTTGGAGGCGGCAGATGATGAATATAATTATCCATTAAAAAAAAAAAGAAAAAATATGTTTCTAAACTGAATGTCATGAATTAGAAGTTAAAAAAAATCTCTCCTAAATTTCTGGTCTACTGAGGATTGTCTGACATTACATGTTAAATAGGTCCTAAGTATCTCATAAGTCATGAATAAACAGGATACTTTTTGCATTAGTATTTTGGGATTTGGGGTTTTTATTTCTGTTGTTGGGGTTTTTTTACACCTTTACACTGGATTATACACTAATAAAGAATGGGACTATAAGAACTGAAATAAATTACTAGTAAGCCTGGTAATTAGGAAATGAATATAAATCACATCAATTATTTTAACTGAAAGAGTAAGGAAAGATATAAAATGTTCTTGCAATATCTAGACTACATTTCTGCTACATGGAACAACTGTTAGAATTTGAGTCTTCTGTTACAGACTAGAATGATTTGTATATTTTTACTCATTTACTTTAATTCCTTTTCATTTTTTTCAGTGTGGTGTTTTTTTTTTTTTCTTAAAGAGCTAAAGTTAAAAAAACTTTAAAACAAGAAGCAAATTCTAGAGATTGCAATCACTAACAGAATGAAAAAACTGGGAACAAGTTAGAAAAGAATATGATTAAAGAGGGTAAAAAATATGTCCTTTAGAAATTATGTGGAGAATAATCTTTAATTCCCTTCCAAATGGGTTGTGAAGATAGAATTTAATACCGTGAAAAAGAAGCAGCAAATTGCTGGACTACTGATTCCTTTGAGTGTTGCAGAATGTAGTCTAGTGATATGGTCAACCTGATTATAGCAGAGGTCAGCACATATGTTGTCTTTTTGATTTATTATGTAATTATAACCTTATTCAGCTGCCAAATAAATCACTATGAGTCCTTTGGTTGATTGCAATGGGAGTAGGATAAGAATCTAAATAATATCTTTCCTAATCTAATGGGACACTATTTCTGAAATTATGATAGAGGACCTGGGAAAACCAAAACCAAACAGAAACAATAAATTGCAGCCTATGTAATATATTAAGGAATAGTGTTAATTCATTGTCTGAATTGCCATTTAAAATGTCTTATTTTTTCATTACGTTGTCAAGTTTTTGCATTTTCTATTAACTAGAGATTAGTTATACAGTAATATAAACATTTTCCTATGTGGTCTTAGTACACAGATAAAAATTCCATTGACTACAGAAACAGTAAGACGTACAAGAAGAAGCCAATAAGGACAGTAAATTTTATAATGCCCTTTTAAAATAGATGATCAACTTGCTGTTTTATACAGATTGCGACTGCTCCTTTTAGCATGCCATGGTATGATTTGTCTCAGTTCAGAAAAAGAAACTTTTATTATACAGCTTCCTCAAATTTTCTAAATAAATACATTCTTATTACTAATACAATTCTGTATCAAGAAAAAAATACGGAAAATTTTTGCTGTTAATAAATGGTAAATACATTTTAGACTCATGATTTGTAAACGCAGATTGATAATTGCAGTGCACCTACAGTTGCCACAAAACAGATATATTATTTTGGGAAATCCATATAGGTATAATATTCTGTCTGCAAAAGCTAAGACTGGATGAAAAGACAAATAACTTTGTTGTTGTTGTTGTTGTTTTCTGTATTACTATCAAAACTGAATTACTGTTAGTATATTCAAATCAATGTACTCAGAATAAGTCCTCTTCCTGGGCATGTTTTGCCAAAGTATGAACTTTGAAATATCCTTCCTTATTCTGTAGAGAGCTATTTGTCAATTGTTATTAAATTTGCTTAGCATAAACCAAGTGTTTGCCACCCATAAAATATTTAAAAGATGTGTGATATAAGTTAGGTCCCATTAGACTTCAAATAGTCAGTATTACCCCCGTTTATTGTTGTCTAATAACATTACATTTCTAAACTGTGATTTTGAATTTTCTTTCATCCTATGCTGAAACATCAACAATGGCAATCCAAAGAGTCCATTTACAATTTGTGTTGCAATTCATGAGAAGTTGTTGCATTTTATTTTTGCCCATGGAGAGGAGGATCAAACCCTTTATTATTTTCCATTGACATGCATTTTTTTCTCCTGGTGCTTCTGAAAAGAATGGTGTAGGGAATTTCACCTATGGCTGAAGCAGCAGCTGTCATCATCTCTTGGTTTACATCAACCGCAAATTAAGTACTGTTGGCAGTATTTGCTTATAAGCTTTTACTTGATTCATAAATTATTTTGTCACTAATTCCCAACTTGCCCATTCTGTTACTGTAATTTAGGACAATAGTGACTTTCCTTGTCAAATCCAATAGTTATAGGACAGTAGCAGGCAAGATCTGAGTGGAAACTAACAACTAAAATTAATATTACTGTATAATATCTTCAGGGTCACAAAATACTTCCTTTCTTCAGCCCTCCCAATACAATTTTCTATCTTGCCACATAGCTATGTTTGCATAGGCAGATATATACCTCTTTGTGGAAGTACTCCAGGTATCTCCTGATACATGAATGTCTCAACAACTCCTAGGGCAGTTTAATTCTTTGTAAAACTTATTAGCTATCATGTAATGCTATTAATTTAGTAAGCTACTAGCATGAAGACCATCAGTCTTCTAGCATAAGAATTTATCTTTTCTGCTAATGGCCAAATCTGTATGTAGGTTCTATCTTGAGCTACTGTTATGCTGCACCATTTAGGTTTGTAAGCTGATTTTTTCTTTCTTCACTAGTATAACACTGTGAATTAAATATATAATAGATGACTCCACAGTTAATACATTATAATCTGGTACAGCTACACTAAACGACTTAAGATAAATAGACAGAGCCTCAGAAATACTCAATAGCATGTTGCACCTTATCTATTAATAATACAAAAGAGGTTAGCATTTACTTTGTTTTGTTTACCTCAATCTTCTGTAGCTGCTCTTAAGATAAAAGGATTAAATAATTCTTCTATGCATGAGGATTGTGGCTGGAGTGGGAGGTTAGGAATTAATCTGGGAGATCTTTTTCGTTGGGAGATAAGAATTTTTGCATGACAGGGCTTTGAAATGTAAAACTTTCAAGGGATTTCCCCAATGTATTTTTTTCTTTTTATTCTGTTACTAACACAATGTGAAAACATGGATAAAGGTCAGTTGCTGAAATAAATTTCATCACCATTTTTACTTTATTGCTGTATTAGAAGACAAAAAAAAAATCATATTATAAAGGGGTTCTGCTTAATTTTCTTTATAATAAACAAATATAAAGCATATTATTATGTCACCAGACTACCACACTACTTACTACAGTAGAACTACATAAAATAATTAAATTTATCCTCATCCAAATTCCCATCAGGATGGAGAGATTGGTTTCTTTCGTTAGTTGCTTGTATGATAAGTTAATTCTGTGTATGAGCCAAACCCAGCACACTCTGTCTGCATATTTTCAGTAAAAATTATTCGTAGAGCTGCTTAAAAAAGCTTTAAGGGCATAATCCTTTTGTTTGTTTGTTTGTTTGTTTCAGAATTGCTTCATGGTCATATTAAAAGAATGATGCTATGAATTTTGTGCTGAGGCATTTTCTTGTTTGTGAAGAGCATGATGAGAAGGTAAGAGTGAAGTAAAACCAATGCAAGTAGCAGTGAGCATGTGAGCCTTATGCTATTTTTTCAGGAGGGATTATTTTGTTTTCTGTACATGGGTTTAAGGTCATGATTAATCAATATAGTTTAATCAGTTTTGGCTAAGGTATATTGTTATACAGCACTAAGACAAGTTCAAACTGTTAAAAAGACAAACACACACAATGAACAACAAAAATGAGTCTTCTGTGCTGATACCAAAATCAATTTCAATAGCAATCGCTTATGTTATAGCAGTCTGCTTGTAATACAGTGAAAAGGTCAGTACAATTTCTTGCCTAGTTAGTAATGTAACTTTCAAGCTTCCCTGGGCAGGAGTTGTGATCACAGTGTCTGGCAAAGTCATTTTTTCCACAGACCTTGTGTTTGTCACATCGTTCTCCCAGAGCTCAACATTTTCTCTATACCAGGGGTCCTCAAACTTTTTAAACAGGGGGCCGGTGCGCGGATGAAGTGGCAGGCAGTCATCTGCAGCTGCTTGGTTTCCCCCCCAAACCCCGGCGAGGCGAGGTGGGTGGGGGATGGGGGGTGTTCTGTAAATACTAGGGGCCAGAGGGGCTGGATTGAGGACCCTGGGGGGCCGTATCTGACCCGTGAGCCATAGTTTGAGGATCCCTGCTCTATAGTATTCTTAACTTCACAGTTGGCTTTTTCTTCTTTCTTTTAGTAAAATTGATGACAGCTACACTCTTCTTGTCTTTAAGAACCAATACCGCAGGGAACTAATGAATAATGTTTGGTTTTCATGTTAGTATTCTTAAACTTTCCACCCTTAAACCCTCTGCAGCTTTGTCACTGCAAGCAGAAAATGCTATTGCTTTATGGCTGCACCATCCCAGGAGAAGAGTGTGATACAAGCAGTCACAAAAAAAAATTTGGAATGAAATTAGGCAACATGTCAGTTGCTTATGAGCTGATATTTCTGCTGTGTAGGCTATAGAAGTCTGGGTAGAAGTGGAATAAATAAGTTAGGTCCCAAATAATCACTTCCCCTACAAAGCAAAAGGATCACCAGTATGATTCAGAGCACTTGCTAATGCAAGTATATTCTTCCATTCTACCCTGAGATAATTGTGTAAGAACAGCTGTTAACCTGCAATACAAAAGTGGTTTATTTTTTTATATTTATTTGGGATAAAGTGAATTTTCTTCTGATTTAATTTTTGTTATCATGACAGATGTTCACTCATAACAAAGTTTTCAGTCAAGCACTGGAAGAGTGTCTGATTTCTGAGAGATTTTTTTGTTAGCAAACAGTTTTCTGATTCCAAAGAAAACAGATCTGCTACCTAATTCATTAATATAATTGCTACAGTTAATATTGATGAAACTGGAAATTTATTTAGAAAATACTGCTTTTTGTGATAAAATTTCACATTTTTATGAAGATGTTTCAGAAATTAGAGTTGGAGAGAATATTGATCCACTCTGACTACTAAACTTATAGCTCATTCTTATGTTAGAGTAATAGTTTGTACCCAGCTATATTAAACTGTTTAAAATCCTGTGCCATGTGTATAAAATTGATATTCTTTCCAAAGGGTGTAGCCTTTACTCATTACCTACTAGCCACACTAGTCAATGTTTTTATAAGAAACTGACACACATAATCTCAAAATCAGCATTGTACATAAAAATTTTTATCCTGAAAAAACATAAAACCTTTATAAAGAACTTCAGAAATTAATATTCTTTCTTTCTGCTAAATACATTCAAAGAAAGTCTATGAAGAAAAAATAATAAAAAGAAAACCTTCAAAAGAAGGCCTGTAGAAAGAAAAAATAAATTAAGAGGAGTGAAATGAAAACAAGACAAGAGGGAAAAGTAACAGATGTAAGAAATGGCCCATAGGGTTGACTGTTAAAAATACTTGAATTTCCAGCGTTTTTAACCAATTTAGTAGCATATATCAAAGTAATTTGCAGCAGAAACTAGGGTCCTGGATGAATTATAAACTTCAAAAAAGCTCAATTGCATTTTTTCCTTCATGTTTTCCTTATATAAAATAATATTGCAAAATCACAAAGCATTTATGAATAAAAAAACCAGTCCCATCTCTTAGTTTCTGGAAAACTGGTCCTAAATTTTGTCCCACTGGTCTATGATTTGCAATTACAAGTTAGTCACTGCATTCAGTACTTTTTATTACACCTCTGTTTTGCTTCTTTTTCCTCCTTTCCTGTAATCTTTTACCATCTCCTGCTGTTTTGGAAGGAAAACTATCAGTTCTCTTTCCTATTTGCCTTTACATTACATCTATTTGATTGTGTTACTTTCCCTTCAATTGGTTTTGCCACTTGGGGTCTTAAGAGAGGAAAACTCTCTCCAAGATGATATTTCAAAAACAATTCAACCAGCCTTCATGCATTATTTTCTGAAGTAGCAACACAATCAGTAGATGATAGAATAACACCAGTGGGTTCTCAGATGTGATGTGTCCCATGCTAACATTAGTTCTTAAAACCATGCTATCTCCAATAAATATGTTGTTCCCTTAGACTTTTCTGATGCTTTGCAGGGAAAAACACAAAAAAAAAAAAAGAAAAAAAAGAAGAAATATTTTTCCAAAGTAAATTCATTTTACCCTGTGACTGGTTCCTGCCTATGCTTACACAATGATTGTACATTGAGTCCCCAATCTGAGCAAGTATGTCTACAGTCATCACAATATTCATAACAGAGAATACCACATTAGCAATAGACAAACTAAGTGGCCCTCAGCTTCACAGATTTTTAGGTACAGTTTTCCTAGGCATTTTCTCTAGAAATTATTCTTCATTTTCCATAAAAGTTAGTTCTGTGTCATTTACGTAAGTAAATGAGGCAAGTTTTTCTATTCCACCAAGGAAAAAGAAAAAAGAAAAAGAAAATAAGGTGAGACTTTCAGATCAGATCCTAGATCTTTGAAAAATCCCCAGGCTGCATGTGCCGTTGTGCTGAGGCAGCAGAGCTGGGTTAGCCTAGAAGCTGCCTTACTGTCCTTGGGACGGGTTCAGAGGGAAAAAGCCTGTGCACACCTGTAATGAGCAAGAGCTGAGCCCCCACTCACCTAAGAGCCATAAGGGCTAGTTTTTCAGCTCCACCTACTGGAATTTTGAAAGGTCCTCTCTGCAAGTTTAGGTCATCTCGGTACATTTGCATGTAAACCATCAAGATATTTATCCAGCACTGGTCGTCCTTCAGCCACCTCAGCCTTGCCATCTGGATTTTCACTGTCTCTCCCTCTCTGGGACAGTGGCATACCAGTCTTCCACAGTGAGGGCTCAGTACTTTCACAGAATCATAGAAACATTTAGGTTGGAAAAGACCTTTGAGATCATCAAATCCAGCTGTTAAATTGCAAAGGTTGTCTGGTGCTCAAAACCCCATACATTTATTTGGGTTGCTTTGGAAGTTAAAAGAGCATAGATTCAATATTATAAGTCTAGGTAAAAGCTTCCTGAAATACAGGAATTTGGGAAGAAAAAAATAAGCAGCTTTCTTAGAGGTCAATAGATTTTTTTCCTCGAACCTTAGGCTAGGTCTCTTTGAGATCAGATACCCAGCAGCTTTACATAGCACCATTATTTTTCTGAGAAAGTAGAATTTAAATGATAGCCTTGAACAAGCTGGACACAGCTCTTGCTGTGTGCACATGTAGTCTTACAAATCAGATGGATTACACTGTGCACGGAGGAACTGAATTGCAGAATTTTTTTAGCAACCAAAAATCCTGCCATTTGTAATTATTACGTACCTTAAGGAGGTATGTAGTAGCCCTTTCTCTTTGTCTGTGTACAGGATAAACCAAAGCCGGACATTTTCAAGAATTCACAAGATGCATTTTACCTGCAATCTCTTTCAGAACAGGCTTCTTCCTACAAATGGGGGTGCAGAATGCAGCAGTACAAGGGAAACTGGTAGACATAAAAGTCCTTTGGAAAAGGGGTTTCTTTCCAATATTTATTTATGCTAGGGGTCTGAACTTCTTTCTCGATGTACCTTGGAAGTCCTGTACTTTTCTGTGATAAGTCAATGGATGTGCTCAGAGTCTACAGGGAGTACGCAGGCTAGCACAGATGACATTACACCTCTCAGACCTATGATTTCAGAGTGTCTTCATCTCTCTGGAATAATTTGATTGAGCTGAAAATCTGAAGATGTCTACTCTAGTAATAGAGAATATTTATTTGGTTTCCATTGAAACTTGATGTATTTCGTGAGTAAGACAAAATTAAGAATCCAAAACAGGTCATTTGACACAGGTCTCTGGATATACAGTGCTTCTGAAGGTCAGCAGTGATTGATACTGCACATTCAGTCCATGTCACCGACTGGCCCACAAATCCTTGTCACAGCACAGTTATCAGTGTGTTCTGGTCATTCTTTATTCCTTTGGTAAAAGTTTAAACTTAGCACTGACCAAAAGATTCAGACTGTTTAGGTAAGCACAAACCTAAATATTGGGGTTTGTGGAAGAAAATGGGCTGCCTGGCCACAGCTAAACTGCTTTTCTTCATGTAACACAGGCTGGATTTCCTCACATGTTTTAGGGACTTCCAGAGAGTGAGCTTTTTTTTTTTCCCCCCGCCCAAATAGTGGAAGTCAAAGAAGGGTTGTGGAGGGCATTTGTGGTGGGTCTGAGGCACTCCCTGTCTCTGAAAAGGCAACGTGTCCAGAGTAATTAATTGGAAATTGGAGACATCTAAAAGTTCAAATGCAAAGCTGTGGCACATGCGATTCACAGGAGTGGAGGAACTACTTGCGGCTAGTGGGCCAACACAGGGGTTGAGTGAATAAAACCTAGGCCTATTTGAGAGGATCCAGCTGCAGCACATGCAGAGAGCCCAGCTAGGGTGAGCTCATAAAAGAATGTCTAGACAAATACTGTAATATCTAAGACCTATGCTAACCTGTAACATGGTCTTGCCTGTAATAAAACTATAGAGCAGCAGAGACTGTCACGTAGCAAAGGGCAATTCTTCATACACTGGTATTATTTTAATAATATTGACCTATTGGGTCATCAGAATAAATAAAATTAGAATAAAGTGGAAATGATGACCAACATGGTTCAATGGATAAAGAAATAAATGCATGTAAAATGGATATATCTTCACTCATATTCATAATTTACTCTAACCCCTGCCATTATTTTTGGATGCAGATTAAACTCTATGGGTGCTCTACATTAGCAAATTAGTAGGAGGGGCCATTTTTGGTGTGAATTTGCCTTTTGTTTGTATTTGGGAGCCCTGCAGTACACACTTATAGGCACCAGATAATACATTCAGCGTCCTGGTTGAAAGTAACTCATTGGGGCACCATCCAGAACACCCCCTGGCAAATCAGATCCAGGGCCTTTGAGTAATTGTTTCTCCTCATAAGTTGTGCATGCCCAGAAGCAGCACCTGGTGCAAGCTCCATTGTGTCTAAATAAACAATGTAGAAGTAAAGTCTTGGAGAGATAATGGATCATTGCAAACCTAACGGATCATATCCTCTTTGCATTCTATCAGCAAGTTACAGAAACAGAACTGGAGATTTCACAGAACTGCAGAATCCCAGGATGGTTGACATTGGAAGGGACCTCTAGAAATCATCTTCTCAAGCAGGGCCACCAGAAGCCAGTTGCTCAGGACTGTGTCCAGACAGCTCTTGAATATCCAAGGTGGGAGACTCCATAACCTCTCTGGGTCACTTGTGCCAGTGCTCGGTCGTCCTCACAGTAAAAAAATTGTTTTTTCATGTTCAGACAGAACTTCCAATGTTTCAGTTTGTGCCTGTTGCTTCTTTTCCTGTCTCTGGACACCACTGAAAAGAGCCTGACTCCATCCTCTTTGCATCCTCCTTTCAGGTACTTATATACATCAGTAAGATCCTCCCTTCTGCCTTCTCTCCTCCAGGCTAAAAAGTCCCAGCTCTCTCAGTCCTTCCTCATAGGAGAGATGCTCCAGACCTTTAATCGCCTTTGTGGCCCTTCACTGGACTCTATCCAGTATGTCCATGTCCCTCTTGTACTGAAGAGGCCAGAACTGGACACAGGACTCCAAGTGTGGCCTCACCAGTGCTGAGTAGAGGGGAAGGATCACCTCCCTCAACAGACTGGCAACACTTTAATGCAGTCATTAGCATTCTTTGTGGCAAGGGCCCATTGCTGACACATTTCTATCATAAGCATAACATATTCTTTTATACCTATGTGTTCAAGTTAGGGAAAAAATATTTAGGAGTCATATTGCATCCAGAATCTTTACCTAGCTTTGGCTGTATCTCAATTAGCTAATAACATTAACTATGTAAACAGCTATCATTTCCTACAAGAAAAATATCCCCATTCAATAAAAAACAAATCAAACAAAATCCCTAAAGAAATTAACTGGAAATGAAAAATACAAGTCCTTCATTAATATAGAGTTACAGTTTCCAGGTGATGTCTTGAGGTGTGCCACAAAAGTTCAGTTCATTAAAATGCATGTTTCAAGAAATAAGCAGAGTCAAATTTTAAAAGCACTGCTGCTTAATTTTGTCTTTTCAGTAAATGCCCCCGACACAATATGCAGTGTAGATAGAACTTCTGTCCTTGAAGTGCACTGAAAGTGAAGGTATCTACAATCACCCTGTAGTCAAACACTTAGGGTAGATTTAGACCATGGAGTGGAGCACAGTGCCAAGCTTCCAAGGCTTGCAGAGATGAGAGCCAGTATAACTGCATAACTATGGCAGTCTGGAGAGGAAAGATTTATTATTTTGGTGCAGGGTTGCATGAATGGACTTATATTTATTCCAGACTGAATCTGCCTTGTATTGAGACATTTCAAGCCCACTGGACATTCCAGAACTTTGTATGGCCACATTAGGGATTGTAAAGGCCCCACAGACATTCCCTTAATTTAGTCCACACAGATACAGTAACTCTTTTCTGTCCAAACTACTTTTTTTCTTCATTCTGCTCACTCTTATACTCGTGAAACTTTTCTTTTAGCTGAACTAGATGTAATGGAAAGGCTAAAGATACAATCTACTAAACTTAATATGAACTAAAGATGTTTTTTGGCCTTTGAAATTATAACAAATACACCACACAGGAATACGTCAACATGTGTTAGGTTATATATGCCAACTTCTTGAAGAGAACCAACTTAACACTGTCTTGATCAAATTAATTGTACACCCATTAAAATATGAGGCTGGATTTCCCAAAATGATGAATTCTAACTTAAGGAAAGACATCAGAATTCATCCAAGGTAGAGGTCTAACAGTAATTAATTTGTATATTCTGCAGTTATCACTGGATTTAGTGGGCTATCTATGAAACTTTGAGATTCATAAAATTAAAAATAACAATATTACTGATAATATCTTGACTTTATTTCATAACCTTTTATATAAAGGTGTAGAACTATGGGTTTTTTTCCTTGTGTGATACTGTGAACAAACTAGCAAGGGCCTGCTATAAAGCCAGTCCAAAGTCTGCATATTTATAGAAACTGCTAACATATTTTACAAATAATCAAGAATTCAATATTGTGCATGTTGGTGTTTCAGTTTAATTATGTTTACAACAGTTGTGAACATTCAATGTAACTTCAGTAATCTATTATATTTTATAATTAAGGATTTTCACTTAGGCTTACTGAAGACTTATTGCAGTCTGCAAAAACAATAAATACTTAGTTTTTTGAACTATTGCTAATACAGGATATATTAATATTTTTTCAGAACAAAAGAAGTACTTATGAATGTATGTATATGAATTTTTAATGCATTTTTTCTATAACAGCGAACGGGTAAGAAGACATTCTTTCAGGAAACACAGTAAAAAAAAAGAAAAAATTCCATTCAAATTCAAAATTCAAATACAGAGTTAAGGCACATAATGAATATAAGGGACCAACACAGGGGAATCATGAACATACCACAAGCATAGCTGGGAAGGTCTGGCTGAAGCAGAGACATCTGGAGACTGACTACAACCTCTTCTCTTTATTTGGTAGATAGGTTGCTTCTTGCTGGGGGCAGGGGGGCGGGGAATGTTTGTCTTACATTTCCTAAGTGACATTTTCAGACCCTTTGATTTATTAATTCTAAAGGTTGCCTGAGACACTCTTCTTCAGGTGGTTCCTTCAGCAGGGGCTGCCAAAGGAAGTAGGTATTTCTCAGGGCTCTGCAGAGGGACTGACAGTAGATCCATTCTCCTTCCTACCTCTGGCCAACTGCTTATAGAGCACGGTGCATACATTCAAGGGATCTATCAATGATGTCCCCATTCCTTCCACAGACTGCAGCTGGCTGACAGGTCATAATCTGTCTCTACATGTTCTGCGTATCTTCAACTACTGTATCTTATTTACTTTTGGAATGAATTACAAAGGGCAGCTCAGCCCTGTCACTTCCCTGCTTCATATTAAGTGAAGGAGCCTGGAGAACTCAGTCACTTCACTCGAAGAGATATTATTAACAATGAATCCCCAAATGCGGTTTCAGTTTTGACTCTTAAAGGCTAAGGAGCAAAGGTCACAATAACCTGTGACTGCTCTTGCCTATTTGTTAACCTTCTGTGGTTCGTACAGTTTTGTCATCTAATAAATTGAATTTTGATGAGACAATTGTTATTTCTTTCTGTCATGGGTATTCCCAGCTCTAAGCTAGACAGAATTATTCTTTGAGTCTTGAGTTGAATAAGTAAACTGTTCACATATGTTGTATATATAAGGTCTGTACAGTTCTCCATGGAATTGATTACCATGCTAAAAAGCAGAGAAGCACAGGAGTTAATAGAAATCTCTAGAGTTTCTAATTAATTTTGTATGAAAACGAGACAAATAACATGACTTACACTTTATTATTTGTTCACCTAAAAAAAAAAAGAAAAAAGAAAAGCTTCTGTTACTTTGTGTAATGGTTTAGGGTTTTTTTTTGCTTAGAATTGTTGGGTTTTCTGCAGGTTTTAAGTTATAAGGAATTATAACTAAAATAGAGTTCTCAAGACTCCATTCCTGCAACTGAAATCCTTTAGGCTCCATTGTTCAGTATCTACAAGACATCAACATTTTCAAAATTACCACTTGGTTGCAGCCTAACTTCATGGGCTCTAAAAATCTCTCAGATACCTAAGACCTTCACTGCTTTTATAAAGCTACCTAAATTGGGGGGTTTCCTGTAGCAAAAAAAAAAAAGAAGTTACTATTACCTTATGGCAAAGACCTGGGAATCCATACAATTCTCAAGACTAAATATCAACAAGTCCCAATTGACCTGGCATAGCCCAGGTTTGATTAGCCTCTCAGAACTATCAATCTCTGCAACAGGAGGCCTGAAGGAAGGCTACCAAATAGTGGAAAAGCAACATGAGCATCAAAATGATGGGCAAAATGGAAACAAACAAAACACAAAGGGAAAAAGAAAAGTCAGTTATCTACTAGATGTAGGGGTTGGAAGCAAATCGTGCCTTGCAAGATTGATTGTCTGGTTGTTTGATTTAGGCTCTTAAATCCAAAAAGGGGTTCATAGTTGCGGAGCTGAGAGTTATACCAAGTCAAGGAAGTGGGAAACAAATAGATGAAAGTAATAATGGCCTGAAATAAGTTTTTCTTCTAATTTCATCTCAGAAAATTAAAATATTTTCTACTTTATCTATGTTAGCAGTGCAGCAAAAATCTTTAAATATTTCAGAAGAGATATTAGTGCATTCTAATGTTTTTTCAAAATCTCACATCTTTATTGCAGTAAATGTAGTTTAGTATAAATCAATAGAATTGAAAATAAATTGCAGTTAAAAGTTCTAATAACACTGGAGTAAAATATTTTGGTTTTGTTAATAAAATCTATGAACTGTAGATCATGTTTTGTTTTTTTTTTTCCTGTAAATCATGTTTTCAGACTTTGACCTATGCATGTAAAAAAGGAAGTTTTTGATAAAACAGCTTTTCTTGATGGACAGCCACTTCATCAAAAAGAAAATTCAATTTGCTTTACCTGTAGGACTTGTACACCCAGATTATCTCAGAACTAGAATAAGAATATGTTATGTCTGTTTGAAAATTAATAGGACCTAAGCAAAAACCTATTTCAAAATCAAAAGTAAATCATTATGGGAAACTATCAAACAGTCACTGTTGCTTGTGATTTAGGTTGTATGTTAAACACAAGTACTTTCCTACAGTCTCTATTTCTTTATATCTGATATTTAGTGATTAGACAGGGTTGCTGTGTGCATGTTCTATGATCAGTGAAGTCGAGGTTTTTATCATATGGGCCACCAAAAGCTCTGATTTCACAGAATCACAGAATGGTCAGGGTTGGAAGGGAAATCCGGACATCATCTAGTCCACCCCCTGCTAAAGCAGGTTCACTTAGAACAGGTTGCACAGAGTCATGTCCAGGTGGGTATTGAATGTCTCCAGAGGAGACTCCACAGCCTCTCTGGGCAGCCTGTTCCTGTGCTCTGTCACCTACAAAGTAAAGAAGTTCTTCCTCATATTCAGATGGAACTTCTTGTGTTGCAGTTTGTGCCCATTGCCCCTTGCCCTGTCGCTAGGCACTGCTGAAAAGAGCCTGGCCCAATCCTCTTGACTCTCACCCTCAAGATGTTTGTAGACCTGTATAAGATCTCTTCTTAGTCTTTTCTCCTCCAGGCTAAAGAGGCCTTTCCTCATAAGGAAAATGCACCAGCCCCCTCAACATCTTCGTAGCCCTCTGCTGAACCAGGTCCAGTAGTTCTCTCTCCCTTTCGGACTGGGGTGCCCAGAACTGGACACAGCACTCCAGATGCAATCTCACCAGGGCAGAGCAGAGGGGGAGGATCACCTCCCTCGACCTGCTGGCCACGCTTCTGCGAGTGCACCCCAGGATCCCCTTGGCCTTCTTGGCCCCAAGGGCACCCTGCTGGCTCATGGGCACCTTGCTGTCCACTAGGAATCCCAGGTCCTTCTCCGCAGAGCTGCCTTCCAGCAGCTCAGGCCCTAACCTGTGCTGGTGCATGTGGTTGTTCCTCCCTGGGTGCAGGACCATTCATTCACCATTGTTGAACTTCATGAAGTTCCTCTCTGCCCAACTCTCTAGCCAGTCCAGGTCATATTAGCCAGCTCTCTTGGACCCGCTAACTTTCTAGAATCCTAACCCATGGGATTCTGCCAAAGAGGTCCCTGAAGACGCAAAAGTTAACTTTCCTGAAGCCCAGGGTTACAATCCTTATTGCCCTTCTTCCTCCACACAGGATCCTGAACGCCACCATCTCATGGTCACTGCAGCCAAGGCTGCCCTTAACCTTCACATCCCCAACCCATCCTTTGTTTCTGAATAGAAGGTCTACCAGAACAACTCACCCCACTGGCTCCTCTACCATCTGTGTCAAAAAGTTATCATCAGTGCTCTGCAGGAACCTCCTGCACCCTGTGTGCCTATCTGAGTTGTCTTTCCAGCAGATACCAGGGTGGTTGAAGTCCCCCGTGAGAACCAGGGCCTGCGGTCATCAGGTTACCTCCAGCTGTCTGTAGAAGGCCTCTTTGACTTTCTCTTCCTGATCAGGTGGTCTGTAGCATCACCCACAACAGTGTCACACATGGTGACCTGCCCCTTAACCTTTACCCATAAGCTCTCAACTTGTTCTGCATCCGCCCCAAAGGAGAGCTTGATACATCCCCATTGCTCCCTCACATAAAGAGCAACTCACCACTTCTCCCTGTTGACCTGTCTTTCCTAAAAAAGTACGTAGCCATCCACGACAGCATTCCTGTCACGCAGGCTCTCCCACCATGTCTCTGTAACTGCCATGAGGTCATGGCCCTGCACCACACGCAGATCTCTCATTCTTCCCGTTTATTCCCCGTGCTGTGTGCACTGGCGTACAGGCATTTCAGAGAGCTAGTTCATCCCGCACGCAGGTTTCCCAGGAGGGCTGCAAGAACACCCACCATAGTCACGCATACCCTTGAGGTGGCTGGCCTTGTGGTACTCACCTTGGTAAGCAGCTAAGGAACATATATCACTGCTCTGATTGGCCTAGCTTATTCCGCAGCTGGATGTGATGGCATGAGCATTGCCACACTGGACCCCTCCCTCCAAGCTCTTCAGTTTAAAGCCTGCCTCACCAAGCTGGCCAGCCTGCTGCCAAAGGTTCCCTTGCCTCTTCTAGGCAGATGGATCCCATCCCTCCCTAACAGGCTCTTGCCAAAAAATGTACCGTTGTCATAGAAGCCAAACCCCTTATTATGGCACCATTTACTTCATGCCTCTTCCTCTTAAAGTCTTTTCCTAGTTGGTTTTTTTTTTTTCTCATCCCTCATCCACAGTAACTGCCACTTAGATATTTTCAGCCAAGACCAGGTAATTTTTGTTTTTCTTGTTCTGTGTAGTCCTCAAGAAAAAAATTATTTTCATAGGCTTAAATTGTGTCTCTGTATATATATGTTGAACAAAAAGCTAAAAAAAGGGTAATTCATATTCATAAGGCAGAACACACTTTGGGGCACTCTTTTGGTATTACTTTCCACACCCAGCATGTCCTAGCTCAACAAGGATAGTAAATAAAAGCTGTTTGTATATCTTAATTATAAAATTGACTGCTCCTATAATATCTTTCCCAGTGGCTAAAATACCCCTAATGGAAGGACATAGAATAACTTTACTGTTTGTAAGCCTGAAATATACCCCAAATATCTGCTTAAATTCTGTTGTTTTTAAAGGTGTTTATTTATTAACATCCTGACCAATATATTCGCAAATACTATAATTTTAGTGTTAAAATTATATTTTTAAAAGGAAAATATTATCCCTTTTTTGTTAAATGTCTGTGTCATGAAGTCTGCAAATCCTACATATCTACCAGATCTTCATATTGCATAACATTGGGGTACTCAGCATCTGTTTTGGTGATTGTTAGTATGAAGATGGATTAACACTTTGGGTAAAATAAAATCTGTTCTGAAGTTTCACCCACCAGTAACTATAACCCACATTTACTAGCTAAAGGAAACCATACAACAAAACATAGTGGCAAATCACCTGCTCAGTGAAAAATCAATAGCTTCTTGGAAGTTGCAGCTGCTTCATTTGTTTTGTGTACCAGACTGTTTTTCAGTATCGTAGCATATTAGGACCTCACTGCTTGACCCTCCAAATGTGGCACATTATAACAAGGAAACCTCAGAGAATGCAGGACCTGAATCTAGGAGTAGAGGAACACTGAGCAATCTCTGCTGATTGCCAGGGAACTACCGTTCTCAAATACACGTTGCGAACCAGCCATCTCAAGGAAGTCTTGCCAAGTGCGAATCATTTTACAAGAAAGCCAAACACCGAGAATGGAGAGGAGAATAAGATGATTTTAAAGAGGAGGTACTGATTTCTTTGTGAAGTTTTGGGTAAGCTTGACATGACAATTCATAACTTAAGGGAAAAATAAATCAAGATTTAAAAAAGAATTATGAATTTAATCTTTCTTCATTGACTGAAAACACCTCCTGTGTTTAGCTAAACCAGATAAATGGCATATATAGTCAGCCTGTGGGTCTGTGAATAAATGTGGGTATAATAAATCTATCTTATCTACTTTGCATAGTTTAAAAGGTAGGTGTTTATGCTTCCAGTAGGAATTCAGATAAAGCTGAAAAAATGATATGTTGGACCAGACCAACAGAGCCTGCTTCACGTCACATCCCTAAGCATAAACAGTTTACTGCATTGAGTTACAATACAATTTATTCCCCTCTGACATTCCACATTAGTGGAACTCAGCAACTGAAAGATTTCCCTTTCTTTCGTTTTTCAGGAACCAAACTCCACTGCAGTCATGTCAACTAAGAGCCCACATGTTATCTATCTGTATATACATGTTTACTCAGGATAGTCGCTGGAGGCTGTACATCAGAATTACACACTGCAGATCAGTGCAGGTTACAGGACACATGCACCTACACTTTGGAGCTAAACGAAAATGTGATTGCAACTGAAGGAAAATAAAAGGTGCAGTGCAAATTGTCTTCTACCTCAAGCTCTGAAAAACTTAGATTGCCATGATTTAAAAGATTTAAGGTTTCAGAGTCTTCCCCCTCTCCTTCCTTTCCTCTTTGTTCCCTTTTCTGTTGTTTTCCCTTCCAGCTATTTTTTAAAATACTTAAGTCTTTACAGTTTGTGCTTTTGGTGTTTTTTTACTGCTGTATTTCTTCTTGTCTACATGTACTCTCTGAGTTTTTGTCTTTTCTGTCTCCAAAATGTTCTCGTATTCTTGTCAATTCACATTCATCTTAGTGTTTCAAATCATCAGCAAAAGACAAAGAAACAGCTACCAACAGACTAGCTTAATAAGTTATTATTATCCTTAGATTTAGATAGTTCTTACACTGCAGAAGAACAATACCTGAATCCAGCACAGAAGGTGGCATTGCTAGAGGTAAAAAGTTGAGTCATACAGTTATGTTTTATGAAACAAAATAATCATATTTAATAAAATAATTAAAAGTTTTGGTTCATGGCTATATTTTTTTTTCATAACTTATAGAATTTTGTTTGATTTATAGGTGAGCAGATGGGAAGTGTGAACTTCCCATACTCTCTCCAGCAATTATTTCAGTGCCATTGTTTAAAAATCAGTGTTTTGCCAGTCCAAGTTTTCTACATAATTGCTCAGGTCAGGACACAGAAACATATTGTTTGTAAAACTGTCAGGGAGGGAAGCCTGATAGTGGGGTAAGCAAGCTGGAACATAGGAGAGAGCCTGCATCAGCATCTTTCCTTGTGCTCGTACAAGCACAAGAAGAATATTGCATGTGAATTTATCTTTTGCTGCCATAACTAACAAAAAAATCCACAGAAACAGGAAGAATTTAATATAGTATAACTGAAGGAAATTAAACCTAGAGACAGTAGACCATACCAAGTTCATTTCTTTGCTATGGCAGCAAATATTTACATATCACCTCCTACAGATCAAAGCTGCTCCTAGTCTTTTCACTCCTGTTCCTATTAGAATACTGCTCTGAAGTTTCATCTTAGTGGTGAAACGTGTTCTAGATTCCATCTTAAATTCCATCCTGATCAGTTTAAACATATATATCTCATGAAATTTTATGGTCTTTTTGGTTTTCTTCCTGGACAATTCCTAAGGAATTGAATAGTACCCACCCCTGATCTTTCCTAAGCTAAATAAATCAATTTCTTTTAGTGTCCTACAAAACAATCAGTTGCCTATTTTCCCAGTCATTCTAGTAGCCATATTTTCACTGCACTTGAGCCTGAATTAATCTTTGATTGGTACAGAAGAATGAGGACACATCAGTTTCTCTTACCTGCTTCAGTTACAGTGGCCAAAACCACTGGAAACCTGAAAGATGGAGAAAACCACAAAAGGTAATACCAAATTCAGAGGCAAATATCCACCTGAGCTCAGAGGAGCTGACAAAAAGTACTTGCTTTTAATGTTAGCTAAATTCAGAGTGTAGGTGCCAAGGATGTACACAAGGCACCCCTCAAAACCAAAAACTAGTAAACTGTTTGGAGTGATTAACAAATTCTCTAGCAATACTCTACCCTCCTATTTCTGAAAAAGAAAAGAAAAAAAAAAAAAAAAAAAGAAGTCATACATTCTTTATCATGAAAAAGCATGTTTAAATGTTTATTTTCTTCAGACACTGTATATATAAAGCTGTGTGTTTTAATCCTGACATAAAACTTCCTGTTAAGGTGTTAATGACAAATGTAGCTATGTTAAACTAAATTCTATGAAATTTTGCTGAGCAACATCAGCTTGTGCTCAGTAATATAATTGCAGTAATTGACAATAATGTAATAAAGTAATACAGAAATATAGTAATAAGATCATTAGCATGGATGTTATGAATTACTGAGCTGATACTTATATCAGTAATCATTATTAACATTGTTTTTCTGTATATGCAAGGAATTTGAAATATACTGAAATACCAGTTAGGTTATGAAGAACTGAAATTTAGACTAGTTTGATTGCAGCTAATTCAAAAATATATTATATATAATTTTATATATACATAAATTTACTTGGAATTGTAAATATGTGTTGAACTATGACACAGCATTTAAATGTAGATATATACACATCGGCACATAGGTAATTTTTTCCCAAATGATATGTTCCCATAGGTGTCCCTGGTATCACCATAATGCTTACTTGCTGCAGATCTCTCAGACAATAATCTTCCTGTCCTTCCTTCTAACAATAAAAAATCAAAACTTGTGAGGTTAATTTACAATTAACTGCACTGCTGTAGTTACACAAAAATTAATTTCCTTAATATTGTAGGAGCTGTGATTGTGAGGTACAGCTCAAGAAAATACCCAGACTACCAGAAAAAACTCAAGAAAATCCCCAGACTACCAGAAAAACACATAGCTTCATCCATCAGACCTTCTTACAAAAGTGAAATAGTTATTGGAGAAATATCCACCCCAGTAATATGCTACAGTTAATAATAGTAATAGACAGCCTATTAGCTTCAACATCTCTTACAGCTGCGAGTAGCTGAATCCCACCCTGGCTCTTAAAGCTTGATGATAAAAATTTTCCCTGCAGAAAAGCTAGAATATAGTCAGGAAGATAAAAAAATAAAATAAAATAAAAGGAGGAAAAAAAAAAAGAGCGAGTGGAACAATTACATAGAAGAAAGAGGGAGTGGAACAATTACATAGAAGAAAAAGGGGGGGGGGGGGGGGGGGGGGCAGAAAAAGAAATGATCCAAGGGACCCTCCGGTGATTACTGCCTGGAATGAGAACAAAGAGAGAGCATCAGGCAGTGGTACACTCAAAACTGGAGTGAATGCAGCATGACCTAGAAAAAGGGCCCTTTTTTGAAAAAGAAGAAAGAAAATAAGGAGTACAGTAAAAAGTAACTAAAAGGAAGACAGATTCTTATGAGACAGGAGTGGGAGATAAAGTGATTATTAGAAATTAATTAATACAAATAATTAATCAAAATTAATATAAATAATATAAAATTAATATAAGAATAAACAGGAAAGGTTTTTCTGGAGATGGAATATGAAAGAAATTTTTATCATAGTGTTTAACTTATAAAGGATTAATTTTTCTTAATTTTTCTACTACTCATTCTTAGTTCTGATTTTGGCTGATATAGAGTTACTTTTCTTCTTAGAGGCTGGTGCGGTGCTGTGGTTTAGATTTGGTAGTAATTTTGATGATATACTGATGTTTTTAGTTGTTGCTAGGTGATGTTTATACTAAGTCAAGGACTTTTCAGTTTCTCAGGCCCTGCCAGCGAGAGGGCTGGAGGGGCATGGGAAACTGGGAGGGGACACAGCCAGGACAGCTGACCTGAGCTACCCAAAGGGATATTCCATACCATAGAACATCATGTTGAGTATACAGGCTGGGGGAAGAAGAAGGAAGGACATTCAGAGGGATGAAATTTGTTTTCCTAGTAACCATGACTGTGTGACAGAGCCCTGCTTTCCTGGACGTGACTGAACACCTGCCTGTTGATGGGAGGTGGTGAATGAATTCCTTATTTTGCTTTGCTTTCATGTGTGGCTTTTGCTTTACCTGTTAAACTCTCTGTGTCAGTTCATGAGTTTTCTCTTACTCTTTTGATTCTCTCCCCCATTCCAAGGCAGGGGGAGAGAGCAATGTGGTGCTTAGTTGCTGGCTGGGGTTAAACCATGACAGACCTATAGTACCACAAGATGAGATTCATCTCATCTAATCTAATCCATTTAAAATGTAAACACTTAATTTAAGTACCATCTATCATTGTGGTGTGGGAAACTTCAAAGAGTGATTTATCCTGCGTTTGTTTAGCTGATCTTAGGTAAGATTATTCCTGGTCCCCATGCAGAGATTTCAGACACACATCATACTTTTTGGAGAATATATGATGAACAAAAAATAATTATCTCCCTTAGACAATATGTAAATTTGTAATCTTCCCTTCTAATGTGATCATACCTTCTAATGTTCAAGTTATGTGATTAATTTGTAAATAATATGAAAAACTGCTGGGAAATTTGGGTACATATCCAATACTAAATCTTTCAATCAAAAAATATGTCAGTACTGTTTCACATCTAGAAAACTCTTGCCACCTTTTTTCCAAACTGGAGATTTAATGTCCACTTCAGCCTTTATGTCTTCTCTAGTCTGACATGCTTTGTCACACTCACAGGAGACCAGCTACACTGCAGATTAGATCCAGAGATGCCTGTATAATAAGAACCAATTTGTAGAAATTACAGTTCAAACAATTTACAGTGAGGATAGAAAAGACAGAAAGAGAGAAGAATAAGAAAGTCTGTTTGTTCCCACTGTTATAGTTAAGGAACAGAGTGACTAATTCTGTCTACATCTTGCAATACAGTGCTCTGTCAGTGGCAGGTTAGTTAAAAGTTAGCTACAAATTAGCTGTTGAGAAAGGGTGCTACTTAAATGAAAAGTGGAGGACAAATGAGGCAGAAGAAAGATACGTAGTGATGTAACTGCTACTGTACATGTGGTGCAGAAGCATGCAAATGGAGAATGGCAATCATGGTAAATTTGCTCATTGCTGGATGCATTCACATAACACAAAGTACTGCTGTGCAGAGTTGTTCACTAATATAACTATACAGTGCAATACTTTGTTACAGCTAATTAGCAATGTGTCCCTAACAGCTATGTCAATTCTTATTTTCAAGTTAGCTCAGTTATAAATTGATAGTGCTTAGTGCACTTAGTGCACATGTACCTTAAGTGACACATTCAAGATCGTACCAGAAGCTCGTGGCAGAGTTTACAGCTGATCCTATTTCTGCATCTCAGTGTGGTCCCTCTCTCATAAGACCTTTGCGATCTCTCAAAGGTGTTGGCATATTAATATGCTAATCAACCTCAGGATAACCTTTATTTTTTTAATGACTACACAGAAAATACAGTCTCCCTTCAGCACAGAACTGTTTTTAAGCTGTCGTTTGCACTCAGAAAAAATCAGTCTTTTAAGCTATCTATGCAAATACAAATTCAGGAATGTCTAGAAGAAATCTTTTCCAAGTTAATGACAAAAATATTTCAAAGCCACTAAAAAATTTATGAATTTTTGTTGATATTGACCACTTTGATTTGCCATTAGCCTTCCTCATCAATATGAATTAAATTCAGTATTTAGTTTTTACCTCCTCTGAAAAAAATCATAAAGAATAAATTATCAGTTGTTCAGTTTTCTTCTTTCTTAGTGGTTTTGTTTTGTTTTGTTTTGTTTTTAAATGTATTTAATACTGGAAAGGCTCAGGTGTAAACTCCTACATGAGTCTGAGGTTTTGGGTTTTTTCACATAATTAAAGGCATAACTATTGTTAATTTACTTGCATAAAAGATCTTTTTCAATGACATGCAGGTATGAGAATTAGTATTAATATTTGTAAAGACTCCAGTTCTATGGTAAATGTCAGGCTGCTAATTCTCCATTTTCTCTCTTCTCTCCTATCTATTCCTTCTTTCTAATACACCATTCTCAAAAATATAAAACCTGGACATGGAAATGTAAATCAGTAATATTGACTTTCTCAATCTTATTAAAGCAATGATATGGTAAATAATTTTATGAAAGATAACATTGGCTAAGTCAAGTCTTTATTTGGCAGACTCTCAAATGCTCATCAGAGGACTGTCTATCAATGTTGAAACAGCTTAGGCAGAAAACAACTAAAATTAATTTGAGAATTGTTAGAATAGAAATTAAAGACCAAGTAATACACTGCAAACATCTAATACTAACGGAAAAGTTTTAAAATTGCTGGTTTTCTGTTCACAAGTACTGATAAAATATCTAAACTGTCAACAATCTGATTAGTAAATTGATTTTTTAAAGTCTTTCATTTTCTTCTTTGAATTTATCACTATTAATTTACAAACATTTATCAATTACATGATGTGGAAAGCCTAAAAATAGCTGTGAACAGGGGTCCTGTAATTATACTATATATTTATGTATATATAAATTTACACATGCATGCATATGTAAGCCAATATGCTCATTTTGAAAAGCCATCTCTCAGGCAGAATGTGTGCAATATCAACAACTTATTTAAAGTAATATTAGTAGATTATATTTAAGCAAGTTACTGAGCCACTGCAGTGTGAAGTCAGAGCACCACAGGAAAAGCAGAAGTTTTGGTGTAGTTTTTTTTCTTTCTCTAGCAACAAACCAAATCAATGAGTCATACAGGTGCACAGATTTGTGACCTGTTTCCCATTCTGCCCCCACAGCGAGTGGACTGAGGGTGTGCAAAATGCTAGGAGGGAACACAGCAAGGACAGCTGACCCAAGCTGACCCAAACTAACCAAAAGGAAATTCCATGCCATATAACATCATGCTGAACAATGAAACTGTGTCAAGTTTAGGGTGATGGGGGGACAGTTTTTCCAAAGTATCTGTTGCTCAGGGACTGACTGGACATTGGTTTGCTGGTGAAAGATGTTGAGTGACTGCCTTTGCATCATTTGGTGTTTGGGTTTTTTTGTTTGTTTTGTCAGTTTTGGTGGGGGTTTGGGTGTTTGTTTTTTTTTGTTTGTTTGTTTGTTTTTTGGTTTTTAGGTGTTTTTTTTGAGAGGGGGAGGGTGTCTTTCACCCTTCAGTTATTAAACTGTCTTTATCTCAACTGGAAGGGAGTAAGCAAGGGACTGGATGGGGCCTCAGCTGCCAGCTAGGGTCAATACACCACAGGTGACAAGCAGAAATTACTCTTATATTCTGATGAAACAAAAAAGGTTTAAAAACTAGCTGGAAAGTGGAGTTGGGGTGGCAAAAAAAAAAAAAAAAAGATTAAAAAAAGACACTGAGATATTACTCATGAAAAGTGAGACAATGAGGTTTGCGTTTTCCACATCAATGTTTTTAAATAATGAAATGGGTTTTCTAGGAATATACTGGATTTCCCATAATATTTATTTACTGAGTCCAGATTTAATGTCTGTGTAATGAAGTACCTATTTTTCTACCAGAGTCATGGCACTGATGTTAAAATCACTTGTCAAAATTGTGCAGCCTGTACAAAGCAGGAAAATAAAGTAAATTCTTTCTCATGTTACTAATTACTGAAAATAAGCTTTCTGAAATGTATCTCAAGACCAGGTGTGCAATGGTATTGAGACAATTCAGGTCACTTGGTTATTCTCTTAATCACTATGACAGATATTGAGTATTTCTGCAACTGTTCACAAAACATTAAGTTTTGGCAGATTTTTATGAGTGGGACGTAGCATGATAACTTATATTTCTCATTTGATTATAGAGGTTTCTGACAAGCCTTAGTTAGTTTTAGCATAGAATCATCATTTGGTGTGAACCACAGTATTTCTGAATCATACAAAGTTTAGGTATCATACAAATTTGTTTCCTCAGCAGATAGAGGATGCTATTGCTCTAGTGCATCCAGTGGTGCCTCTAATGTTTTTTAACTAGGAAGGATCACAGCATGACATGTTGCAGTGAACTTGCATGCATGCACAAGTGGGTTTGATGCAACAGAGATTTTAAAGAACAATAACATACATAAAAACATCATTATCAGTCGCTACCTGTCATTCAAGATTGAGACAATACTAGCAAGAAGAGAGTATTTAGTAGTCATACATTGGAAAACAGAAAGAAAGGTAGAAACATTGCAAAAGACTTTGTAATTTGCTATTGTGTGAATCTTTTTACACTCAGCACAAGATGCCAAAGCTTATTCATGCAAGCCTGGGCACAGCCTACAAAATCTTCACCGAGGGCTATTCACAGACACATGCATGCATGCAAACTCTAATAAATTTCCTGAACTTGCTTTTCAACTCAAAAAGCCTACTTCACTAATGCCATCATGAAATGCAGCACACAACTACACCATAACTTCTCACCATTCTCCTCACAAACAACATAATGGTACAGCAAGGTACTACAGCCTTCCTGCCTCTAACCACAACCCCCTTCCTCATCTCCCCTGTGCTGTTCAGGGTGGGAGCTGGGAGTGAAGGAGGGAAGTTGAGCCTGGGAAAAGAGGGGAGAGGGGCACAGGTGTTCTAGTGTTTGTCCTTGTTTCTCACTGTGCTACTCTATTTTTAATTTGAAATAAATTAAATTAATTTTCCCCAAGTCAAGTATGTTTTGCCCATGAAAGTAATCGGTAAGTGATCTTGCTCTTTTTATCTTGACCCATGAGCTTTTTCATCTTATTTTCTCCTCCTGTCAGGTTGAAAAGGGGAGTCAGAGAGAAGCTGGGTGGGCATTTATCAGCCCCACCACAATGAGTGAAGTGGGTGAGAACCTGCTTAGTCAAATTTAAACCGAAATGCTAGAAGTACAAAAAGAAATAAAAGTAACCTGAGGAAATATTTAGTAGCATCTTCTGCCTCAAAAACATCATCATTTCATTCATGGAACATTTTCATGTTGATTGCAAACATGTTACCAGAAGGTATTATGACATTTAGCACAAGAAATAACAGCAAAACTATATTTAGTATTTTTTCTCTTAAAAAATAGATTCTGCTTTTCTGTAAGAAATTCATCTCCTTTTCGGAGCAGGGATACAAAATGGATATAAGGGACAATGTAGGTCACTATTTTTAAAAAAATCAGTGATCCCTTTGGCTTTACCCCCTCATCATCTTAATTACCTCACTGGATTACACCACAGGTTCCCAATGAATTAATATTATGAAAATTTTATCTCATAACCTTTCTTAAATATCAAGTGATTCTGCAAAATCTGTTAATATTATAACTGCTCTTTTCACACCCCTACCCAAACCGGTAGATTCAAAACTTTAATTCAGCCAACTATTGAGGAAGATACCATTTTCTTAATTTCCAGTTTGTCATCCAAAAACACTTGGTGAGAAACTTACACTGATGTCTTATCCTAAATGACATGTAAGAGCATAATATTTAGCACAGGTCAGTAGGCTTCCTTTATAAGAACCATCTATGAGGCATCAAGCACATTTTGACACAATATAATGACAGAACAATGTTTCCTTTGCTAGCTTCATATTAGTAATTTTAATCTTCTGCAAGTGAATCACCTAATGTTAATACAGTACTTTGCTCTCCCTACCAGCTGTGATCTTATGGTGATTTATGGTCTTTTATTTTTTGGTATATCAGTCCTCCCACATATTCTTGCTAGGGTTCATTTTTTCTCATAATTTTTTTTCGACTCTGTAATTGTCAGGAAAATTAGAATTAGATCCTGGTATATTAAGTATCCATTTACTGACCTAGAGGAATCATCTAGTATATCATTGAACATGCAGAAAACAAGTGTTTTGTGGAAGAGTATTACAGTGGAACTGAAGTTCCCCTAAAAAAAAAAAACGACAAAAAAAACCCACAACCAAAATAAAAGTACCCTTTTCCCTGAATGTTACATATAAGGGATTTATAGAAAAATTATAAGAGATGAGTAAGACATATGACCGTGTATGAAAAAACGATACATAAATATGCAGAGATTTGTATGAAAATAACAGCTACATTTAAGAAATCGTGAGAATTTCTCTAAGCTGTGCTTTGTGGCCTTTCCACTATATGGGTAGGAATATTTCTAACACATGTAAGAAATTAGTAAGACTCTGCGTTCATCTTGAGTGCAGGCATGTATGTGTTTAATAGCTGCTTCTTCTTATGAATAAGTACATGCACTGTCTCTGGGCAGTCATACAGTCTGGATTTTTCTAGAAAATCAGTTATTCTATTGGTCAGTGAGATTTGTACTATTCGGTCTGGATCTTCCAATGCTGGAAGCTCTCCTCTCAAGTAAGCTGGTTTTTCACTTCTAAGCAAGCAGTATTTTCACTTCCTAAGAAAATACTACCTCTAGTTTAGTTCAGCTTTCCTGTTGTAACATTGATTATATTTTTCAATGTTTAATGGCATATTGAATATTTGTGTCACATGAATATATGCATATAACATATAATATGAATATTATATGAATATAACATGTTCAGTGTCAGCATCTGACAGAATCTTTTATTGCCTTCCTTCCTTTTCCCTTTCTCTTCCTTTATTCTCCACTATGAAGCTTGTGATTAGCATAAACACAATTATTTGTTTTGTGTGAGAATGAAACAAAAGCTACCTGTAAGGTACAATGTTTCTTTTTATTTTAAAATTATACTATCAAAAAAAGAAATCTTCAAAACGTGAATCAAAAAAATGAGTCATCAGTTCCTTGTCTTAAGGGACACAAAAAATACTGAAACTTTCAGTAAAAGCCAAGCTCCCATAGCTTTTCATATGGCTTTCAATTGTATAGTTTCAGAAAAAAACACAAAGAAACATGATTACCAAGCAGAATGAAATTTATGTTTTGTTGTTCCTGTCTTCAAGACAGAGAATCTCCAAATTGCAGTTAACACTAGTTCTCACCAAATCCTGAATATGTTAGGCTACTCTTTGCCCCTTCCATTATTATCTTTGCGGTTAATCGGAAGCCTGGTTTAAGTTCCTAACACGTACTCATAGGTATCTCTATAAAAATGTTAGGAGATTACCCCTGTCAAAATATAAGCTACTGCTATCCAGTATCATCTGTGATAATCACACCTGTTTCTCACATATCTTTAAACAGTGGACATGCTGTGTCAGGGAAGGTAACATTAAATTTACAGTTTGTTGTGTCATGTAATCAGATAAGTGCAAAAACATGGTCTTTAAAGTTATAATCAGTTTTTATGGATAGTAAAATGTCTGATGCCCAGTATAAAACCTTTTAAATCTGTCTTAAAAAGTATAGAAATGTAAAGATACATTGTACATCTGAGACCTCCTTATGCCTTGGGAAGTTGGAGGAAGACTAATTATCATTTTTCTTGTTTATCCCCACATACTGTATATTTGCTACACATACAACAATTTAGGCAAATACAACACAAGCAAGTAAAGAAACAACCTATGAAGCAAACCCTTATGCAATTAAGGAAGCTAAGTATGTGTTTAGTTCTAAGTTTTTTTCACAAACATCCAAAATATATTTTTATTACTACATTGCAGTAAACATCAAAAGTAAAAATACATTTTTAGAACCACAGACTCTCTTGATTTCAGTAGATTTAGTTCAATAAAGTTTTAAAAATAGATGAGAGATGAGGAAGTTGAAAGCATTTGAATGAACCAGTGAAAAGGGATGCTTCAAATTGATGAAAGCTTTTATTAGATTAACTCCTCTGATTGGAAACAAAAATCAGAGAAACCTTCATGCATGCCAAGCCCTCTCTATTGATAATGTGAAAAAAATACTTCACCTAGGCACTTATCTGACGGCAGTACATTCTTGGCTTGAGTAGCTTTGCTTTGGTGTGAGGAGCCAGAGATGAACTTCCAAGTTTTTCCACACCACTTTTGGTAGAATCAATTTTCTATGGGATGTGATTTGTTTTTGATTCCCTCCTTTTCTGTCAATACTTTTCTCACATCTTTAGTACTTCTCTGTATGACATTTTAAAGTTTAACTATTTTGGCTGAATTTATTACTATCGTTTGAGAGTTTTTTTTGTTTTTTTTTTTGGCAAAATTAGTTTTGAGCTGCTATCCATGGCTTCTGTAGTGCTGAACTCTGTGTATTATTACATTGTGAAACAAATAGGGAAACCAATTTATTTAGGCTGAGGAAAAAAAACCCAAACAACTGCATTTCAGCTGGATCATTTCTAGGGAGGAAGAAATTACAAGCCTTGTTCTTTGGAAATAAAAATACTTTTGTTGGTCAATGGCTATTTCATTTTAGGCAAGTAAGGAAAAGAATAAAGTCTGAAGATCATTCTAATGGATGTTTAAGAACACCAAAGTTAGAGGAAAAACCTCAGATTTAGAGATTCTGTGCTTGTTGCGTTCTTATGCTTCCTGTCAGAGGAAGCAAAGGAACTAAGACTCCCTAAATCCCACGAATTATCAATTTTCAGAAAAAAAAAAAAATGAAATACATGGACTGAGAACACAAGGATGATGAAAAAGGTCTGACTTGATCAAAAAGTTACCATGAGATAATGGGAATATTTCGTACAGACCAGTAGCACAGCTTTGTAGCAAGAAATCAAGAGATAGAACTCTAACCAATATTGATCACATAAATATTAAAGATAAAATTAATTACTATTTCTTGTGAAAAGGATGGGATTAGAAGGAAATTGCACAAATCTACAGTTTGCCTCTTCTACCGTCATGCATATAAATCAAACACTCCGAGGGATCCTACAGAATGAGTAGACAGTTACTCCAATTCTTAGTGATCTGAGAAAAAGTGTTCAGTGCTTTGCCTTCATGCTTTGAGCTGCCTTTAGAAATATTTTAAGATCTCAGTGAACTTTATCAGCATTTACAGCAAATGGAGAATTTAGTTCTGTTATCTACACAGAATTTTCACTTGGGGAATGAAAATCAATACTGCCTAGCTTGATTAGATTTGGACTTTAATTAACCTTTTGACTTGTAAATTACCAGATTTGGAATTAATCTTTATCACACTTTGTATATATTTCTGGATTAGTATTTTTACTGCTGTTTATTTTTAATGTAGGAATACTTAAAAATGCACTATATTTCCCTTACAATATTAGGCAGTCTCCTTAAAAAACCCAAACCAAACCCAAACAAACTCTTGTCTCAAAGGGTTTCCAAATTTAATAAAGAGAATGTACTTCCAGCAGTTGTTAGGGTGATACAATGTGTATAAACTAGGATGCAAGGAAGTGGGACCATACCTCCTTTTTTTACTCCCCCCCCCCCCCCCCCCCCGCCTTTTTTTTTTAAGATGTATATTCCTTTTGTAAATCAAATGTAAAGCAAGCAGGGGACTGTTGCACATCCATAAAGGATCATGCATATAACTGATGAACTATGTTATAGACATAAAAATATGTATGCATTTTTGTAATGACTATATGAGCCCGTGAAATTATCAAAGTATTGATGCAACTGGTGTAATGATTTGCTCAGTTCATGTTTTTTAAACCAAATCAGGATCGAAATGTTTTATTAATTTATTAATGACAAATAATTAGCAGGCAATCAGTGATTCATTCAGGATCAATATCAGCAATACAACATAAAAGCCTCCATATTAGAAACCTACAAAATGCTAAGAAACATCCCTCTATAAGGAATTCCAAAATGCTATAACCTCACCCGCCCCACACACCTACACATAGGATTATGTGCACACACTCTCACAGGCGGCATGGGCTGCAAACACATGTCACCTTTCCTGGGCATATGGATTCTCCCACTTGCACACACCGACTGACAGATGTGCATGCTTTAGCTTTCCATGCATCTGAGTTGTCCTCCAGCAAGGCAATCTTTACTCAGGATGCCAGGATTCAAGCTTTTCACAGCATGTGATGACTCGGATTGACCGAGGCAGAGGTACTGATGCCATTGGGAGATCTCTTAGCAGTGCATAAATAAGTTTTGATTATTGTTGTCTGCACTTCTGTGTCTCTCCCTCACAAATTTTAAAACTTAAAATTCTGCAAATTATCATGCCTCTTTTATAGTTCTTTTCCAGCTGAGCTCCTCTTAATTTCTAAAGTCTCATTGTAATTCCCAGGCTATTCTTTAAGCTGATAGTCATGTTCATCTGTAAATTGATCAGTCTGGGCAAAGCCTCTTTCAGGCAGTTTCAGGTGTTCCTTTCACAACGACTGTTCACTTACCTGTCTTAACAACTGTTATTAGCCAGGCCAAGGGTAGGCACTGCAAGTATCCCACAACAGTGACTAGCATTAAATGTAAGAAATTGCTTCAACCTACCTTGCAGGGAAAAGAGACCAAAACTTTAAAGTTTGCTTATGTTCAAAGTCAACTAGAGATTTATTTAAACATGTAATATTCAACCAGCTAATCCAAGAAACATGAAAAAATTGTCACTAGTATTTTGTACTTATGGAAGAACAACTCCTGGAAATCAGTCCAAAACAATTTGATTTTGCTTAAGCACTGAACTGAGTTGAAGGGAAAGAAATGACAGGAGATCCACATAGCTTCTTCACATCCCAATCTTTCAGACGCAGTCCACGAACCTATCACCGCCTCCAAATTTTCTGAGGATTTTAGCCTTCGTGTTAGCCTTCAGCCGCGTTGTAGTAACAGCCAACCAGAATAAACTTCATGTAGTTTATCCTAAATCCAAATTGTCTCAAAAGTTCATATAGTCAATTTAATCATTCTTGTACTGGGAAAGAACACTTTGGGTTTATTCATCAGACAAAAAGATTAAATTAAATAATCCCCAAACCCCTGCATAATTCAAGTGTTCCTACTACTTGAGAATGAATAAAGTAAAAAAGATTAAAAGTTTATGTTTGTTCATTGATTTTACTTGAAATAATAAAAGCCTCTCAACCCTGTAGAAAGTTATTGGTGTAGAGATGTTCAGGACAAATCATCAGGCACATAGATAAAAGCATTTATTCTGCCTGACATGCACTGCTACCATTAATAATTTAGGACAGCCCAGAGGTCACACTCAGACAATCTATAAGTAGCTAAATAAGAACTATTAATCACGTAACAGTGTATTTGTTGACTAATGGCTTCTTTACTTTTTCTCCTTATGTCTGGTTTCAAATGTTTCACTCATTAAATAAATTACGAGAGTATACTGATAAATCATATGGCAGCTACAATTGCAGTGTGGCTATGCTGCCTATCTTTAAAAAATGGCATGGTACTGGGATTAGAATGGGGACTAGAAATTGGATATAGAAACTTTATTAATGTTTACATACACTAGTAGCTAGATCTATTTTACATTGAAATAACCATAAGAATGGAAGCAAGTTTCATTTACAGAGCTTGTAAGCTAACAGTGAGATACCAGAGTAAATAAAATAAGGTAATGAATAGGCATGGATAGGCATAGAGAACAGAAAATATTAAAGAAAATATACAAACTTCAGGTACTGGATGTGGCAGAGACATCTGAAATAAACCTGAAATTAAATACATAGAAAACAGCCTCATTTTCATCCCAAATGTTTGTGAAAACGCCTCTTAAAACATGAAGATGACAATGCATTTGGTAGAAAAAACCCATGTATTTTAAGATTTCTAAGTAACATAACTTTCTAATTGTGGAGTTTTAGAGCGATCTCTTCAAAACAGTACCTGATATACCTTTCAGACAAAGAGCTTTTTTTAGTCTTCCAGAATTCAGGTCAACAAAGGTTAAGTTCACAGTAAATAAAGTTTCATAAACTGTGACTTTATGCTGAGAATTCTGTTAAAAGTTCTATAATTGCAGCACTGTTCATTTACAACTCTACAAATCTCATTGCAATTGTCAGTTTTATGTAATGAAAATTATGTGAAATATTAGAGACTAGATTACAGTGCTTACAGCAATACTGGCATTACAAGTTTATTTCTTTTCTATCTGTCTTGGTGTAATTTTTCATTTGTGGTGATGAAATAATGGTACAATGTTCTGATTAGAAAAAGCATGAGATGTTTCTTTACTTCAAGCAAGCTTAAGCAAGGTAAAGCAACTGATATGGCTGTATTATGTATATGCACAGATTTGGCAGCAACTACAAAATTCTGAACAAATTTTCATGATACAAACCAGTAACTTTTAATCACCTCCTTCAGGATACTGTCTGACATCAAATTGGTCAAGAAATATAATAGCATATTCTAAGTGCTCTTGCCTATAACACTTGATCATCCTAGCTGCAGACAATAAAGGATGATACAATATGCTGCAACTGGCATCAGGAGTTTTCTGTTTGACAGCTAGGTCAAATGTCAGCTGAAATGATGGACTTTCTCTTGTATTGTAAACTGTAAAGCAGTTTCAGTTTCAGACACACAATGAGTTTTAGATTTGTGGCTTGCTAATATTTGAAAAATATTCTTACAGTGGTACAGTGTGATGTATTGTGGTTTCAAATGCTACATAACCTTAGTTAACCCTACATGTTCTTCTATCAAGTATGGCAATAAATCAAGTGGTGGTGTCCCTGTAAGCTTCTTCTCTTTCCCAAAATAACTTTATTCTTGCTAATATATCTTACATGGCCTCTCATCCTAGTCCACTTTTCTCTCTTACTTTCTTCCTCCTCCTCTTGTCATCTGTCTGACATTACACTGCAGTTACTTTTTTTCTTCTTCATGTAGCACAGAATGCATTCTGCTAGGTGTATATGGGATAGCTGCTGTTGAACACACCGATGTAAATTAGTCCCACCAAGCTTTATGTTTTACACAAAAGACTTAGCTTTTTAAACTATCAAACTTTACACACTTTGAAGTGTAGAGCTGAACCTCATAAAAGCATACTTTGAGGACTGACTGAGTATTTGAACACTTTCTACCATGTATCACCAGGAAATGAAGCCTATATTTTAACTCTTTTTCTGGGACTGCATGTTTATGCCTTAAGATGTCTGTACCTTACCAGCTGATGTGCTCATTCTCATGGAGTAATTATAACAGCTAACGACCTATGTGTCTGCAAGACATAGGCAGGGCTGGAATAGCATGGACTTGCAGATCAGAATAGACATATATACTTCACATACAAGCCCAGTGTTTTCCAGCTCAGTCACAAGAGTGTCGTATTGCTCTTTCAGTTACCTAGAAATGTATGCATTTTGATGCTTTTTAAAGAGTAAATTAATCTTTGATCTTGATCTATTGAGGAATAGCCAGTATGTATTCACTGAATTAAATTAAGGCTTCTGTTGAGGACTGCCCCTCATACGCTGATAATTCTGCCTCCTAAACTCTCCCCTTCTCTTGTCCTTTATGATCATGCCCATGAGGCCCTCACAGTAAGAACATAGAGCTAGCTTTCCCAGTTTGAGTTGTATTTTTTTATGTGCACTCTGAGCTGTAGATAATATGATGTCAAAGCAGACAGAAACTTAAGGTTAAGTCGGTGTAAAGGAAATAAATCATAAACAGTCTAAGCTTCATACTGAACAGACTCCATGTTGTTAATCATTCAGCCAAGAGACATTAGCAGACATTCAAGACTTGAAGGATTAACTAATGCCAATATGTGTGCCAGACTCTGGTATCCACCCTGCAGCAGAATAATTCTGGAGCAGACTGGGAGAATCCAATGTTTATACAGTCTTTGAAAAGTTTATTTTAGCGTGTCTAATGTTATATTTCTGTATTCTTTTTGTTTGCTTCCTTGCTTGTTTGAAGAACAAAATATAGGTTAGATGCACAGAAGCACAAGTTTGAGAAGGGAATTTTTTGAAAGAAAATGCAGTCACTCTGGATGTAAACACCATACCAGCACAATGTAAGGAAAATTACATGCTGCATACTACAAGGAGAACAAGACATAAAGAGAAAGAAAAGAAATTGGAAACAGAAGCCTCTTTGTAGTCTGTAAGGCTACTAAAATGCAGAGATTATTAATTCCTCAGGAATTCTTATGAAGATCATTATGGAGGATCTGGTAAATATAAAGCCGTTGAAGGGAACGTTGAAAAGAAACCACAGTTCAGCTGTCCATTAACTATGACCTGGGCCATAACACCTGCTTCAAGCAGGTTGATGTCCACTTTGTTTGACCTACCATGTACGCTGTCATGCTAAACCATTCAGCATAATACTTCCCATGAATGATGGAGAGCTTACTATGCCACAGTGGAGGCATACAACCAAAGCAGAAAGTGACAAGTAACTCTCTGTATCTGTATCAGGTTTGCATGACAAGGTTTTTGTAGCAGTGGGACTACAGAGGTGGCTTCTGTGAGAAGGTGCTGGAAGCTTCCTCCATGTCCAATGGAGCCAATGCCAGCTGGCTCCAAGACAGACCCGTTGCTGGCCAAAGCTGAGCCCATCAGCAACAGTGGTAGTGCCTCTGGGATAACATGGTCAAGAAGAAAAAAAAATCTGCTGCACAACAGCAGCTGGAAGAGAGGAGCAACGATATTTGAGAGCAACAACTCTGCCAACATCAAGGTCAGTAAAGAAGGAGAGGGAGGAGGTGCTCCAAGTGCCAGAGCAGAGGAATCTCTGCAGCCCATGGTGAAGCCCACGGTGAGGCAGACTGTGCCCCTGCAGCCCATGAGGTTAGCAGTGGAGCAGATATCCACCTGCAGCCCATGAAGGACTCCACATCAGAGCAGGTGGATGCACCCAGAGGAGGCTTGACCCTGCAGGAAGCCCATGCTGGAGCAGGCTTCTGGCAAGACTTTGACTCTGTGGAGGACAAACCTTGGAGCAGTCTGTTCCTGAAGGACTGCATCCCATGTAAGGGACCTACACTGGGGCAGTTTGTGAAGAACTGCAGCCTGTGGGAAGGACCTACATTGGAGAAGTTCATGAAGGACTTCATTCTGTGGGTGGAACCCCATACTGGAGCAGGGGAAGAGGGCAAGAAGGAAGGAGCAGCAGGGACAACGTGTGATGAAGGGACAGCAACCCCCACTCCCTGTCCCTCGGCACCACTTGGAGGGGAGGAGGAAGAGAAATTGGAGACAAAGCTGAGCCCGGGAGGAAGAAGGGAGGAGTGGGGGAAAGGTATTTTAAGATTTGTTGTTTGTTTTTTTCTCAGTCCTCTACTCTGATTGATAGGTATTTGATTTCCTTACCCATTTGGTTTCCCCAAGTTGAGTCTGTTTTGCCTGTGATGGTAATTGGTGAGTGATCTTTCCCTGTCCCTATCTTGACCAATGAGCCTTTCATTAGATTTTCTCTCCCCTGTCCAGATGAGGAGGCAGAATGATAGAGCAGCTTGGTGGGTACCTGGGGTCCAGCCAATATCAACCTACCACAGTATCAAAGGATAAACTGAGATCTTGTGGACCTGAACTGAATATGCACAACTACGCATGTGTGGAAAGTCTAAATCATGCAGAGCACACATTGTGTAAAGGTATTACAGAATCAAGATTGCAAAGAGACTAGAGAGACAGTTGAATGAAGCCATAGGAAGAATCAGGATTTAGAAAGTGTCTCAGTAAGTGACTGATCCCAGATAGGGCAATCAGAAGTGCGTATATATAAAAATATGTATACACGCAATAAGATGCCAAACTCAAGACAAAAAATGGGAACTACAAGATGGATACAAGCATGTTATTAATAGTAATAATGCAAATAATTAGTAAAATATGAAGAAGTTAATAAGCTACCAAAGAATCCACCAGTTCTTTAAAGAACGCATGGCTTAATATAGGGTAAAGATGGCAAAGGCCATACCTTGAGTGTCAACTATATACTAATAAGCTCTACTACTCATTACTTGGTAACCATTACATAAAAGAGCAAACAGTAAGAACACACTACTAGAAACACAATAGGAGAAATACTGAAAGTGTTTGAAGGAGGTACCAGAAAGTTAGTCTAAGTACAAAAATCTAAATACAAGCATACAGGTTTATGTAATCAGTACCTAGGGCTTCCAATGCCTTTCTTAGTGAAAGGCGAGAAAATTACAAGAGACCATGGCACAGCACTGAACACAATTGCCTGGCTCACAGTTTCCCATCTGCTTTGCAGCCTTCCTGTTACCCGGAAGAACTCTCTCCCTCGAACCACATTTGGTTCCTACTCTTTCTTTCTGTACACTTTCTTTTTTTCCTTTCTTTCAAAGCAAAGAACTGTGATGAATATTCATGTGCTGGTAATTCCAGTTAGGGAAAATACTCTTACTCTCTGACTCCAACCTTGAACTGATAGCTCCTTTTTGAGGATGACAGTTTCCTTTTTCAAAATACGATGTTACAAAGCAACCCATTAGTCCCTCTGCTTAGTCTGAATGAGGGCAGCTGACCTATTAATCAGTATCAAATTGCTACCTTTGTCAAGTACTACCTTCCTTCTGAACAGTACCTTGTCTTCTGCAATTGTAGTTTTTTCAGAACACAGTCTGAGTAGATCACTATAGTGATTTCAGTCAATGACAAAACTTACATGTACTTCCTGGTGGTTAGGATCTTTCTCTAGATAGGCATAATGCAGCGTGAGGTCTGGGATAATAGCAAATGGCAGCCTAATTGCGGTATTTTACTTTTGTGGATCTTCATAACAATGAACTGATACTTGAAATGTCAAGCGTTCTTTTATTGCTAGATTGTTCTAAAACCCTTTGGTCAAAGTGTGTTCAAGGATGGTTGTGATAAGAGTTCTGAGCATAGAATGATGTAATGTTCATAGCCATAGTTCTTATAATAGCTTTCGTTCCATGAGGTGCCTGGTCAGCCTGAAACATTAACAACTTCACCTGCAGAAATCTATCTCTATAATTTGAACTCTTTAGAAATATAACTCCATCAAGCCCTCATACTATTCTGATTTAAGGTCAAAAGCACTTCTTCAGTGACTTTGCCCTTTCCTCTAAGATGGAACTACATATCTATTCTGGTGAGGTACTCTATTTGCTCAATATGCTGAGCTATGGACAAAAATTGCTTAACCAAGGGGAAGGCATCCCTGACTGTGAAAAACACAGACCTGCCAGTTCAGACTCAGGATAAGGAATGTTAGATCTGGTAGTATTAGACACTCCAGAGGAAAAGTAGCTTGTGTAGACTCACATAGGTATGGGTTTTAGGCCTTTACCAAAACTGTCTTCAAATTAGGACTCGGACATTTGCCTTAAAGAAATGCTGGCAGGCACTGAACTGACATCACATTGGGTAGCCACAACTGCTACTAGCCACATGAAGTTTCATTGTTCCTCTATTACAGTCTAACGTAAAATTTTAATCACAGGCACTTTTAGTTAATCTATTTATATTTGAATTGGAAAGGAAGCATATATGTGTTTGTAAAATCAGGCCTAGTGGGAAGCATAAAGTTTATTTTAGATTAGAGCCTGATTCAGATCCTTCTCCATCTCAGTCTTTCTGTTAAGAATTCAGGAAAACCAGCATCAAACTGTTGATCTTGCCTACAGCTTAACTGGAAGTGACAAATAACATCACTGTTACCATCTGATATTCCCATGTGCTCAGCCTAGCACAAATAAAGTAATAGTATCTTTAGTGTTAGGTCTAATGTCCATCAGACCAATTATCTTGACTTTGTCATTTATCACAAAAAATTCTCAGAAAAATGTGTAGCAGGAAAAACACAGAGTGAGCTGCCACAAGTACTGGAGTCCTGATTCCAGTCCTATTTGACAATCTTTAGAGTGGAGGAATAACAAAACATTGAATATGATATTAAGGTTTTTAGGTACTGATGAAATAGAATGTATGTAAAATAAAAACTCTAGCACTAATGGAGGTTTAAGAGAGCGTAAGTGTCATTGGTTGTACTGTGACCCACTTGTATGGCTTTTGCTGAGTTATAAACTGTTAAAAAACACTCTTACCCTGGTATTGTTTGCATGCCTCAGGAAAATGGTAACAGCTTATTAAAATTATAAGAAGCTTGGACACATGAGCATCAAAGAAAGAACTAGCACACCATCCAGGAAAAATCAAGACAACAGTAAGACATGACGAGATCTACTGTCAGAAAGTTCAGCTCTTCCAGTGATTTACCAGTAGTTTGTGGTTATTTTACTTTGTGTGTTTCAGAAAAGCATGCTCAAGCCACCAGTACCCCACAAGAAAAAAGGTGGTATTTTTTTCTCTAAGCTACCATTCATTTTCCTAAATATCATTGATATTTTAAACATGTATGTACTTAAGCCACTGCAGAATATACCTATAAAGCAAATAAATTTTAATTTTGGGCTTACACAAGTTCAGTCTGATCTTTTGCTTAAGTTCCCGCATTAATGAAATATGTTTACAGAGCATTTTAGGCCTTCTAATTACATCATCATTGATCAACACCTTTTTAGTTAATGAAAATAATCTGTGACTGATTATAAGAATGTGAAAGGATGGCACCACCAAGTTAAGCCAAAGATTTAACCTCATATCCTTTCTCCGAGACCAGCAGATGTACTTATTAAAAAGTGTAAGAGAACAAATTTAAAGTGATACATGTCTCACTGTATCCTATAACCACTTGAAATAAGCAATCATCATGTTTAATAATCTTGATGCACCTTTTCCCCATTGATTCCCTTTTAATTTCATTTATATTTTTGGGGCTTAAGATACTCTAAGTATGTGAAATATATGCTGTGTGAAACATATTCTATGTGAACAAAAAATACTATTTTTACTTAATTTTTTTCTCCTGTAAATTTCATTGGGTATGTGCTGGTTCTTGCATTTGAAGAAGTGCTGATTGCTTCTGATTCAGATTCTTTGTAAACTTCTTGATTTTGCAGACCAGCATCACATCTCCCTTTTTACTCATTTTTTTTTTTTAGGCTACCCTATTTAATCTTAACTTAATCTTTACTTATCCTATACTTGCAGTTATCTACCTTACCCTTCTCTTTGCCTTTTGCAGTTCCATTGTCTCTCTGTCCTTGGATGACCTTGGAGGATGGGATAATCAGAATTACATTAGCTATTCAAGATGTTGATGCATTATGGGCTTATATAGAGAAAGAAAGATTTTTTTTTTCAGTGTACATAGAGAGCTACATCGTGGACCCAATTTTTTTCTCACAAGATTATCTTTTTACGTCAGAATAAAAGAAAGGAAATTAAATACATGGTGAATATAAGAGTAAGTTCTTACCTACTTTTTATGAGATCTTGGGGTTTTAAAACCTGAATTTCTTGTGAAAGAGAGCTGAGGGCAGGAAGTTAATGGGAAACATAAAAAACAGTCTAGTCTTTTTACTCACAAACAAAATCTGTATCAAAAACAAAGTAACAGTCACTGACCTGAATGCACCTATAAAAAAACCCCAAAAAACAGGGACAGTCTGAGGAAATTTCTCTGTGGGGTCCATGGCAAGAGAATAGTAACATTCAGAAAAAAAACACATTTCTTAACTAAGGATAAAGAAATTAAAGAAAGTAAAATGTATCAAATTAGTAGGACTGACTTAACAGTTTCTACAAATTGAAATCGTGCCAACCTTCAGTGAATTTTCACCAAGTCCATGTCTTTCAGAAGGTATTTCTATTTTCTCTACAAGTGCATATATGAATACACAACATTCATAACTATTACAAATATAAATGTATAACCTGTTTATATTAGATATTTATATAAGCTATATTGATATATAAAGCATTGCATATATAATTTTATATTATTTTACATAATATTTATTTTATATTTACATAATGCATTCATGTATATGCACAGCACATTCTTGAGCTCTCTTGGCCCAGCTAGTAGATTCTCATGTAATGGTTTGCTCATAATTTATGTGAAATGTAGCAGTAAAATTACTCTAATGATCAATAAACTCATTTAACCCTCCAGTGTTGGCTGTGCAGTGGCTCCTCCACTGCTTTCCAGCTCGTGGAAATCTCAGCTGGCAATATCCTTCCTGATTCAGTGTGTTATTTCTCTTTGGGAGTGTGGTGCCAAGACTGGTGCTGGCATTTGAGTTTTCTCTGCTTAGTGCAGAAAGGAAATGAGATTAAGAAAGGTTTCACAGAGGGTTATAAGGATTTCATTGCTCCCAAGGAAAAAGTAGCCCAGAAATCAGGGATGAGTCATAAAAAACTAGCCTGACTAAAAGGCTGCAAGATGAATTTTATAAGATATTAATTGTATGTTTTCATTATTTTTGTTCATGTTTATTTTGGTTTTACACAGAAATAGATCTTGATTGATGTGACAAACTCAGGATACATCTTTTCAGGATTTCCACCAAGTACTTTCAAAATAAAGAAAGGTGGAAGAAATGAAGAAAGAAGAGGAAAGATGAAAGGAAAGGAAAGGGAAGACAGAAAGGAGGAAAGTATGTTTAATGGTGCTGCTGGTTTTCAGTACAGCTATGACATTTACTGTGAAAACATTTGTTTAATGTGTATGCTGCATGCTAGCAAACCATGCTAAACACTATGTTCTACTGTAAGTTTCATTTCTGAAGTACTTTATCTTCAAGCTGTTGTTGTAAATAAATAATAAAGCCCGCAAAATCACATGACAACATTGCCAAAAGGTTGACAGTTTGGTTTCAAATCAGGTTCTCGGATATTCAGCTTGATGCTGGAACACCAAAACTGAAGTTTTCAATTGTTCCTGGAGAAATTGTGTGTTTACTTGTTTTCTTGGGGGGGAAAAAAAGAATCAAAAACAACAACAACAAAAAAGACAGACATTAACGTAGTAATGTCTTTTGGAAAGTTTTAAAATTTTTTTTCATGTTTTCCTTCCCCTCTTTCTCTACCCTGTCAGTCATTCAGAAATTCTCCAAGTCCTCCAAATCAAATCTCTCTGAAAATCTAGTTTAAGAAAATGACTTAGAAATCAATTGAAAGTACCAGAAGGCAATGAAATATTCGTAAAAACTTATACATTTAATTCTTCTTATATATGAAGTATTTTTCTCCTTACCCTTCTCTTTCCCCTCTGATAAGGAATTACACATTACTGCCACTCTATCTGCAAGCTCAGGAGAGTGGTACCGATAGACCAGTGACAGACTGAAAGTATGATCTCTTATAATACTCAGCTGTGACCTTTATGTCCTGGAAAGGGGAAAGCTGCAACATTCCAGTGGTACCCAGTACTGCCATTGTAAATGCTCTTCTTCTTGAGCACTCCCACACCACAGGGAGGAATTATAATGGGGTACAGGTTAGGGCAGTGAATTATTTTATGAGGCCCACGAAATTTAGCTTAGGGTAGCAGGGAAACAGGTTTGCCAGAGGGAAGATACAGAAATGTATAAGCAAGTAATAAAACCACTGCTTAAATAGCTTCTCCCATGAACACACCCCTTTGAAAAATATGTACCATTTGTGAACACAGGGGAATTACACTTTCAAAAGTTATTGGCAGATTTTTCAGATGGCCTGAAAAACTTACTTATAATTTTGTTCCTGATAAGTCATTAGGTAACACGGTTAAAACACACTATGGTCTAAAGCCAAGAGCACAGAAGGGAACAGTATTTATTCTTGGGGCCATTGGGGTCTCTGTTGCCTTACCCCAATAGCTCTGCAGTCACAGGCTTGGGGCAGCCTTTACAATAAACACACCAGGAGGCTCAGACTTATCACTGTGCATTGATGTCCTGCCTTCACAGTCTCTTTAAATAACATGGCTATATCAAATTCAGAACTTTTAGTCTTATTGTCAGCTGTTCAGTGTCTGAGATATTATATTATGGAAGCCTTTCTACTGCAAGTGTAAAATTACAGTGGAAGTTTAAAGGTTTTTTAGCAGCCTTTCTGTGCATGGGTGCACTGCATGTCCATGTCCAGGTTTGGCAGCGGGAAGGCTGCAGTGGTCTCTCTGAAGAGAGGCCAGGGGCTGCTCACAGCTGCTTCCAGCCAGCTCCAATGGATCCACTGCAGGACAGAGCTGAGCCCATCAGCCAAGCTGGTGATGGTCCCATGATAACACATTTAAGAAAAGACCATGTCGTGGTTTAACCCCGGCTGGTAATTAAGTACCACACAGCTGCTCGCTCACTCCCCCCTCACCCAGAAGGATGGGGAGGAGAGTTGGAAAGAAATGTAGAACTCCGGGGTTGAGATAAGAACAATTCAATAATTGAAATAGAATAAAAAGGAAAGAACAACAATAACAACGACAATGACAGTTATAATGAAAAGGGGACGGGAAAGAATAACATCCAGAGGGAAAGAAAGAAAGAAACACATGGTACACAATGCAACAGCTCACCACCGAGTGACCGTTGCCCAGCTAGTCCCTGAGTAACAATCTGCCTGCTCTGGCCAACCCCCAATGTATATATACCAGGCATGGTGCCCCATGGTATGGAATACCTCTTTGGCTAGTTCGGGTCAGCTGGCCTGGCTTTGTCCCCTCCCCATTCCTTGTGCCCCTCCAACCTTTTCACTGACAAGGCCTGAGGAACTGAGAAGTCTCAGATCAAAGCCAAAGCACAGCACCGTGCTAGCTCCTAAGAAGATAATTAATTCCGTTCCAGCTGAAACCTGGAGAGGCCAAAACACTAGAGAGCAAAGAGGAAAAGAAGTGTGAGATAGAAGAGTGAATAAAACCAAGGTCAGAGAAGGAGGGGAAGAGGTGCTCCAGGCACTGGAACAGAGATTCCACTGCAGCCTGAAGTAGAGACCATGGTGGAGAAACTCTTTCCCCGCAGACTGTGGAGAAGTCCATGTCTGACAAAGTATCCACCCTGCAGCCCATGGAGGACCCCATGCAGGAGCAGGTGGGTATATTCTAACAGGAACTGTGGCTGATGGAGACCCCACACTAGAGCAGGTTTATCCTGAAGTGCATGGGAAGGACTTACACAAAGAAGGAGCAGTAGAGAACAATGATGAACTGACTGCATCCCCATGGGGAACAATACAGACGAGTTGGGAGTGAAGAAGTGATGTAGAGCCTGAGAAAAAAGTGGGGGCAGGGGTAAGGTGTTTTTATTTGCCTTTATTTTCCACAGTGCAGCTCTATTTTATTTGACAATGAATTACACTAATTTTCCCAAGTCAAGTCTGTTTTGTTAGGGATGGAAATGGGTTACTAATGTCCTTGTCCTTATCTTGACCCATGAACTTTTTAGTCTTATTTTCTCCCCTTGTCCTCTTGAAGAGAAGGAGTGAGAGAGCAGCTGGATGGTTGTTTGGTAGCTGGCCCACCTTGTAAGCAAGGTTTGAAAAAGCTCTGACAAATACAGCTTATATGTATCAAGGACAACTAAATACTCATCATAAAATTTTCAGCCTTCACATAACCGTTCCACATTTGCCAAACTCCAGGGAAGAGAAGAAATGCATTTTTATAAGAAATTATCAGTAGCCTTTTGAAGTTCAAAGTAACCAGTTATTGACAGATGGTCAAGAAGAAGCAGCATAATCCTTTAATCTGTTGGGGATTCAAATTTTTTATTCCAACCTTAGTATTTAGTGTCTTTAATTGTGACTTTGATATTTTTTCAGATTAATGGTTGGCTATCTTGAAGATCTTTATCCTTGGCTTTGTGATAAATAAAGTCTTTGATAGGTATTAAATGTGTCATATTACTAAAAGCCAATGAACAAATAATATTTTTAAAAATAGCCCTTGATTCAAAAACTTGTATCCCTCTACACTAGTAATAACTAGTAATACAAATATGTAAATAATGAGAAGTCAAAACTCAATAATAGAAATTGCTTTCACTGTCTGTTGAGTTTATTCAAACCTTCCTATCATGCTTTTCTCTCTGGCTTTTACCACAAAGTAGGGAAATTCAGAGCTTTAGGAATACCCTTGACCTTCTACCAATACGTTATTTGTAAGTAATGGCTCCTGTTTCCAGTCACAAATACTTTTCCCTATGCCATTAATCTGAAAACAGACAATGGAAACCAGTTGATCATGCAGAACTACAAAAAACTTTCTGTACATGAAAAGAACATTTGCTATAGAACAGCATTTTGATTCTGTATGATACATATTAACCCTATATTCCCTGGGAATCTAAATCTGGGTTCCTCCCACTTGATTATTTCCCCTGTTGTTGTGAATGAAATTTTGTCCTTGTCTTCAAATTTGGCAAAATACGTATAGCACAGCAGAAGTTTACAAAATACTCATGTGAAGGAAAAAGTGTTGGGTCACTATACCCTATTTTGCAGTAGCTAATCCAGTGAGAAAGGTGTTGGTATGTGTGTTTCCATTTGTATGATACATCTATCTAAAGGTGTGTAAAGAAAAATATCCAGATCATCAGTCAGGCTTCTGTCTACTAGATCCTTCACTATGTACTAATCTGTTCTTTCTGGAACACACTTGTTTGATCAGTAGTTTTCATAAATTAATTTCTATATATATCTTTTGTAAAATACTTTCTTTGTGTATACATCTATCTAAATAGAAAGAATTTCAATTTCACTATTACTGTTTCTCTATCTGTATCTTAAATTTTCCATTTCAAAACACATATCATCATACATTAATCAGGAATGCAGTTTCTGTATTACAGTGGTTTGCATTTTGTTCTACCTTTTAATATATTCCAAAGTCACTCAAAGTATCTCTTTCATTGTCCCTAATTACCTTGAGTTCATCACATTAATATGCTGCTATAGAAACCGTTGTATTATCAAAAAACAGATTTGTTTCATTTCAGTGGGCCTCTACAGCAAAATCTGTTTGGAATGGAAATTAAATATTAGATTTGAAACAGAAAAAAAGAAAGAATTGTCTTATACATACAGAAAATAATTTTGTAAATGCCATGTTTCACTTTCAGAAGTGATTGGACTAGACTCAGTTTCGTCTTTTATCTCTGTAGCTAAAATATCCTTTAAATGAACTTGATTGATAAAAGTGAATTTGATTTATGTTTTGGTAATACTGGAATAAGACAGTACTGCTGATAAAAAGAAGAAAGCAGGAAGCAGTTCAGCTACATCCCTCCTAAGTAATTTTCAAAAGATAAGATACAAGCACCTGTACCTTATGTAAAGTGCACATTTTACTAGTTAATTTGGTTCAAATAACTGAAAAGTTTGATATTACCCACATGCTTGTCCTTCCACATAAATTAAATGTAGCAAATCTTTTAGTTAAGGAATACATTTCAGACCCTGGTTTGCACAGTATTGGTATTAAAAAACAGGGGATAAGAGCTTATTCAGCATGCAGTCACATTTTTATACTATACACCTCTGCAAAGTCTTATAAAATTATATTACAGGGCTATCAAATTTAATCAGCCAGTCAGTTTTGAGCCAAAGTCTAGAACTCCCTACATCTTAAATCTGTCATACTAATACAAAACGGGCACTAGCTGTTTCCATTTTTGAAATCTTATTTTGATCACATAAATAAGTAAAGCAAAAGATTGCCTTAAGCCAGGTTGATTTTCTTTCTTGTTGTTAAAGCAACCATTTCCCTCCAATATTCTTTTTTGTTACAGTTCTGCCATTAAAACTAGATTGAGACTACCTGAAGATGTAGAAAAGTGCACATGACCTAGAGCTTCAATGGAGGGATATAGGCTTTTTAGGGAAGGTGAGGAGGGGGAATTGCCCTTTATGTGGAACAGGTGGAATGCATGGAGGTCTGCCTCCATGATGCCTTCAGGAATCAGTCAAGAGCTTATGGGTAAAGACTAGTGGGCAGACCAATATGAGTATCTGCTATAGACATCCTAATCAGGAAGAAATAGATATGACCATCTTCAAACAACTGGAGGAAGCCTTTAACCACAACTTTAACCACACTGACATCTTCTAGATGGACAATACAGCAGGACTCAGGTCATTTGGAAGACTTTTAGGCTGTGTTGAAGACAACTTCCTGGCACAGGTAACTGAAGAACTAGCAAAGCTGCTCTACTGGACCTGATACTTATGAACAGGAAAGAACTATTCAAGGATGTGAAAGTCAGAGCAGCCTTGGTTCACTAACCAGGAGATGATGGAGTTCAGGGTCCTACAAAGCATTAGCTTAAACTCAGTCCCTGGGAACTGGATGGAGAAAATTCACCTGGAATGTATTTCCATACACATGAAGAGCAAGAAGTTGATCAGGAGCAGTCAGCATAGATTTATGAAGGAGAAATCATACTTCACAACATCAGTGAGGTGACTGGTTTAATAGACTAGGGGAGAGCAGTTCACATTATATACCCCAACTTTAACAAAGTTTTTGACATACTCTCATAACAGCCTCATACAGCTGCTGACAAAGTATGGTTTGGATAAACAGACAGTGAGGTGGATTGAAAACTCACCGAACAACCAGGTCTAGAAGGTTGTGATCATCAGCAGTGAAAGTTTCAGCTGGAGGCCAGTCACTGGTGGTATAGCTGGGGGTCAATACTGGGTCCAATACTGCTGAAACTTTTGATTTAATGATCTAGACGAGGGGATGGAGTGCACCCTCACCAATTTCACAGGTAATATAGAAAGGAGGGAACTGGCTGCTACATCAGGGTGTTGTGCTGCCATATAGAGCAGCAAGCTGCTCAAGAGGTTGGAGGAACAGGCAGAGGGGAACCTCATAATGTTTAGCAAAGGGGAATGCAAAGTCCTGCAAGTGGGGAGAAATAACCCCAAGCACCAGTATACACCGAATAGAATACCAGCTGTTTCTTCTAGAACTATTAGCATAGTCCCTTTTAGATGAAAATAGTAAAATGTTCACCACTAATGTGTCTTAACTGCCTCTCTCAGTTGTCCTCTTTGGCTCTAAGACAGCAAAGGTCTTCTGTGCATTCAAAGGTTCTGTTGCAACCCAAGTCCTAAAAAAACATACAGTAAAGATGTTGTCATGTCCAAAACTGTTCATGCCAAACTTAAGCATGCTAGACAAGGATCATCCCAGCAGACAATGCGTCTAATTGCAATATATATTTTTAAGACAGCACCAGAAGCAAGATTTTACTTGATGATAGGTGTTTACATACATGGTCAGGAGGAGAGAAAAAGGAACCAGCTGCAGAGTTCCACACAGGTGGAAGAAGCTTATAAACCTCCCTTCTGCCTCCCTTCCCTGTCCTCTAAGGCCATGTGGGAGGCCACATTGTGACTGAATTGTCACCAGGGCAGCTCATAGTCTTGCAGGGCTCAGCGCAAGGCTGCCTGGTGCTGTAATGGAGCTCGACAGTTGCCGGGCAGACAAGGAGCAAACAGTCACCTGGCCTCAGACACCTGCTGGGGCTGAGAAGTGGCCCCATCATTTCAGGGGAAGAGTCCGGACGTGAACAACTCATATGCAGTCTGTGATGGAGGACCACACAGCCACTGCATGCACCCCTCGAAACCAACACACTGAGGCGAGGCTTGTGCCGTTGTCCAGGGAACAGTGTCCCCAAGTGCCCTATAGCAGGTGGCACTATCTGACAGCAAGGGTGGCAACCCGAGACCCCCTCCACTGCCCGGCAAGGGAACTATGGACCAAGAGGACACTGCTGAGTCCACGGTGGTGACTGCTTCTTGTAACTGTCCCAACTGCTTGCTGGGTTTCCTTTTTCTAGCCTTCATTCCCTTTCTTATCACTGGTTTCTTACAAACACTTTGTTTCTATAAACGTTCACGATGGGTGGCACTTGACCTCACTTGCATCTTCATCTCACTCTGGGTGTAACACAGAATCTCCCCTGCTTGGGCTGTCCTGGCCCAGAATGTTAAATTGGTGGCAGGGGCTGGGCACATTCCAACCCTCCTGGGTGGCACATGTGCTGCCCGCAGCTGTGCCAGGGGGTCGGTAGAACTCCTCCCGAGTCACCTCCCTGGGCCAGCTGGCCCACAGCCAGGGCACACAGTTCTACTTGCTTTGGCTCACCTGTGCACCTAGTTTGTGGAGTTTGTAGAAACTAAGGAGTTGTGTCCCTGAGGAGCCCACCCCATCTGTTGACAGGGGTGCCCAAAGGCGGCCCCTGGGGCTGGGGTGTGTTGCGCATCTCCTTGGACAAAAGCTGAGCTTGCCCTGCCATGCCTGGCGCAGGCTGGGCACAGAAAAACTGGTACAGTTTGTAATGTGTGACTGACCAAATCTGTGCTTCACAAAAGGCTTCAGCCTGGGAAAGCAACAGCAGTTGTTTGTGCTGCATGAGGCACTAGCCTAGTCACTGCTGTGGAAGCCAGAGAAAAACAGCGCACAGCAGAATCCCAGATCATTAAATCTTTACAAGACCTGGTCTGGTCCTTGCAAGGGCAAGTGGAGAACTTAAAGGGACAACTGAAAGAGGAAAGGACCCAGGCAAAGTATTTACAATCCGTGTTGAAAGAGCAACTCCTCACGGGTAAGGACAATTCTTTACTCCCTGAAAAAAAAATACTAAATATCCCGATAATGAATTGAAGGAAGCAAAATCAAAATTGAACAAACTGGATGTCCCCACCTGTTCTCTGCAACCCTTGGTTAACACTGAGTTTAAATATGAGGATGAATTTCTTTTAATTACTACTAAAGAAATTCCTTATTCTGGTACTGAATTGGCTAAATTGGAAAAAAGTGTTTGGCAGGACTCCTAAAGAGTCAGAGATGGAATATGTTTGGAGAGCATCATTGTCAGGGGTGGGATCAGATATTGTTAAGCAAAAAGGAAGGTGAGGGCTATTGGGGGCTGGGAGTGTTCCTAACCATTGGCAATCACTGTGCACCATGGTCCCTGACCCAAAGAACAGCCTGCTGGTTGGGGTCTTAACCCTTTGGAAACAGGTAATCCTCTTGCTATTGTAACACTGACTCTCCCTGGCTCAGGTTGTCCCAAACCAAAGCAGGCTGTTACTTAGACATCTGTCATGGTTTAACCACAGCTGGTAACTGAGTACCATGCAGCTGCTCATCCACTCCCCCCTGCTCCTAGAGGGAGGGGGAGGAGAATTGGAAAGGAGGTAAAACTTGAGGGTTTGGATAAGAGATTTCAATTTAATAATTGAAATAAAATAACAACAATAAAAGTAATAATAAAAAGGAGACAGGAATAAAATCCAAAGGGAAGGGAGAAAAGAAAACAAGAGATGCACAATACAGTTGCTCACTACCTGCTGACTGGTGCCCAGCTTGTCCCTGAGCAGCAATCTGCAGGCCCTGGCCAACCCTCCAACATCCCCCCACCCCAAGTATATATACCGAGAATGACATCCTGCGGTATGGAATATCCCTTCGGCTAGTTCAGTTCAGCTGTCCTGGCTGTGTCCCTTCCCAATTTCTTGTGCCCCTCCAGCCTTCTCACTGGCAAGGCCTGAGAAACTGAAAAGACCTTGACACAATTTAAACATTACCCAACAACTGAAAACATCAGTGTGTTATCAACATTGTCATCACACCAAATCTGAAACACAATAGTGCACCAGCTACTAAGAAGAAAACCAAATCTATCCCAGCCAAAATTAGAACATCTTTCCTCTATGCTGTATTAGCAAAAGGGTGCAGGAAGCTAGTTACAGTGGGAGATGACAACAAAGTGCATTAAGCTTGGAGGCAGGCAGCAGAGCTGAGCTCAAAAGTGCAGCAGGTGGGTTTGGAAGCAGTTATCATTCTAACAGGTGATTTGATAGAAGTTGGTCAAATTACATCCAGTGCAGGTAGTATAGCATGCAATCTTTAGTTAATTATTCAAGGATTTCCATATAAAAATGTTAAGGCCACCTAAATGAGAAAGCCTGGTTTGGAAACGACATACTATTAGTTTCAGCTGCTGTGCAAGACAGGCAGCCATCCTTTTTCATTTCAGAAATTTTAAATTATGAGCTATTCAAGGATGAAGAGATTGAATAAACAAGCTAAGAGAAAAAGAAGGAAGAAACAATTCAGTGTGCTAGAATAGTGAAATTGGAAAGTATGTATTATTGTCTGCCAGGCAATGAAGCCTAGGAAACCTAGCAAATAAACTTACACAACAGCTGTTCCTGATCTTAGCATTTCTGCTGCTACCCAGACTAAATTTAAAACTGCATGTTATCATACACTAAAGTATCTCCACCCATACTTTAAAAATATGTAAATCTGAAGGTGGTATCTCGTATCAAGCAATAATGTGTGGTCTGGAGGCAGAGAAGATGGAATTGAAACTCTGCATTCTCATAATGAACCTTAAATCTAACCTGGATATTATGTGAGTCAGCCACAAAGAGGATTTCTTCTTACATCTGTTAGTTCCTTTGGTCCTATTTTTCAGCCAAGCAAAAGTATTCCCAGAGTACCTATTTTAAAACAAGTATCTCTTTTTTACTTAAAAGGAACACTTATTTACTGTTTTGGATATCTATGCTCCTTTAAAGTCATACAGCACTAGTTACCACAGCTCTAGGGAAACAAACAATTATTAGCTAATAACATCTCTTGGGTCACTAATGGTGTGGGAAAAGGAATTTTCATACCTAAGCAAGCTGTGGTAATCACATATTTATGCTACTATTATTTCATGTTCCCAGTCTTATTTCTGCCTCTATGAGGTATTTCTTAGAGATATGTGGGACTGAAGAACTGCTATTGTTGTCAAAATAAGAATTCTTCTTTTTATTCCTAATTATTGATTACTTAATGGTGTTTTTTATTTCCTGCAGTATGCTCACTGCTTAACTAGATGCAGTAAGAACACATTTTGTCTCCTGAGAGAAGCATAACTGTCCCAAGGATATAATCCAAAACCTCCAGCATCACGCTGTCACTTCGGATTCACACAGGAGAAAAAAACTGACTATGACAAGATTCTTTGGGAGGTGTTAAGGATTTCAAAGGCAATGCTAGTACCTGAAGAACATGGCCTAGTCTAACCCAGTTGCTATTTTTCTTTCTTTCTCTGCCAGAGAAATGGTCCAAAATCTTTCTAAACTCAGCTTTACACCAGCCAGTATCCTGCTTCAACCAAGTTAGACAGCGATAATGAAACTTAAAAATTAAGACATTCTCAGAAGTGGAAAAAAGCCATGATGTAAAACTATTTTTGCTTTGACTTAAACGGGGCTTCAGAATAAAGTCTCCCTGTGTTTCATGTTGGGCCCTAACATCCCAGCTGTGGATTGATTCCTATTCTTGTCTATGGGGTGACTATTTAATCCATTCCAGGATTTATGATGACCCAGTAAGTGATATATTCTGCCAGGAAGATAATGCCTCCTCAACATCCCTCAAGCTTTATGGTGAGATACTGGGTGAAAAGCAATACACTTAAACCAGGCAGGATTTCTAAGATTTTAAGGTTTTTCCCCACTACAGTTCAAATTTCACCATCTAAGAGCATGTCTTAGGGTTTTTTCAGTAGCAGCTCTGAGTCAGACTCATATCATGGGAACTTTAATGTGTTCTTTACTGTTTTCTCTATTTACGTTGCTTTCCAGCAAGTAACAGATAGGGATTGGGGGTTAAATTCTGAAGTGTTCTTCCATAGCTCAGCTAGTCAACTAACTAGTAACAGCTTGTAAAAAATGTAGGCTTCAGGTTATAATGGTTATAATTTATGTTTGATTATCCTGTCTTTTCCATCTTGTGAACATAGCATTGACAGTATAAATTGTAAATTGTTCTTGGCTCCAGAGAGAGAGACTGAAATATCAGAGTGTCTATCATATCAGTGAGTTTGAAGTGTAATTGGCATGGAAAGCACTGGATGGTCATTCTCTGAAATACTCCTGGGTAATTTCCAATTTCTTCACAGGGAATCATGTGACCATAATATCAGAGACTGATATAAGCGTTAAGTTGTGCAGATGCCCACCTCTCCAGATATTCAGAACCTATGATAAAAACTGAACCTGAGTTTTGCTCTAGAGGAAACACAGGATGCAGGAGTGGGCTGGAAACTAGGACCATGCGTGGCAATCAGTTATCTGAGGGCAATGTGCGCGAGCTTGTCTAGACAACAATTAACAGAGCATAGGGGAGTGGGGGATGGATGACACCAAGGATGGCGCCAAGGAAAGGTAACACCTTGCTGTTAATTGATGGTAGTTAACCACCAATTGGGGATTGCCTAGTATGCAATGCTTAGCTTCAAGAACCAATCTGTTTAAAATGCACAGCTTCTGAAAGTATATATAAACTCGTGTTTCTGTACAATAAATGGACATTTGCTTGCATCAAGCTGCGTCCCGTCTCTCCATCACAGCAACAGGATTCACATTTGTCACCTGCATGTTCAAAATGTACACAATTGGTCTAATTCTCTCAGACATTTTGCTGCACCCTGCTTTGAAAACTCTCAGATAACCTTTCCTATCTTTAATGCCCTGTTAATTTCTTAGAACTGAATGAGATATAGTTCATGTGTTGTTATCCTCTGCATGTGTGACCCAGTCATGTGTCAGGATATCAAATTTCTCTAGTAAAAGCAAAGATTAATATGTAGTAATATTTATCTAAGTTTCATTAGCAGTAATTTCTACAGAATTAGTACAATAGCATATGTGTAGGATGTCCATGCCCTCTCTTACTTACATTCTGTTCTTGTTCCTTAAATTGAAATCAATAGCTGATCTTGTTATCCAAAGGACCATCATGTTCTCCATAATAATGTTGTATTTTAAATAATCATTAATCATTTAAATAATCATTTTTTATTAACTACATTTCTTTTGTGTCTGTCATAGTATTTTCTCTTTTTCTCATTCCCCAACTAGTTTCCTTTTAAAAACAAACAAACAAACAAAAAAACTCTGCTGAGGATTCTTGAATTTTCTAGAAACAGTTGCTTAAAGCAAACAAAGTTAAAAAAGAGTTATTATTCCCATGATCCATTTCCAGATATTTTGACAGCAGATCAAATTATTGATAAGTGGATTAAATGGAAGTCATTATTAAGTGAAATAGGAAAGCTGATCTGTAATACAGTAAGAAATAGATAAAATTCAATATATGACAACATAATTTCAGAGGAAATTGCTGAATTCTGAAAATAAGCTACACTTAAATATATATAATTATGTATTACATTTTTATGGGATAGTTAAAGAAATAACTATCAATATCTTTTCTTTCCTCACAGCCAATTCTGCAAAAACATGTAGTAAGACTTTTCTATTTATTAATTTATCCATGAATATTTGATATATGTCAAATATTCAGAAAAAAGTCTAGAATTTAAATATAATCTTCAGTGCTGCTCTGTTCAATGACTTTTTGTAATAAATATGTGCACTGCACTATTGCCTGCTATGAACATTTCCTTTAGACTGCTACTTACAGCATCAAAGAGGAAAGAGAAAGAATGATTTGGGAATTCCCAAGAATTCTGTTTTATCTTTCCAAAAGTGAATTAGCCTCTTGTGTGCATTATATAAATAAGTAGATAATGTAGAAGGGCTGATTTCCAAAGAGAACTCCACCTTTCACTTGCCTTTATGATACTGCCAGTAATTATGTTTGTAAACAATGGTAGATGTTCTCAAGCTCTTAGGTGCCTCAATAACATATTTGGCCCACCAAAGAAGTACTTAAACTAAAATGTACAGTAAAATGAGCCCTCGATTAATTACAGATTTAAAAATACAAAAGTGGAAATTGAGCTACAATACTATTGAAAATGAGAGAGAAAAAATACATCCTTATATGGTAAACCACATATTCCATTATTACTGTTTAACCACAACGCTTTTATTTAGACATTCCACTTAACAGTAAATAACCACAAAGCCCTATCCCAAGATTCTTCCAGGAAAATAATAGTTCTGCATATTATAATAATAAAGCTCAAAACATAAATAGTCTTGGCACTCCCATAGGACCATGCAAGATTCTAACTAGAAACAATTGCAATTTTCCCACAGTTTAGTGACAAAAAGTTTAGATTCAGAAGTTGCATGTGATGTTTTTATTGCCTCATACCTCTGAAGTTACTGGCATTTCTACAGAATGGTGGTTAAAAAAATTTACATTCCAACTCAATGGTATTTCATTCTTGATTTGTGATTACTACACAAAGAATAACAAAGAGAGGTATCAAACCTCTATATGTATCTCCCATGCAGTTGTTTCCTGCCCGTAGATGGACACTAAATCACCATTTTCTGAGATTTTTAAGGAAGTACAGTACCTGAATTAGAACCCTTATACCTATAACAGGGCTTATCTCCACAGGTTTTTCCTTTGATCTCCAGAGGTTTCTGCTATATATCATCCACTTCATTCTCAGAATCACCTACTGCATGAGCCAACATATTAATTTGCCTGCCAGTGTTTCAGATGTTTCTTCTTCTGTAATCACTTTGCAAGAAACCATTGCAGTTTCTCATTCCTGGAGATTAATTTCTCAGGCTGTTCTAATCTTGAAGGATCACAGACTTGCTATGTAAGAAGACAATATTAACTTCTTTGAATATCGTGTTTTAAGGAAGTTATTGTAAACTTGTTGTTTTATAGCATCCTGGCTACCACATTTACTTCCTAGCAACAGAATAATATTTCCTAGTGAAGTGAAATCATCATCAGTAGTGGCAACATTCAGATGACAGAAAGTTCATTGGAATAAAGATTTAAGATAGCGGTACCAAGCAGGCTAAAAGATTTAGGAGTATAAGTCATACTGGCTTCCTATTGCTTATTTTTGAAAAACCTCCCTTACTTGCTCTTGATTTTCCTTTGGCTCAAGGCTTGTTTCCCTGATTTTCCTCTTGATTATTTGCTGAGATTGCTGTCCTGATACACCCACCACCTCCTCTAACAGTTTAAAAGTGTGATGTGAGAACAGAAAGGAATTTTTTCAACAAAAATATTTTCCCATTAAATAGCAATGAAATGTCAGCTGTAGGTTTTAGTGGCAATATGTCTGTTTTCACAAAAATGTCACTAGAATACATCACATGTCTGGAGTCAAATCTTAGAGCAGAAATGGGAGACAAGACTCATTACTCTAGAAGAGGCAGCAATCTAATGACCAGCGCTCACAGGAATATATTTATGTAGGTGTGGGTGTTAGCTTTCTGCACTGTTTATCTCTGGTGGCTCAGGTCAGCCCAGTGTTTGCCCCTGACCAGCCGTGGAGCAGGAAAGAAGACCCTGGCTCCAGCGCTGTGTTCCCATCCCTCTCACGTTACACAGCTGGGGGCGTGGAGGCAATTTGCTCATGTCTTGGGACTGCCTCTGGAGCACACATCTGTGCAGCCCTTTGCACTGCAAATGTGGACGTCTCTGGTGGAAGCACTGCTTATGGAGGGGCCTTGAACTTGTGTCCATCCTATGTCAGAAAAATGGCTTAACCACAGAGCTATTGACTGGGAAGAGGGGAAGAAGGAGGAGCAGAGGGGACAATCTCATTTGCTTGTTTGTGTTTTGGGATGCCATTGAAAAAAACGAAGAATTTTCTGTGATAACCAAGGTTTGTTTTGGGGTTTTGTTGTTTTTGGGGTTTTGTTTGTTTGTTGTTTGGTTGTTGTTTTTTTTTTTTCCCCCCATGACTTAGCACTCCTATTATCTAGCCAGCTGTAATTCATATGAAAGTTGTACTGACAGCCAGTACTTCCCAGACTTTCAAATCCAAAAAATAACACCTAATGCGGTATAATCCACTGAAAACTTATCCCTGAATTTATGGAACATTTACATGCTGCCATATTCTCACATTGAACAAGGAACTGCTGCACCAGATTTGAATGATAGATACCATATGTAGACATATGTCTACAGCCATTTTAACTGCCTAAAACTATCCTGCCTTACCTTCTTGCTCTCTATAGTGAGGTGAAGCTGGTGGATCCCATCTGCAAATGGTTTGAATTCACCAGCTGACAGCTACACTCAATTAGGAGATTGCCCTAGTGACTGCAGGAGAGATTTGTTACAGGCCTTGACCCCAATATGGAACTCAGAAGTACACTTTCCACTGAATTCAACAGGCTTTAGATAGTGTTCATTGCTGACAGGATCTGGCATAATGAATTCAAATGAAAATGGAAAGTACAACAGGGCCTGGTTAGAAATATATGAATAACCTGTGGAAAATGCAAAATGCTCCAACTTACTGTGCCAATAAGCCAGATGCTGAAGTTGGAATGAATTTCATTATTGCTAACCAAAAGAAGAAAGGAAAGTAATGCCATTGATCCAACAAGGCACTTTAAAAATGCAACACAATTTTCTATTAAAGTTTTTTCCAAATTGTTTTTTTATAAATAATCACTATTATTGTTGGTATACTTCAAAATTATTCCCCTTCCTGCTTTTTTTCACCTCACATCATACTTCAAGTCTGTGTCAATGTAAGACCAAAGCTTCTCACTTGGAAAACTGTGCTGAAACATGAAGGCTTTGTGCTTCAAGGGCACATTGATGCAGAAGTCTAGTGCAGTACTGATGCTGAGATAAATGCATTTGCTGAGGTCATCCACCTTGATGCAATGTTATCCTATAAATAGGGAAACATGAATAATTTATTTATGTCTGAAGTAGCTGATAACCTGTAACTACAGACATAAGTGGAAATACATCTCTGATGCCATCTGTTGCTGAACATTGACTGCAATTATTTTAAGATGGTAGTACTAAAACCAAAGTTTGGTAAATTTTTTTAATTGTAAGAGAAAACGCTTCAAGAAAATGTCATTTTTCAGAATTAAATGGTAAAAGCAACCTTCCTAAGACACTGGTTTTTTATATGTATGCATATATATTTTGTGTGTGAAGCATCCATATTACACCATCATTGAAACCTTGACCTTACTACAAACCTATGAACAATGATTTTTCCAGGGACATAATTTTCAAATATCAGTAATGACTAAGAAAAAGGTTGAATCTGGTCTTTATTTGGAACAGTGGATGTAAAGCATTATTCACAGCCCTTTATATTTATATGTATATCATTATATATGTACATAACTATAGAGGTGTATATACATGTATGTGCATACATGTGTAAATTTATATACATAATAGTTATTTAATTCTAAATTTAAACCAAATGGAGAGTATAAAGCTGATCTGGTACAACTCAAAACTTTACAGAGGTACAAGCTCTATTTATCCATGATGATGCTTTTATGATTCACATCAGTTTTGATGCTCTGCAGTTTGTTTCCATATTAACTGTAAGTTCCAGCAGCACCCTGTATAAAGCAGTTGTAGCTATTGCTCTTCCAAGCCAGGACTGCAGAGTTGTCCACTTTCCAACTGCTTTGATATGATATCTCAAAGGAAGTCCAAGTTAGGTCTTTCTTGGAAGTTCAAGTCCAAGTAGGAGTTAAGAGGATACAGATTTTGGACAGAAAATTAGTACCAGATGGGGGAAAGAGAGGAGTGAAAAGCAGGCACAAGGACTATCCATCCTTAAGAATAACTTCTTTTTTTTTTTCTTCTTCTCATTTTTGGTATGGTAACATTTCATTTGCCAGTCTATCTGAGAAGTCTTGAGCTAGGCTTGTTTGAAATAATTGAACCAAAATTATTTGTTTCAAATATATTTATATCTTTATGCATGGAGTTTTGCATTACAATTAGCACTTATTGTCACTGACATAATGCTTATCATTAGAAATGGAACAGTAATGTTAGTCTGACTGTGTACAATACTGTTGTACTAGAAAGGCTGGTGGGTTTTTGTACACATTACTTAAAACCATGAGAACATCACTTGCAGAGAACAACTAATTCCCTCCTCTTTAGACAGCAGACAATGGATAGCTAAGACAGATAACCAGTATTATACAATCAGATCTTTGAAGTAAGTTTTATGCTCAGTTTTATTTAATCTGTAGCAATGGACAGTTGTTTTGTGGCTGTATCACAAGTGTCTTGCAAAAAGATTTAAAGAGGGTGAGCATAACAGTTCTTTGGATGTTTGCATACATGGACTATAAAGCCTTCTAAGAAGACATGGAAAAATGCAAAGTGCTACTTCTCAAGGAGTAGAAAACCAAGCAGAGTTTCTGTCAGAGAGGGGAAAAAGTCTATAGCTATATATTGTATAAATGAGAATATGCACTGATTAGGTTATCAAGTTCTTAAGACAAAAAACTAATGGGAAAAAAAAAAAGAAAGATATGCTTCCTAGCCCAAGATAGTAAGCCTTTTTTGCTTTCTGTCCTGTTTTTTTTCCATTTAAATGATGACTTTTACCTATGGCAAGCCAATTTTCTGTACAATAGTGGAACACATCTGTAAGTATAGATTTGTCCTGGAAAAGCCTGCTGCATTGCTAACAGTTATATTTTTAGGGACTGAAATACACAGAGGAATTCTTAAACAGAGATAAAATCCTATCATATGCCCTTTGACATGCCAGCATCAACAGTACATTTGTAGTTTATAGTAGCGCAAAGCCTGATTCCTGGGCTCAAGAGGAAAAGTTTTAGGTGTTTTAGCTTAATGTGTATTTTTTTCATATTGTTGGTTATTTTCTTCTATACGTTGCGCAACAAGTGAAAAACCTGTACATACATTTGACTACTCAGAAGAGGGTAAAACTCCAAAGAGAAATAAATTGAAGTTAGAAATGACTGATAAAGGGAAAAACAAATTATTTGTCAGGGGTGCTATATGTATTTTTCACTTTTCTCCATATTCATAAAGGCAAGCTTGCCAAGTGGACAGTGTTAAGGAGAAAGGGAGGGGTAGATGTCCTTGCAGAACGGAGAAATGGCTCTACAATGTGCTTTCTGCCATGTAAAATTTGCACACAACAAGCAAGAAAATGTCATAACATTAACAGCTTTTAAAGCAGCATTTGCTGCCAGCGTGTTCTGTGATGTTGAAAGCATCGTACACTAGAGTTGTGATTCAAGAGGCTGGTGATTTAAAGGTTTCTCAGGCTTCTACAGCTAAGAAAGTGATGGCAGTATGAGGACAGAAAGACACTTTAATTGTTCTTGGATGCCATTTTACCCCAGTGTTTACTGGAGGTGTTACCCCCTTGTCTCCTTGCTGTGGTTCTGCCAGCTCCTACAATACCATCACAGTGTTGCAGTTTTTCTCCAAATTTTCAAGATGTAATGTGAGATGCAGGAAATCAGCTAGCTGATGAGTTACATGGGCATGGGAACTTTCAAAGCAGGAAAGATGCACTCTGCCACAGACAAGAAGCATTTGTTGCTCTTCAGCTGAAGTCCCACAATGCATTCTCTCTATATTTGTGCAACCAGAAGGAAAATGTGGTCACAAGTACATGAAATAATACAGCTGCAAAGATTCCTCATCCTTACTCCCTCTGGGATACTTCCCAAATTAACTTTCTTTTAGAACTAATCATACTCCTAGAAAACCCACAGCAAAATAGTCTGACTAACTTTGCTTAAATTTAGGTATTACTATGCAGCATTTTGGATTTCTGTTTAAGTCAGTATTCCTCTCTCATTTCCCTTAGAAGATATGGTTTCTTCTTTATATAACCATTTTTTATTGTACTTCACCATGAATTTGTAGTAGCTCCATTTATTTCAGTCAAGAGTAAGCAACAGTAATAGTCAACCTTTGGCTTAAAATTAAATTTGTCTCTTGTTATATTCAGTATTCCAGAATCATGGTTAGGTTTGGAAGGGACCTCTGGACATCATCTAGTCCAAATTCCTGCTGAAGCAGGTTGCAGAGAGTCATGTCCAGTCAGGTTTTAAATGTCTCCAGAGAATTAGACTCCACAGCCTCTCTGGGCAGCCTGTTCCTGTGCTCTGTCACCTACAAAGTAAAGAAGTTCTTCCTCATACTCAGATGGAACTTCTTGTGTTGCAGTTTGTGCCCATTGCCCCTTGCCCTGTCGCTAGGCACTGCTGAAAAGAGCCTGGCCCAATCCTCTTGACTCTCACCCTCAAGATGTTTGTAGACATTTATAAGATCCCTTCTTAGTCTTTTCTCCTCCAGGCTAAAGAGGCCTTTCCTCATAAGGAAAATGCACCAGCCCCCTCAGCATCTTCGTAGCCCTCTGCTGGACCAGGTCCAGTAGTTCTCTCTCCCTTTTGGACTGGGGTGCCCAGAACTGGACACAGCACTCCAGATGCAATCTCACCAGGGCAGAGCAGAGGGGGAGGATCACCTCCCTCGACCTGCTGGCCACGCTTCTGCGAGTGCACCCCAGGATCCCCTTGGCCTTCTTGGCCCCAAGGGCACCCTGCTGGCTCATGGGCACCTTATCTCATGGGCTCATATCCCCTAGGAATCCCAGGTCCTTCTCTGGAGAGCTGCCTTCCAGCAGCTCAGCCCCCAGCCTGTGATGCTGAGTGGCGTTGTTCCTTCCCAGGTGCAGGACCCTTCAGCTGCCTTTGCTGAACTTCATGAGGTTCCTCTCTGCCCAACACTCCAGCCTGTCCAGGTCTGGCTGAATGACAGTGCAGCCTCTGGTGTGTCACCCACTCCTCCCAGTTTTGTATCATCACTAAACCTGCTGAGGGTACGCTCTGTCCCTTCTTCCAGGTCGTTGATGAATAAGTTGAACAAGACTGGACCCAGCACGGACCCCTGGGGAACATTGCGAGCTACAGGCCTCCAGACAGACTCCACACCACTGCTCACAGCCCTTTGAGCTCAGCCACCGAGCCAGTTCTCATCCCACCTCACTGTCCATTCATCTAACGCACACTGCCTGAGCTTACCTGTGAGGGTGTTACGGGAGACAGTGTCAAAAGCCTTGCTGTGGTCAAGATAGACAACATCCACCACTCTCCCTTCATCTACCCAGCCAGTCATTCCATCACAGAAGGCTCTCAGATTGGTCAGGCATGATTTCCCCTTGGTGAATCCACATTGACTGTTCCTGGTGACCTTCTTTTCCTCTACTGCTTAGGGATGACCTCCAGGATCAACTGTTCCCATCACTTTTCCAGGCATGGAGGTGAGGCTGACTGGCCTCTAAGTTTCCTGGGTGCACCTTCTTGCTTCAAGACATTGGTTTTCCTCCAGTCCTGGGGTGCCAATCCTGTCCTCTCTGACCTTTCATGTCGTCCCAAATTATGCAGAATTGTAGCTGCATATCAAAGGTGAATAGTCAGGTTCTTAGGGAAGAAACCATTTTTTTTGTCTTATCCATAAAATATTTAACACAATGGAGGTCAGTGATCCGAACTGCACCCTGAGGCACTATCAAAACCTAAATACAGGACAAAACCTAGACAATAATATGGAGCACGTTTAAAATCTTTCTGCAGTCAATAAAAACCACATACTTATTTTAAAACCTCTTGGTAAGACTCTTATTTTTCATTAGAGCTGGCTAATATTTACATTGATTTATAGTCACTTAAAAGCACTGTGTTACAGTGCTTCTTGGTGTTTCTAATTTTTTTCTCTTTACTGATGCTGCAGTTTGCTGTAAATCATGTTGCGTGTTAATGAATAGTGCTGAAATGTTAACAAATACAATTTAACTTCCTTTGGCCTCCGTTTTCTCCATTGTTTAATTCGATTTAATTATATAGTTTTAAAAACAAAGGCAGGTAAAGTAAAAGATCAATATGATAATCCTTCAACAAATGCCAAAATTTAACTAGGTCTGGCTTTCCTATGCCTGTTTTGATTTGTATATTGTACATATTGGCTCCAACTTTCTATGTAAAGGGCTTGCTGCAGAAGATGTCCATGTTATAAAGTGTCTTTGATTTGCTTTTAATGGCTGCAGTTTGTTTCGTGTGACTATTAAATCAGTCCATGAATAAAAGTTTAACTTTCTGACATAAAACGACGTTTAAAAGAAAATGAATTAAGTATAAAATGAAACCAGATCAGATCCCATCTCAGAATTTAGTTTGTCAAGAGGGGAGCTTATCATGGTAAGGTTTAGCAGTATTCCACCAAAGCACCATGTGTTGGAACCGTCGAGAACCAAAGATCCAATGAAAGAGAAGTAAACATTTCTCTTCTTTACCCCAGTAGAAAGCCAAGCATTTTGAATGTCATTCTGACCCTGATTTAAAGATTTACAAAAGTACAAAATGTGGCGGGCTTTCATCTCATACAAAGCTTAAATCATAGGAACACTCTTTTGTCTAGATGTGAAGGAACTATAAAGAGAAAATATGGATTCACAAATACTCTGTCCTTTCACAGTTCACTATTGCTCACTCACAAGAACAAGCTTCTCAGCCTTTGCTCTTTATTAATATATACAGAGTGCATATTCATGTTCAGATTTTTTTCTTTTTCATCCTGAAAATCTGTTGCTCTGCTCTTTCAGTCTCCCCATAATCAGACAGAGGAAACTTATCTCCTCTGTATTCTTTATTATTTTGACAGCAGAAAGCAAGAAAGAAAAAAAGGTACAACTAACTTACAGTTGTGTGCATTTGGAAAGGGAAGCAACATGTTTCACATTTCTACTCTGTCTGTCTCAGCAAGATTTGAAAGAAGGCCATGACCGGCAATTCTTTGGTGTAAGGTCTTAAATCTGTCTTAATTGTCCTCTACTAAAGCCTCCTTTTAGTCTGGGTATCTAGTCTTTGGAGAAGACACTGGTATTTCCCCACAGGAGTGCTAAGATCTGGAGGTGCTGGGTTTTATATTTTCCCTAACAAAAGAGTATACTAGAAAAGTAGTTGGGTAGTGGGTCTTGAACAGAAAAATAATACAGATTAAAAATTATGATGCTTTGCCTGAGGACGGGATTAATTTGGAGTCCACATATATGGTCCACAGGGGAGAACTGAGCAGAATTCAGCTCTGGTTTTCATGAACTTCTCATAAACCTCAGCATTTTGCTCACTCTCAGGTTGAGCCCAGAATGTACTCCTTGAAAACAAAATCCAAAAGACATCCATAGGCCAGTTGCTGTTTTAGGCAAATTAGGACAGATTAAGATTTTATTCAAACCCAAATATGGTCCTGCTTTTAAAGTCTTTCAGCCTCATAGCCTTAGCAAATAGCAGCTCATTAATCCTCACTGCATTTCCTGAAAAGGAAATGTTGCCTAAGAGATTATGTAGCTCACTTGATGCTATACAGAAGTCTGTATCAGAGATGGGAATTCAGGTTTCCATTACCCCCAGTATCCAGTGGAAAATTTGGAGCTTATGTTCTCTAATTCTAAATTTAGTGATAGCTTTATTTGTATTATACTAATACCTTTTATTGTAATTGTTTTATTATCATAATACCATTTTATTTAAATGTAACTTTTTCACAAAAATAGTTTTAGTGATTTCTGAATATCTCAAAAAGGGTGAAATAAACTTGATTAAACATTCAATATTTATGATATATGATATAACCTAAAATTAAAATTTATAAGAAAATTAAAAAATCATATTGCAACCAAAATGTGATATATTATCCACAATTAAATATATTTTCCTTCTACTACTACTTCTTTTTGATATAGAAAAGAGATTTTCTGGTTTATTTTTTGTTCCATTTAAAGTAGTGACTAAATTTAGTATCTCAAAGTTTGCCATGTAAGGAGAAAATAATTTTCTGTCAAGCTTAAAGAATATCCATTAGATTCATAATGGTTTGAATTTTTCACATTTCAACATGAAAAGTAATATTTTAAAATCATAAACATATGTACTATTAAGAGGAAAAAGTACACTGTTATAGGTCTGTAACAGGAATCCATGGACTGATAGTTTTTGAAATCAGGATATGTGTTATGGTAATTCATATAATCACAGATATCTATAGAGTTCACAAATAGTGTATGCAGCCAATCCTTGCTCTTGAATTGGAGGTGGGGGGAACAATTAAAGAAAGCTTTTAACCTTCTTAAATACGATTCTCACAAGGCAAAAAAAGCTGTCAGTAAATAAAGGTTTAGCATATATTAATTTTAGCAAGAAAAAGGAGAAAATAGTAAATACAAGATAGGATTTTATTTTTTTTTTTAATGATGGAAAGTGAATATTTCTGCGTTCAGTTCCCATGACCAAGCCATAGTTTATCAGGACAATCCCCAACGATAACTCAAATACCAAGTTTAAATAAGGCAGAGCAACAAACTGGAGCTAGGTCACTTGTGTTCTAACTACTTAATGAACCCAAACTCTGTGTTGTCACTGTTCTGGGTTAGTCATGGTTTGGCAAGGAGCGGTGGTGTTGACATTATTGATGTAGCGTGTTTCTTTTCATTGCTTGTCATAATTTCAGTGCAAAGCAACACCTCTGGAACCATGTTTCACAAAACACAGGCTTTTATTATTCTAAATGGAATTGCTGGGGTTTTTTCACTACTGTTAGATAGATAGTAATTTATTTTTTTTCCTAGATGTTTAGTCACGCAAAGTTTAGTGAGGCTGTGAGGGCTTAGTGTTTACCGCTTTAAGGGATATTAATGACTGGATCTGATGTCAGTTGCAGTTTTTTAAAATGAAGTTTCTGTCATAAATCTGATTTAACTGACTTCAAAATTAAGACTTTGGCATCTATGAAGAATATCATTATTCTTAGTTTGACTGAATTACAAATTGCAATCACATTTTCAAAATTGCATTCTCTAAGGCTCTTAAATAGTATACGAAGAAGAAAAATATATGTGGTCTGTGAATCCTTTAAAAAATCTGAATAATATAGATATTATGTCCTGCTCTAGATGGTAGCAGAATAAGCAAATCCTATGTGGAATCCTCTAAAATTATGCAGTAATGATTTAAAGCTCTTAAAAAAAATTACAGATAAAGTTATCTTCTTGGATATTTCCTATGTAAATGAATACTTTTTTTCCTCAGAACCAGAATAAGCTTTATCCAAAAGCAATTGAATGAAATGAAGTACTGATCCTGAAGTGTGCACAGTTTGTCAGAGCTCCACTGGCAGCAGTGGAAGTGTGACAAATAGCAAGAACCTGAGGAGCTGTCAAACACATACTCAGCCAGGGCTGGTGTCACTTGTATACGGTGAAGAACCAGCTTCTTCCAAAGCTAAAAGCAAAACGGAGCACTGCCATTACCTGAACAAAATGGATGTAAGGATCAGAACAGTCAGGTGGTCAATCACACCATGCGTTGGTTAGACTGAAACTTCATGCCACAGGACATTGTTCAAATTAAATACTTTACATAATTAAGAAAGCAGCTGGATAGTTTAATACTAGACATAAATAAATAAATAAATAAATAATATAATTAAAAAAACCCAAGCGAACATGAAGGCCTATAAAGACCTAAGAACTACTCCTACATCAATTACTCTGAATGCTAGCAGAATATTCTAAGAAAGTACTACTATATGCTTGTCTCATTGCTATACTTTTCCTTACACACCCACTAATAAACAGTGCTGAAGATGGCATAGTGATCTAGCTTAAGGCTTAGCTTCAACTTATATGAGTGTTCTTATTTTTTTATGACCCCAGAGTGCTTTAAAATTTCTAGTACCTGCCCTGGATAGATTTCAGGGCAGAGTACAACCTTTGCACACAGCTCACTTCTGCTCACCAGTCCCTGGTTTTCACAGAGGAAAAAGGCAGAAGCAGCATCCAGTTGTGCCAGCCAATTCTTCTTACAGCCTGAGCCGGGAAACAGAGTCCCAGCATGTAACTCCTGGTCTGGTTGGACAAAACCAGATATAGTGCATAAAAGTTTGCCTTGCTGATTCACAGGATCACATGGAGTCGCAGTGTGGTGGAGGCTGTCAGGCACCTCTGGGGAGCATTTGGTCCAATATTTCCGCTCAAAGTAATGTCAGCGAAAGCAGGTTGCTCAAGGCCATGTCCGCTCAGTTTTTTAACATCTCCAAGGATGGAGCCTCAACAACCTCTCTGGACAGACCTGTTCCACTGCTTGATCACTCCCACAGTAAGAAAAGTTTTATTCTTATGCTCAAATGCAATTTCCTTTCTTTCAGTTTGTGCTTATTGGTGCTTGCCCTGGCCCTGGGCACTACTGAGAAAAGTCTGGCTCCATGTTCTTGGCTCCTCTCATCAGGTTTATATACACATGGATAAAAGCCCCTGAGCCTTCTCTTATCCAAGCTGAGCAGTCCCAGCTCTCTCAGCCTTTCCTCAGATTAAAAAATGCTCCAGTCTCTTAATCATCTTTATGTCCCTTTCCGGAACTCACTTCAGGATGTCTTGCTTCACTTATGGTAGGGAGCCCAGTGCAAGTGCCACTGGACACAGCACTCCTGATGCTGAGGAGAGGGGAAAGATCACCTCCTCCAGCCTGCATAATGCATCCCAGAAAGCTGCTGGCTGCCTTTGCTGTTAAATCCCATTGCTGGCTCCTGGTCCACTTGTCCACCAGGACCTCCCCTTCCTTTTCTGTAGAGATTCTTTCCAGTCAGTTGCTTACAGCACGAACTGGCACCACTAGGTTCAGGACTTTGCATTTTCCTTCCCTTGGAGTTCATGAGATTCCTGCTGGCTCATTTGTCCATTGAAGGCTGAGAGATATGAGAGAATCTGAATACAGATGATCTTTACAAATTTTAAATTATGCATATGAAGATTTAAAACCAACTATAATGTGGGTGTAAGAATCCATGTATATAGACTGTCTGTTAATAAGTTTAGGAAATAAAAAAAATATTCCAGAGAGTACTGAGAGTACTGGGAATTTACTGATTTTTCACCTGTAGTATGATAAATATATAAATGATACTCTGTCTTGTGGTTGTCAGAAATAACGGGAAACTGGATATAATGATGCAGATCCTTTTCATTTGTTGTGCTCTATGAGACCACAATTTATTTTAGCTCCACTGTAACCAAACATACTATGGCTTTTTTTTTTTTTCTACCACAGCATCCAGTTGAAGGCTTTGATCTAATTTTATTCTACATTTGTCTGATATGAATTTTCTAAGAAGCACCAGAACTAACCACTGTTCTTGTGGATAAAAGTTCAGCTAAGTACAAATATGAGACCAAATTCTAACAACAACAACAAAAAATTACTTATCGTATTAATAATATCAGTGTTGTAGTAAATGGTATTAATGAATCTGTATGCAGAAACAACCTTGGTTTAATTTGCACCAGTATCTACCCTATTGGTAGACATTCTAGCACTGGTAGCAGAAAAGAGAGTAACTAACTCTTCAAAAGTCTCTCAATTTTAAAACCGCCAGAGAGCATTACGCTGCTATTTAAAAGCACTGATTCTTTTTAATTTTTCTCACACTCTTATCAGAGCCTGGAATCTATCTGGAGACAGCACGATTTTTAAGACTTTACTGGAAAATTGGTGATGACTTTAAAAATACATAGACAGATATTTCTGTAAGTTGCCATCTTGCTTTTTTCTGTCTTGATCAATCACTGCTCATTGACAAGTTGTTTAGGTATTGTATGAAGAGACATTCCGCTCAAAACTTTTATGGGAGACTCTCTATCAATGATTTTATTTTAAACTCCAAGCTTGTCTGTTGTGGGAAAAAATCGAGGCATGTAGGTTTGCACAGGTTTTATGCCCATTATACAATTTAGTGTATTCTTTGACTGACATCTGCAAAGAGAAAATCCTCTTGCAACATCTTAGTTTAGTTAGCTTTTTTGCATTGGAATTATGTGCCTTATTTGGGAAATCTTGTGCTGCTGGACAAAAATAGCAATAAAATGTTCCTTTGAGTTTATAAATTTAAAAACAACAGTGCCTGTTCTTGAAAAATCTAAACTAATGCTATTAAGCACTTTTTTTATTTACCATGAAAAGCACTGTAGGATCAAATAATTTCCTTTCAGGACATGCAGTTCAGCCAAGAGAAGTTCTGCTGTTCATCAACACAAAACAGCAGTGGGTATGAATCACTGAATTAAATCTTATTAAATTCTAAAAGCTTTTCTTCCAATAACACTTACACTGCAATTCTTAATGCATAATCCAAAAGAAGTAGAATAATTGAATTGGTTTAAAGTGTCAGATACTTTGAAACTATCTAAACATCACTAACATTGTCAAGATTTTGAAATACAAGAAGGTGTCTAGTCTTCTTTGGTATAAAAACTTTAAAAATAAGTTTGCCTCCTGATTTTTTTAAATGTGTTTGTGAACAGTTTCCAACAAAGAGCTTATAACCTCACAAATTAACCATCACAGAAGTACATAATACTCCTATACATAATTTTATATATTTAAAAAAGGATCAACTATTTTAATTTGATAATATTTAATACATTTCCAAAGAGGATGATATGAAACAGGTGTGTGCAATAGCAGAGAACTCAACTCAGTCCCCCACAGGGGTGTTTTTTTCAATTCTAAACCACTGATAAACAAAAATGTGAAACCACTACAGATCATATTTACTGTTCTCTCTTTTTTTTTTTTTTTATTTGCAGTGGATCATTTTACTGAATGGCTTATACCAAATCATTCTTTGGTGTCTTCTGGAGAGCTCAGGGAGAGATCAAAATAAGCCACTTCCATGACAAAATACAGAGTAATTGGGATCTATACATGAAAGTCTCAAAAGCTGTTCAGCAATTCCCACCTAACTACTTAGGTGCCTAACAGTCTGCAGGCAACACAAGCTGTGCCAGGAAAAATGTTAATGCCCAAAGTTTGGTGATGTACATATTTAAAGGCTCTGCCATGTTGGCTGAACCAAGCACCTCAGGACTACATCCAACCTTAAGTTGTTCATGATTCACAAAACCGATGTTGCTGGGCTTCAGGCCCCAAGGGATCTAAACCGATATGCACATTCTTTGTGCATTTAATACTCTGACAGCATAAATCATAGTCACAATGATTTTCATTAAAAACACAGGTGGAGGAAACGTGGCGGCTTACCTTTTCAGTAGTATCTTAGATGGTAGCACAGATGGCCATGAAGAGCATGGTCCAGGTTCTTGGTCATCTTTAGCCTACAGAGCTAAAGCATGTACTTCAGAAAAGATCTGCTGCAACCACCTTGTGGTTTACAAAACCGGAACAGAGACACTTCCTATATTCCCATTGAAGCTGTGCCAACTTGCAGTTAAAAATTTAAGTACAATTCAATAACTGTAAGGAAAAGATGCATAACTTTGAAGATTAGAGGGTACTGCATTTCTTTGTAACCTTCTATCAACACAAACAGCAGTCACTGGGCCCAGCTCTTGTGGTGTCCGGGCTTCAGTTCCACACGTCCAGATTCAACTAGGTTATTATTGCTGGGCAGCTCTCAGCTTTTAGGCATTAAACTAAAAAATAAGTGATTAAGAATAGTAACTTATAGTAACTAGTTACAAGTAAGAATGGGTTTTTGAAAAATTGATACCTTTACCAGGGATGTTCTTGCTCAAATTTCAGCATGAAACTGCTATATAGTAATGGCAGAAATACAAACTTCAATGCACTATTTCTTAATGCATTTCTTAATTGGGAAAATCTGGTTTACAGAAACATAAACATAAATGGAGTATCATTTACACAGGTTAATCACATAAATATTATGGCAATGAAACCTGGATCTCTGCTTCAAATGTTTTTTTGCTTGTACTATTTTTTTATTGCATTCAAGATATCCATTAGTAAGTAAAATGATCCTGCAATGATCTACTAAAATAGTCACAGAGAGATATCCATGGGAAATATAATTCTGGTACATCATGTCAGATAATCTATGGCTTGGTCTATCCTCTGCTAGGAATTTTTTTATGATCGCTCTCTACATTGTAGACATCTAGAGCTCAGCTGGTCTTCAAGACTTCTTTCTTAGTTTTCTGAAAGAGAAATAGGCCCATTCACAACCAAATTAATCTCATTTAGCTGCTGACGTCTAAACTGAGGAAGAAGTACTGCACTGCAAAAAATATCTGTTTCTCATGAGCAACTCTAATTCGAATCATCCTGGAACAATAAATTCATTGCAGATGAATTTGAGCCCAGTCATCTAGTCTGACTCAAAGGTCTGGGCAAAAATGTATTTGTATCTTCCATGTAAGTGTTTATAGTGTCCTATACTTCTCATGCAATTTAATCCTCTGACTGAAAAGAATAAGTTGTCTTCTTCAGACACCAGGTAGCAAAACAAGGAGGTAGAATTTATACAGTATTTACACCAACATGTTTTAAGAGCTTTTTTCATCTGTCATCTTGGATTTGTCCTTACCTAAAATTAGAATACTATATCAGCACTCACTGTTTACCCTTGCACTAAGCTTTTAAGGTCTTACAAACTACCCTCTGTCGTTGGCAAATAATATTGTTCAGTATGTTTCTCTTTCTCAGTGTTTAGCAATCCGATGACATTGACTGGTGACCTGGAGAGCGCTTTGTCTGAGAACCAAATATTGAATGTATTGCCACAAGCAGGCTGCAAACCTCAATATGAAAAAATACATTCCTTCCAGCAACTGTTGTTAACATAGGATATCATAAACACTTTTCCAGTTAAAAAGATAAGACCTCGGTTTATTAACAAGGCTCCTCACAGTGCCTTTCTTCTGTACATTGCCTTCAGAAAGCTCTTTGACAACTACTGAACAAAATGTATTTCTTGAAGCAGAAAATCTTACTCACCAGCATTTATCCTGCTGGAATATTGCCATTGTAGCGCAGGAAAGGAAGCTCTGAGCTTATCATGGACACAAAGGACTGAAAGTATGCCACTGCCCCATGTCTTATGAAGTGTAAAGAAATCAAGACATTTTATTTTAAAAAAATAAAATAAAATATGCAGTACATCAACATGACATGTACAGTCCAACCAGAAGACAAAGCTCATATTCCTAGAATGAAGACTGAACCATAGAAAAACATTCATTTCTACAAGATTAAGTTATCTAACTTGTAAACTAATGCCAGATGGCATAAAAGCTCTCCAGAGATCACCTGTTCTTCTCTCTGTAAATCAAATGCCAAGGCAAAAATTACTGTTAGCTTCCCTATCCTCATAGATATCATTCATCACTGCCCTACAACACACAATTTTTCTGTTATAGTATTGGATACAGGGCAAAGAAATGCAATTTTCGTGTCTGAATCTTGTAGTAAATTCCTGCCACGGCAAGTTCTAATGGTCAGACAATTGTGCAGAGATTAATAGAAAATGATGTGTGTCTAGTATGCTGACCACATCACAAAGCTGTTAAAAATGGAAAAAACATCTGAACAAATTTATTATTTTCATGTTCCTCTTAAAATCAAATGTGCTCAGCACTTGTTGAGAGTACACTTACATCAAAAAGAAAAAAATGAAATTTACAAGTTAATTTCTTTAAGGACTTCATTTCAGGTGATTTTGAAGAAGCTGTTATAAAATAAGGGGAAAAGATCCAGTATTACATTGCACATTGACAAAGAACTATAATTTCCTTTCTCATACCATTGTCACTGAGGGATAACTTCATTAAGTTTTAAATATCATGATTTGACTGGGTTAATCTAACTAAATGGTGATGACTGCAATGTAAAAATCACCTGAGGTCCCTCACTGCTGGCAAAGACCTGATCAGTATGAATGCTAAGGCATAATTCACCACATTCTAAATTAAACCTCTACATCTGGCTAAAAGACTTAAACCTAAACTCCAGTGAATATATCGACCTCTGTTATCTGTAATGGGAAACCAGACAACTAATTCCAAATGAAGGCACCTACTTTATTGGTACTTAGTTTGAGTGGCATGAATCCCACCGACAGGTGAATCTGAATTCTTATATCTTTCCCATGTCATGAGAAAATAGTTAAAATAACTTCATTATAGCAACTACATATTATTTCCCTTTTTCAGCATTTATATCTTACGTGCTACTGTTAAAAAAAAAAATGACTGAGGGAAGATAAGATTAGGAGCCAAATGTAGGCAGTAGAACAAAAATTTTAATTTTTGAGCACCTAATTCCACAAAGTGCATGCATATCTGAAACATTTCAGGGACATTCACTGATTTTTTCCCAGCTTTGAAGATCGATTCACTTCTGCTTGTGTAATGGTCTCTTAACTAGGGATTTATTTATCCTTCCTAATATCAGGCAGTCAAGTATAAAAATTGTGGACATAAATCCTTATTGAATCACATAAACATAATTTTAACCATTAATTTAGTGATTTACTTACTGCAGTAAAAAGGCATGTTATGTGGTCAAGCCTGAAAACTGGTGCTTTAATGCTAATGGAGCAGCAAACTGGAGTCAGACTTTTATACTTATGAAACAATAAGGTAACTGATAGAACCTCTGCTTTTTCAGAGGATAAACAGCTAAGACACTGCAGTAAGAGATTCCCTATATTAATTCTTTTAAGAAGCAAATGATCTTAAATACATGAGAATTTTATTACAGTATTTTTCAAGAGTTCATTAAAACCTGAAACACTGTGCTGCTTTTTAGCTTGGTTTGTTTTGTTTTGTTTTTTTTTTTTTCTTTTTTTCCTTCCCCCTGGTAGCTTATCTTTAATTGAATACAAATGTATTAGCTAGCAGGGGAACTGAGAGCACAAACTATAGCCAGTATGCCCTGACTTTAAACATCTGTTAGGGATTGTTTTAATAGTGTTCCAATGAAAAACTCCATAGTTTTGAGGAAAAGGCACCTTCCATGTAAACAGCATTTTTATCATATTTATAACTGAAAGGATAATAGGACTGATTCTGCAACAAGACAACAGGTGCACACTGGTCAAATTTCTTAGGGCCCTGAGGACACAAACAACCCTTCCTGGCCCTGCCCAGCCCCATGTAGGGCCTCCCCCAACCCTGCCTCATCAACACCGTAGAAGTGCCAGTTTCCATCCCTGTCCCCTGTATGGACCTCTTGGCCTTACACTGTAGGTCCTCTCCTGGCTCCTTCTTCTTTTGCCCCCAGCTTGGCTCCTGATGGGATCCCAGACCTGGCTCATAACTTTCCACATCAGAGACCTGAGAATTATTAATGTTTCTGACACTTTCTGAAATGAAAAACAAACAGGCAAAACAGCAATGGTTCATTTCACTGTGTTTTGCTGTTATGATGAAATGCAATTACAACTCCGGTTTCAGTTTTTACTTGTCATTCACAGCAACAGAATTCACAGTGGTAAAACTTGTTTGTCATTGAGATGACAGTGCTTTACAACAGTATTTTTTTCCAGCTAAAGTAGCTCAATTCTTTAAATCGTTGTCGCACTAAATTAATTCCTTTTTATTTGTTAATAAATATGACAATTTTTTATTTTAAAAAGTCAGGAAAAATTATTTCTTAGGAAACTCACTTTAAATACTGGATTTCCTCTTAATAAAATTCCACATACCCATGCTTTCTGCCACTGACAGACATAAAAAGATTGTTGCTATGTATGTGATAAATACCTGCTGTTGTTTCTGATGCACCTGGAAAAGAGTTGGAAAAAACAAAATTATTAGGCGTCTGAAGACTCATTTGCTTAAATGCAAAACTATTGTGTTATTCAACTTCCCAGTTTTGTATGTAGGTATACAAGCTATCAAAATGCAGGCAGTCCAGGTCCAGAGAATAGCTACTACTGAAAGTAATATAATTTCCCTGTCACCAAGATATAATAATTACTTGCAATAAGAATGCCACAAAAGGAAGGATAATTTGATGCTAAGAGAAATGTTACGAGGTGGAGGTATCTTTTGGTCTCTTGATCAGCCACAGCAAAGAAGGCCTTGTGTTATTGTTGCCAATTAATTTACAAATTTTTTTTTTTCCTATTCTAAGAAATTCTAAGACACTATGAGGAAAATAATTTGAGGTTACCTGTAAATAACTCTTCCTTAGGTGGTCACCCTGTCAGATAGTTCAGCTTTAATTGTTAACTGTGTTGAAGGAGAACCTTTGTGGCATTCTTTGGCAAGAGCCTGTTAGGGAGGGATGGGATCCATCTGCCTAGAAGAGGCAAGGGAACCTTTGGCAGCAGGCTGGCCAGCTTGGTGAGGCAGGCTTTAAACTGAAGAGCTTGGGGGGAGGGGTCCAGTGTGGCAATGCTCATGCCATCACATCCAGCTGCGCAATAAGCTAGGCCAATCAGAGCAGTGATATATGTTCCTTAGCTGCTTACCAAGGTGAGTACCACAAGGCCAGCCACCTCAAGGGTATGCGTGACTATGGTGGGTGTTCTTGCAGCCCTCCTGGGAAACCTGCGTGCGGGATGAACTAGCTCTGAAATGCCTGTACGCCAGTGCACACAGCACGGGGAATAAACGGGAAGAATGAGAGATCTGCGTGTGGTGCAGGGCCATGACCTCATGGCAGTTACAGAGACGTGGTGGGAGAGCCTGCATGACAGGAATGCTGTCGTGGATGGCTACGTACTTTTTTAGGAAAGACAGGTCAACAGGGAGAAGTGGTGAGTTGCTCTTTATGTGAGGGAGCAATGGGGATGTATCAAGCTCTCCTTTGGGGCGGATGCAGAACAAGTTGAGAGCTTATGGGTAAAGGTTAAGGGGTAGGTCACCATGTGTGACACTGTTGTGGGTGATGCTACAGGCCGCCTGATCAGGAAGAGAAAGTCAAAGAGGCCTTCTACAGACAGCTGGAGGTAACCTGATGACCGCAGGCCCTGGTTCTCATGGGGGACTTCAACCTCCCTGGTATCTGCTGGAAAGACAACTCAGCTAGGCACACAGGGTGCAGGAGGTTCCTGCAGAGCACTGATGATAACTTTTTGACACAGATGGTAGAGGAGCCAGTGGGGTGAGTTGTTCTGGTAGACCTTCTATTCAGAAACAAAGGATGGGTTGGGGATGTGAAGCTTAAGGGCAGCCTTGGCTGCAGTGACCATGAGATGGTGGCGTTCAGGATCCTGTGTGGAGGAAGAAGGGCAATAAGGATTGTAACCCTGGGCTTCAGGAAAGTTAACTTTTGCGTCTTCAGGGACCTCTTTGGCAGAATCCCATGGGTTAGGATTCTAGAAAGTTAGCGGGTCCAAGAGAGCTGGCTAATATGACCTGGACTGGCTAGAGAGTTGGGCAGAGAGGAACTTCATGAAGTTCAACAATGGTGAATGAATGGTCCTGCACCCAGGGAGGAACAACCACATGCACCAGCACAGGTTAGGGCCTGAGCTGCTGGAAGGCAGCTCTGCGGAGAAGGACCTGGGATTCCTAGTGGACAGCAAGGTGCCCATGAGCCAGCAGGGTGCCCTTGGGGCCAAGAAGGCCAAGGGGATCCTGGGGTGCACTCGCAGAAGCGTGGCCAGCAGGTCGAGGGAGGTGATCCTCCCCCTCTGCTCTGCCCTGGTGAGATTGCATCTGGAGTGCTGTGTCCAGTTCTGGGCACCCCAGTCCAAAAGAGAGAGGGAACTACTGGACCTGGTTCAGCAGAGGCCTGCAAATACGATGAGGGGACTGCTGCATCTCCCTTATGAGGAAAGGTTGAGAGAGCTGTGCCTCTTTAGCCTGGAGGAGAAAAGACTAAGAAGGGATCTTATAAATGTCTACAAACATCTTGAGGGTGAGAGTCAAGAGGATTGGGCCAGGCTCTTTTCAGCAGTGCCTAGCGACAGGGCAAGGGGCAATGGGCACAAACTGCAACACAAGAAGTTCCATCTGAGTATGAGGAAGAACTTCTTTACTTTGTAGGTGACAGAGCACAGGAACAGGCTGCCCAGAGAGGCTGTGGAGTCTCCTCTGGAGACATTCAATACCCACCTGGACGTGACTGCACAACATGCTTTAGTAGGGATTGGACTAGATGATGTCCAGAGATCCCTTCTAACCCTGACCATCCTGTAATTCTGCAAACAGTAGAAAAGCAGGATATAAAAAGCAGCCTTATAGAAGAGTCAGTAAAGCAGGAGAGAAGAGGAAGTACCAAGAAGCAACAGAAAATAATGCTTTCTTTAAGCTAAGGATTTTCTGCTACTCTACCCCAAAACCTGTACAACTTGTTGAATATATAAAACATGTTCTAGGGAAACATGAGTGGATATGTATAAAATCTGAATACAACCTAGCATTAGATTTTCATTGCCTGAATGATTTGATGCAGATTCCAGCATTTCTGTAAACGTGAACGTAAAAGAAAATGTAAAAGAATGTGGTTTTGCTTGCTATTTGAGTATATTAAGTCCTTTAAGTTTTTTCTTTTTTTTGTAATTATTCTTAGGCTTTGCTCAATGGAATAAACTTTAAAGAGGTGGTATTCTTTCCTTAGCTGCTGTTGCAACTAAGGCAATATTTTTGTTCAATGTTACTTAAAAGAGAACCATATATATAGTTATTATTCTTCTATACATTTTCACTATTTTGGAGCACATTTTTCCCCTCTTCTAGCTTTCTCACTGGATTCCTCATCCTCCAAACTGGTACGCTTATTATGCCTTGTTCTGAGCAGAAGTCTAATAACAATACAGGATACAGTCTTTTCTGCAAGGAAAGTATTTAACTTAATAAAAAACCCCAAATCAAACAATTAAGACAATAATTCACAAAATGAAACCTAACAAGAAAAGAATGGATTTTTTTGCCTTAGTTCAAATTTATACAGCCATATGTTTAGAAATTAAGAACACCTTATAAATAAGGCTGTGAAGGGGCATTTAGATAGTGACAGAGATTAATGCAAAGATTTCAGATTGTAAATCATCTTCCAAAAAAAAAAAAATTACCGCCCACATATAGGTAGTATTTCTTTCTCCTTTTCTCCCACTGATTAGGTGTTGCATACAGATCTCATCAATTATTAAACACAGACCATCTGCAGCTGTAGACTTGGATTGGCTGGGTATTTAATGGGAAATTAAAATTATTTGATTATGTTGGTAACTGTGTTCTTGAATCTTATAACTCTATTAAACCAAATGTTAGAAAATCATTAGATCTATCTTCAGTTTAACCAATTTTTGGTGCAGCAAATTGTGACCACACCTAAGAGCAGTTAGTCATCAAATCATTAACCAAGCAATCAATTCTTGAACAGAATTCTGGAACTTCAAGGCATCCTCCATGGTTTCTTTTGTAAAAATCTTATGTACTGTGCTGTATTTTCTCTATGGCAACAGTATCTGAGCTTATCAAAGACACTAATGAATGTTATTAGCACTGCTCCTTTTTAATACACATTATTATAATTCTTGTGAGGTTTTGATTTTTGGGGGGTTTGGTTTTATTTTTGTTTGTTTGCTTGTTTTGTTTTGTTTTCTAATACAGGATGGAGGCAGAACATTTAACAAGCTGTCCAAAATTACATAGGAAAGCCATCCTGGCTTGGAGAGACAGATCTCTTGAGGTTATGTCATTCATTGTCTAACAACAAATCTATTCATTTCTGCAATTACTGTAGATTTACTAAAGAGTGATAGTGAGAATCTTAGAATGAATAAAATATCTGTATTTTTTATGATTCTACTTCTGCTTTTTCTGCTTCTACTGCTTTTCCTTCATTTACTGGCGAAGAAAATGCAGAAGCCACAAGGAAGACTTTTAAAAGAATAGGTAAAACTTTACCCTGATGCTCCTTCTGAAGCCAAAGTCTTATTACGTACTTTTATTGGAATAGAATTGGGCAAGTGATGAATATTTTTGAAAATTTCACTGATAGCTTTTATCAAAGCTACAGTGACCCTGGTCAGAAAAATACTAAAACATAATGTTGATTAAAAACCCAAACAAACAAACAAAAAAAGGTAAAAAATTTTTAAAAACAAAACACCACCATAATTTCAAGATCTTCGTGACATAAATTCACGGACAGGAGATAAAAATTATTTTTACAGAGTTTCTACACTGTATGTAAGGAAATTGTCAATATTTGGAAAGACACATTTTCCTAGTGAAATGGTAAGCTTGCCATTTCCAAGAAAGGTAGCTTGCTTTAATGGTCAACAAAGAATGAAAAGTCATAATTCCAAGGTGATAATTGCGTGAAATTATTTATCTTGCTGTAGAGTTCTTTCATACCTGAGAGTGTCACAAACCACAATCTTGATATTTTAAACTGTATTTCCTTCATACATTCACAATTAAAGTATTTTCTGCTTGCTGTCCTGTTTCTTTACAGACTCTCAAGATATTTATTTATCCTTATATACCTGTCATATATTTGTTCAGGAATTCGAAATATTTAATAATTTCACAGCTTTTCTGGAAAGTTATGAAATCCTGATTTAAACATTAGATATGTAACACAAAATTACTGTTCTTCTGAATTAGTTAAGAATAAAAACAGACCTTGTACTTTGACAATACAGAATGAATTTAAAATGTTGATTCCTTGTTTTTACTTATTGTTATTTTTGTTTTCCTCAAGTAAAAGGCTTAGGAATTGCAACTTCATTAAAATATTAAATTACTATTGCCTTCATTATTTAATAATTACAGGAATAAAATGCCTTTCAGTCTATTTGTATGTCATCAGGCTAAGAGTAATAAGGTAGGAGTTGCAGGAATTTTACCAGTCTTAGAACAAAACACAAGGAAATTAATCTTTTTGTTACAGAATTGTTGTAAAAGCAAAATAAAAATGTACCTTTTCCATACTTTTCTAAAACTGAAAGCTTTTTCAATGACATAATCATAGCATTCAGGCTGAGTGAAGTAAAACTGCTTTTAAATCACTGAAACTGCATTAGTGGTGAATTTGTCTCCTTGTATATTTCTTTAATTAGCATTTTGTTGTTCTATATTAGTTTCTGTTAATCTAAAAATAAAATATTTTAAAAAAATATTTAGATAACTTTTTATTGCTGAAAAGACAAGGTAACCTATGGAAACACTGTCCATTTTTAAATATATACATGCACCCATTATACAGTGGTTAGTAGTGTATTAAGACTGCCTCTTCTACTTATTCCTAAAAACATGCAATGTATTTATTTCTTTTGGAATACCATTTCATATAACAACATAACAGTGGTAATGTCCATAGCATGCTTGTGATCACACATGAATAAACCTTGGTCCCTTTTATTGTTGGTAAACATAGTTTGGAAGTCTTAATGATAATTTAGTAACTAGCTTGGGTTATACCAATAGTTAACTACTTTGAGATTTATTTACTTTTCTTTCTCTCCCCTGTTTGCACCAGTCATCTTTACCTCAAGCAGGAGAATCTACAATGCAAATGTAAGTAATGATTTCAGATACAATTCACAGGAGAAAGCTTGCCATCCAGGTTCAAGGGGAAAGACCCTCTATTCTCCCAACTAACAATTTTTTCCTTCTTTTTAAGTTTACATCTGTGTTATAAAAATGTCAGCAAACCTAGGAAGTAACTGGAAACATAAAGTTTTGTTGTTGTCAATACCACCAGTCTGTTTTCCCCTTTATGTTTGCTTCTAGACGTTGAGCTTCACCTGCACTATCTTCTATTGCTCTGTTCAAGCTCTGATGATTTTGTTAGCTTTTTTGTTATTCCCTTGACACTGATTTGTCCTTTAGCTCTTTTTTTTTTTTTTTTCTTTGCTAGACTTGATAATTTCTTTTCCAACCAAAAAATCTCAGACATCTCCTCAGGCCCCAGTATCCTAATTAAAACTGTGTATTGATGTACTACTTACTTTGGTTTAGTAGAATATCAATAAAGTAGAGAGCAGGCTGGAAGGTAAAGTCTCCCAGAGCATTCTGAGGTATTTTGTATTGATTTAGATTACTTTCCACAGAGTAACTTTGTACTTCATCTGGTGCAGGTAATCTAGTACTCTCTCAGGAGCCATTAGTATGTTGTTGATTTCAAACATTATGGTCAAAATTCTGGCCACTTTTGCAATGGAAGACTGCAGGGATAAGAGGCATGCAGGCTATCCTGTCTCTCTTTTCCCTTTTTTGAGGCAGACAACATCTTGTACACAGGGAAAGAGTCCTCTTAAGACATGGGAAAAAAAATGTATAAACCTCCACCTTTTAAGAATTGCCAAGAGCATGGTATCAAGATTAGTGGTGGGTTATCTACATTATTATAGTGATCAGTGTGGGGTGCATTCCTTTAAGATCTGAGTGGAGTGATGAAAACAACTCTGAACAGGTGGTAATGGCATACTGCAGACATTCAAACTCCCTGTAGCATCAGCAGATGCTGATGGTCAGAGTTTTGCTTCTGATTGCTTCCTCCACTCTTCCAAGACTTCTCCAGGAGAAAGTTATCTGCCTCTAAAGCACTAACTTCAGGTTTCCTGTGATGGTTCCTCACTCTCCTTTTCTCAGTCCCTTCTTCCTGAAGAAAGAGAGAACAGAACCTCCTTTGAACATTTTAACAGCCTGCACAGAAGAGATGTCCTTGCCCTGAGGCTTTGAATTCAGCTGAATCAATGTTGCACAAACCAGGTTTGGAGAAGCTTCCATCTCATCTCTTTTTCCAAATGAGATGAGGACAAGCTGTTAGATCTGGATGCTTGTACTGGCAACTCTGGAATCCAGACCCCAGCAATAGTTTCAGGTCTCTGTATGGCCTAGCATCTTCTGGAATCCTCTCTTCCTTTTTCCTTCTCAACTCCACTGCAGATGGTGCTCCAAAACAGATATAAACAGAAGTTTTGGATTAAATTCAGGGGAAGAGAGACATTTCTGGTGCATAGTAAGAGAAGATGGGAGCCTCTGTGACCACAGAAATAATAAGACCTGAAATTAGAGAAGTTAAAGTATGGGAAAGAATATGATCATTTTACTGCAGTGACTATATCCCTCCTTACATTGAAAAAAAGTTTTGAATATAGGAAAACAGACAATAACCTTCCTATAATGTCCACATTTTCATGTATCCAGACTCTACCTGCAAGCAGAAATGACGTAGTTCTTGCGCAACTCTGAAATTTACCACCCCTGTTTACTGACTCTCAATATTTACTTTTCTCTTTATCCATCCATTCATCCATTCACCTTTTCACCTTGCTTGAGAAGCCCTCATTACCTATCACAGCAGAAACTGTCACTAAAACTTGTTTAGAGTGGACTTGATATCAAACTCAGATAGTTCTGGCAGTTTGGATAAAGTCCAGTCAAGAATTCTGCTACAGAAGTTATCACTCTTCCATCTGGTTTATATGGGTTGTTTTGAGATAAAGGACAAGCAAAAATGTTGGTATGGCATGGGCTAAATACAGTCCTTGTTCAGTCTGTGCTTGATATTCCAGAGCAGAATGACATAAACAGAGAATGCTTTTAACAGTACTATTCTGATGGTTCTTTTAGCATAAAGCAATTGAGTGGAGGATGCTGCAGTCAACCTATCAGCCTGGTCTGGAAAGGCTTGTATATGTATATGTAGTTGTAGAGGTTGTTTTGAGGGAGGTAGTCATGTCAGAGGGGTAATTCCTGCTTGATGGGAAAGTCCTTTCCCCACATCCATCTCCTCAGCAGAAGAATCTCCAGCAATATATTCTCTTTCACCCCACTTTTTTTGAGTTTGATTCTTTACTTCAATCTGTCCTCCTCCACTCTGTTCTTCATATGTGGGGCAGAAAAATACAGTTCTGCTGATACCAATGAAAAGTATTAAACCAGCCTTGAGGTGTGGTGTAAAGTATTCCCAGCTGTGTATCAAGTGGCTGCATTTTATTCTGGACAGAGCTTTGTTTTTGTCATTTTCAGTCCTGTGTAAAAAGGAAAAGAGGCCTTCGGCACAGAGCAGTTTCACCAACATTGTCGTATTTCCACAGTCAGTAACGTCTAGCAAAATAACTGCAGTTCTTCAAACAAAAGAGGTAGGAGGTGGAACCTCATTTCCCTTCTAAGTGTCCTGGTTTAACCCCAGCCAGCAACCAAGCACCACACAGCGGCTTGCTCACTACCCCCACAGTGGGTGGGATGAGGGAGAGGATCAGAAGAGTGAAAGTGAGAAAACTCATGGGTTAAGGTAAAGACAGTTTAGTAGTTAAAGCAAAAGATGCACATGCAAACAAAGCAAAACAAGGAATTAATTTGCCACCTCCCATCACTAGGCATGTGTCCAGCCACTGCCAGGAAAGCAGGGATCCATCACGCGTAATGGTTACATGGGAAGACAAACGCCATCACTCTGAACATCTCCCCCTCCTTCCCCCAGCTTATATACTCAGCAAGACATCATATGGTATGGAATAACTCTTTGGCTAGTTCGAGTCAGCTGTCCCGGCCGTGTCCTCTCCCAGTTTCCTGTGCCCCTCCAGGCCTTTCACTGGCAGGGCCCAAGGAACTGAGAAGTTCTTGACTAACGTATAAACATTACGTAGCAACAACCAGAAACCATCAGTATATTAACAAAATTATTCTCACACCAAATCTAAAACAGAGCACTGCACCAGCCACTATAGAAGAAAATTAACTCTATCCCAGCTGAAACCAGGACACTAAGCATTCTACCAAGCACTTCAGGATAGTTTGGATTAATATAGGCTGCTTACAGAGCCATATTCAGTAAAATTCTGATATATTTTACAACTGACAGTTCTATCCCTATGCATATTTTAAAAATATCTTACCTAGAAAAGCCTAAAGAGTGAATTACTTGTGGATGATCATATGCAGTGGCCTCATTTGCTAGTGATTTAGTTCTGTTATGTTGAGGGGATAGGGGGAGCTGAAGATTTTGTGTACATAGATATTGCTGAAAATCTCTCATCTTTTCATATTCCTCTTTCTCATTAAGCAACATCAGTTCTACATCTGAATACTCAGAAAGGCACATTGAGCAAGATGATGTTTAGACTCTGAGGTCTAGGAAGAGCTCAATGACATCACTACAGTCAATCCTCAGATTGGTACTGACCCAAAGCCTGTTAGCAGCTTAAGTCCTTGTCAAGACCAGGATTTTCAAGCGAAGCACACGTCACAAAGCTGCCGTGTAACTAGTGTTCATGCGGGAGGTTTCATCAGACAGACAGACAACTGAAGGAGTTTGGAGAGTGAGCCGCTTTCTCAATTACAGTTGTTCCCCTGAAGTGCACCTAAGTAAGCTATGCTTATTTTTTAGCTATTGGGTAACTAAGCTGTTACTGGAATATGATCTTTCCATGAACTTCAGGTTGATTACTAAAAATTCTGAAGATGCTTTTATAAATACCGTGTAATCCCACATAGCAAAGATTACACTTCTGAACATCTCTTTTGCTAGTACTTTTTCCACACTTCAAGTGCATTTATGGAAGCATAGTTTATCAGGATATATGAAATACAGATTTGACCAGGAGACTGATTGGATTAGGATCTCAGGTAGATACTTTGCACAGCATATTTATGGTTATGGTGAAGCTTAACAGAGTGTGTAGTTAGGAACTGAGTGATTCCAAAATTTATTCCACTATCTGTAGTTTAAAGTTCCCAGTCATGAATGACTTATCATCCTGTGTAAGGTCAATATCTTCAATAGTGAGGATAGCCATGGGAAAATCATAATACAGTGAGGCTATTTATAACGTTGACACTGTCATTTGTAAAAGTAATCTCTTCTTATACGTTAATAACAAAGATACTGAGGATTCTGCTGAAGTAAATGCACTGAAAACTTAGTAGCAAGACCAAGGCCTAAAATCAAAGCTCACTGACTCTCTGCATAAAGTTGCTAATCTGTTTTTTTTCACAGAATTATAGCATATACAAACAGTTCAATTAGTGGGTTTGCTGAATATTTCTGACCACTTAATTTTAAAGATTTCATGATTAAAGTAGAAAAAAGTCCAAATCATTTGGATACAATTCACCATCTTTGTTTGAATTAAGTTTTTCAAGTCTAAAATGTTTCATTGTTAGACTAGTTAGGTGATACACTATATTTCAAGTTGACCATGGACAGCACCATTTAATCACAGTGATCTCATCAGAGAGAAGAACTCAACATCATTAATCAATTGAATCTGTTTCAGACATTAGTCTTTTCTCACTTTTCCAATGGCTTCTGCGGGAAGCTCCTGTTTAATTCTATGATGTATCCACCAACATGTATATAACAAATTATGATAGTGTTCTGTATGGTCGTGGGAGAAGAATAAACAGATCAGGCTTTATTGTCTACTGGGAATTACAAACAAACACTTATTCAGATCTTAGCTTACTTGTATGTTCTGTGCTGTATTTATTTATTCATTTTATTAAATCATAGATTTATGTCATCACAAAATCATTTAGGTTGGAAAAGGCCTTTAAGATCATCAAGTCCAACCATTAACACAGGGCTGGCAAGTTCACCATTAAACCGTCTCACTTAGCACCTCATCTATGCATTTTTAAACACTTCCAGGGATGGTGATGCCATCACCTCCTTCCCTGGGCAGCCTGTCCCAGTGCTTGACCACCCTTTCGGTGGAGAGTTTTTTCCTAATATCCAATCCAAACCTCTTCTGGTGCAACTTGAGGCCATTTCCTCTTGCCTTCTTGCTTGTTATCTGGGAGAAGAGATCGACCTCCACCTGGCTACAGCCTCCTGTCAGGGAGTTGTACACAGTGATAAGGTCACCCCTCAGCCTCCTCAGCCTCCTATTCTCCAGACTAAACAACTCCAGTTCCCTCAGCCTCTTCTCAGAAGAGTCGCACTCCAGCCTCTTCTCAGAATAGTCGCACCCCAGCCTCTTCACCAGTTTCATTGCCCTTCTCCAGACGCACTACAGCACCTGTACACTCTCTTGAAGGGAGGGGCCCAGCACTGAACACAATATCTGAGGTGTGGCCTCATCAGTGCTAAGAACAGGGAGACAATCGTTTCCCTAGTCCTGCTGGCCACACAGTTTCAGATACAAGCCAGGGTGCTGTTGGCTACCTTGGCCACCTGGGCACACTGCCGGCTCATGTTCAGCCAGCCATCAACCAACACCTCCAGGTCCTTTTCTGCCAGGCACTTTTTTCTTTCCAGCCACTCTGCCCCAAGCCTGTAGCATTGTGTGAGACTGCTGCGTCCCAAGTGCAGGACCAGCCACTTTTCTTTTTTGAACTTCATGCAGTTGGCCTCTGCCCACTGATCCACCCTGGTCAGATCCCTCTCTAGAGCCTTCCTACCCTCCAGCAGATCAACATTCCCTCCCCCAGCTTGGTGTCATCTCCAAAGTTACTGAGGGTGCACTCAATCCCCTTGTCCAGATCATTGATAAAGGTATTAATCAGGACTGGCGCCAGCACTGAGCCCTGGGGAACACCACTTGTGACCGGCCACCAGCTGGATGTATCTCCATTTCAAACCACTCTTTGCGCTCAGTCTGTCCAGCCACCTTTTAACCCAGCATAGAATACACCCATCCAAGCAAGAAGCAGCCAGTATCTGCAGGAGAATGCTGTGGGAAGTGGTGTCAAAGGCCTCACTAAGGTCCAGGTAGACAACATCCACAGCCTTTCCGTCATCCTCTAGGCATGTAATCTTGTTGTAGAAGGAGCTCAGGTTAGTCAAGCAGGACCTGCCTTTCATAAACCCATACTGGTTGGGCCTGATTCCCTGTTTGTCCTGCACATGCCATGTGGTGGCACTCAGGATGACCTGCTCCGTAACCTTCCCTAGCATCAAGTTCAGGCTGATAGGCCTGTAGTTCTCATGTATCAACCTTCCTTCCCTTGTGGATGTGAGTCACATTAGCTAACCTCCAGTCTTCTGAGACCTCCCCAGTGTGCCAGGACTGTTGATAAATGATGGTGAGTGGCTTTGTGAGCTCCTACGCCAACTCTTTCATTACCCTCAGTTGTATTTAATCTGGCCCCATATTCAAAGACAGACATCACACAAAATTGACCAAAAGTTTAAATCCAAAATTTCTTCTTTGGATAAATTGTTAGAAGGAAAAACTGGAATCAAAGTAGTAAGACAGAGGGCTGGAAAAACTTCATAACTGCTAACAGGATGCGTTGGAAATAAAACACAGATTGAATATAAGATTGCAGTTATGCTTTGGTGAGCTTATAAATAAAACAGTTTCAATTGTTCCTGAAGGTACAACAGATTATTAGAGAACTAGAATCCCAGAGAAACTAGAATTCTGTACTGGTATGTAGAAAAGTATTTAACAGCAATAAATAAGACTGTCTACATCATATATATATACACACATGAATATACATCATGAGTAAAAAGTCTTGCATTGTAGACAATGTTGCAAATGAGAGCATACAAAAAATTTCGCACTCATCAGAAATCATAAACCAAATTAAACCTTCTGTGGGAATGGTAACTTCTTCAAATATGGTACTATCTGTTGCCAAAGGATCCATTTTGTAGTTTGCCTAGACATATTTCTTAGTAACTCATTTTGACTCCTTAAAGGTCTCAGGTATGTTATTCTTGCCCTATTCCTATCTAAAGAGAATGATGCAAGGATGGTCAATATTTTTCTTGACAGGGTTTTGCCTAGCAAGTATACTTCACTTTAAAATGATGAGCCAAGAAAATCTCAGTTTAATTGCACTGAGATCATAACATCTCCCTGGCAGCTGTTACACAGCCATCAATGTAGAGCATGGATGTAATTAAGATATAGGTTAGTGGCGTTATCAGCCTAATAGTTCCTACAGAGCCTATGTAATGTAACTATATATGTATCTCTTGAAGACTTCTTTGAAATCAAGTTAGTAACAAAATGAAAGATGTGTATTCAACATTAATATGTGGCAGTTGTTGCTCAGTGGTTTGTGACCTGTAACATTTGTGAAAACAAATAATGAAAGTAGATTTACCACTTCTATATATAAATATTTTATATAAGCACTCCATTTAGTCATGTTAAATTCCAATTTGAAGTCCTCAAATTTGAGCTAGAAAAGAAGGCATCACTGAGGAAACAAAGGAAAAAATTAAATGATTCCTTCCCTCTGCCCTCCATGTCCTAAAATCCACAACTTTATGTCTGTTTTCAAGAAAACAAGCAAAAACATAAAATCTTCACAAATTTCCATTGTTTGTTTCTTTTATTTCCCACAAATATTTGGGCTAATGACTTCCAGATTATGTATTGTTCTAGTGCAACCGGATCTTTAAAAATCAGAGCTTGAAATGGAATTTGGTTCAGGCTTTTATGTGTAGTTGTGGGAAAGTATAAAAGCAGTGTTTTCCAGTTATGCAGTTGAGAGGGATGAGGCACATGGTATCTACTGAAGGCAAAATAATCCATTCTCTAATTTTTTTAATTTGTTTTTAGAGATAGGTTTCTTATATTTTAAAATAGTAAGGTCACGGGCAACAGTTACTGAAAATGGCCTAAATCAAAACTATAGCTTTTTTTTTTTTTTTAACCAAGAAACACTGCAGTCCTTTCTTTAAGACTTTTATACAACAAAAAAACTCAGTTATTTGAGACATTTCATTTCTGTACTCTCATACTTCTCTCATTTTGAACTGTGATAGCAGTGCCAGAAACACAGCCACAGTTAAGTAAAGCTTGATTTCACTCACCTGCCTCTCCTCAGTGCTGTCAACAAAAGGGATTTAATGAGTGAATCTAACCAGAAGAGGAAGGTATTGATTAATAAGAAATTGGCATGAATGCACTCATTACAGAACTTACTCTGATGGAAACCATTATGTTCATCAAAGGGATAACCAAAATACAAAAGCACATCTTTAAACTATTTTCTCAATGGTTCTTAAAATCATACTTTCCATTCATTAGCTTCTAATATTTCAGTTGGCAAACTGTGGTTTGGGCTATATTCTGTCTCTACTTGAACCTGACAAAATGCTTATGACCACAATGAAGTTACATTTGCCTTAGATGAAATTTAAGATGAAGCTCTCACCTGACTTACACTGAGTATATCCAATTGTATAGACTTCCTAGTCCTTATCTTCTTTGGTAGTTCTTCCAGTAGCAGAAGGTAGAAGATTCCCTTACATTAAGGGAATTTTTCTGAAGCACTACATCTGTCACAGCTTCTAAGTTCCTCAGCATAAAGGAAGCCCCATTACTCGTACCATATCCAGCCTACACAATGGGCAATATCATGGCTGGCCTAAGGCAACCCTAACCACTGTGAAGCTTGAAACTTCATGCCAAACTTGTGTTACTTCATCACCTAATGGTGATGATGAGGCCTGCAACTTCATGCCATTTTCCTGAGCTATAAATAAAATCTGCTTTTATATGGTCTGTTAGATATTAAACTTTAGAAAGTTCTAAAAATTAGGTTGATTCTCACAGACTTTGTGTTGCTTTTTGCATCTAAACTGATTACCAGACTTTTACTTAAAACAGAGTAAACTGGTTTTAGATCGTTCTTAAAAAAATATTCCTCATGCCACATTCAGCTTCCCTGTTTCTTTTTCAACACACACACACACACACCCCACCACCAACAATGACAACAACAAAAAGCATCATCATTAGGTGACAGTCGGAGGGGGCTGGGAAACTAAGAGCATTCATATCTAATTTGACTTTGCCTCTTGTTGCAAAAGGTCATCAGCCAGAGAAAGGCAAAGCAATTGTACCACAGACAACCCCATGATCATTGCTTTTTGGAGCAGTTGTAAGCCTCTTTCAACATCATGCTGTAAGACCACATGAGCTGGTTTCCCAAGACTTTTCTTCTTGTATTCTTAATCAGTGGTCATGTGAAGATAAAGAAACAGAGTTTGTGTAATGTACCTTGGTGCTGCAGTCATTTAACATGAATGGACTCAAAGGATAGATGGTTGATGACAATTTTAATGACTGTTTATATGATGAGCCCAAAGACAGAATGTAAATCAGGGGTCCTCAAACTACGGCCCGAGGGCTGGATATGGCCCCCCAGGGTCCTCAATCTGCCCCCCGGTATTTACAGAACCCCCCTGTCCCTCTCCGCCAGGGGTTGGGGGGGGAAACCAAGCAGCCGCAGATGACTGCCTGCCACTGCATCCATGCGCCACCCCCCTATTTAAAAAGTTTGAGGATCCCTGACGTAAAGTGTTTGCACTGAAACTGAGGGGACAACACTGTCTTATTAGATCTCAGAATGCACAGCAATCTTTGATTCAATCACAAAGTCTTCCCCTATAAAGAAAAATTATTTGTGCAAATTTATGAAAGCATATTTCCTTAACTGCAGGGGACATGGAATACTTCTATCTAACCACAAGGGTGCTAAGGAAAACAGTATTGTGAGTTTCTCTTTTCTGCCCTTACGTACTAGGCTATCCCACTGAAACTGAAAAAAGAAAAAAAAAGAGGTTTTTTGTTTGGTTGGGTTTTTAAACAGCTTCAGAACATTAATTGACTCCAGTGAACCCTCTGCACAACTCTTACTGGCTTCATCAGGATCAGACCTAATTTATTGTGTGAAGTGCCATTCAAGGTATATACATGCTGAACTGAAAGAGAAAAAGTCTAAGATGCATTATCTGGGAAACATGTGAAGGGATTCCTGAAAGAAGAGGAGGAAGGAAAACAGCTAACAGACTGAGTACCCAGTCTACTCATAAAAGCCCGTCTGTGCTTTAGAGATCTGTGTGTATGTACTGGGAGGCAAAGGAAAGGTTGCTTAATCATAAACTATTCTATCTAGCCACTTCAATTTTTATGGAACAGTGTGGCCTTAAACGGTAAATCAAATAAAAATAAATTTAAAAAAACATTAAAAAAACCCCAAACCTGTGACACTGCTGAGCACTTTATTAAAGTAGCCAAAATATTTGAAGTTTGCAAATATACTTAAGAAAAAGAAAGAAGCCCAAATTCAGGACCAAGAAGCAGAGTCTCACTTGTAGTGCAGCAGACTTTGACACGTTTTCTTAAGGCTCCACACCACTTCACCTCACTTCCCACAAAGCTCCCGCGTACACACCAGGCATAAGAGAAAAACATGCTTTAGTTGTGTTATCTAACATGAAAGGACATTGAAACTTCATATTTGTAAAATATAATTATTTTAGACTTTTATAGCACTGTTATGCTCATACTTTTGTGGTAATGTGTGCCTTATAAATGTTGAAAAATGGTTAATATATTTGCCATAGGAAATTTATAATGTCTGTTATCACAACTGGTCTGTCACAATTGCATTTGGTAGAAATAGGATGTACTTCAGCAATTCTAACAATTAGACATGTAATACCATCTGATTATACACAAGGGATTATTTTTTTTCCTTAATAGATTTTTCAGTATAAACTTCATCTAGGAACATAATGCTATTACTTAAAAATAAATAGTTGTTTTGTCTCTCTTTATATGTTTCTGATTCTCATAAGACACTTCCGTTACTCAGGAAATAAGCTTTTCTTGTCCTCATGGAACATACAAATAAGCAGAGTCTGTCTGAGATTTTTACGATCCTGATGCTTTGTGCATATTTCCTGTGGCAGACAAGTTATGCTACAGTGACAAAGCAGGGTGTCAGCATGACCTTGCTGTTTTATACAAGTTATCAGTGAGAACTACCATGAGACAGCCTTGGATATGACTTGGAAATTGTTGTAGTGCATTACTTAAAGCGTTAGGCTGTATGTGCGGCATGGTACTAAATAACAGAAGTACACATCTCTTTATGCAAGCGTTTGGAATTTGGATTTTACAATAAATTAATCATTAAGTTGCAGATAACTGGGAGGGAATTTGCCTTTTTCCATTTGTATTCTTAGGACTAGAACTTCTGCAGTAGCCCCTGGTGGGCTTTACTGAGCAAAACTGATGCTGACCTTGACAGGATCGCAGGAGGTAGGTGTTAAGATGGAAGGACTGTATCCTAATTTATTTAAGGAACATGTGACCGGTGACAAAAATATACTGAAGAAAAGATAGAAGAGAGAGCAAAAAGAATATATCTCTGCATTTGGTAGATATTTTTGGCTTCAGACTGAGACAATATCACAGTATGTATCATTGCCCAAAGGCTACTGATAGTAAATGTATGTCATAAGGTTAGACTGTCCCCTGGGGACATACAAATAGATTCATGATCAAAGAAGAATGCATGCATATTTCATACCACTTAAAGGAGAGTGGGATTTCAATAACCTTTTGATTAGCAGTTTTGGAGTAACTGAGGCATTGCCATGTCAAGAAGTATATGTGACAACCCAGGAAAAATTAGTAACTTGGGCATCTTGAACTTGAACAGGCATCAGCACACATTGCAGAGATGCCCATAGCCATCTGAATGGTGCATATCCCCAAGAGTAATGAACAAAGGCAAGTGACAGTGTTAGAGATGCTAGACCTTACGTTAAATCTGAGAGAATTATTCCATTGGCTCTGTCTTACTACAACATTCTTTTGTGCAGAAATACAACTCATTGTTCACAGGAAGCCTGCCAGTTTGAACAGCTCAGTCTCTCTTTCTTTGGCCAGATCAGTCACACATGCTTCAGCAGTGGGAGGGGAAGGCACCTACTTTCCTGAGGGAACAATAGCTCTTAGATGCCTCACATTAAAACATCAGTGGCATTGAAATTAGTCCAATATACAAATGAAAGGATCATTTTAGTTCAGAAGTAGAGGGAGTTATGTCTGATGCTGTATGGTACCTTATTGAGAAAGTATTCTAAACATGAAATGAAAATTACTCCATGGCCCAGGATTGTCCAGACCCACCATTTGCTAGTTAGCAGGAGACTTCCTTCACCATCACATGATGAGAGAGACTCAAGAAAATGCTACTTAAATTAAAAAAAAAAAAAAAAACAAAAAAAAAAACACAAAAAAAAACTGAAAAAAAAATTATATATTTCTGGGGCGTGAGAGAGAGAACAAGCAAGAATTTTCATCTGATGATGGAAAACTAAGTGTTAGCAAGTAGCACAACCCAACAAGAGTGGATCTATAAAATAACATCGTGCTGAGGAACCAACGTCCACACTACAGATGTTTGAGGAGTTTTACTTCAAGGTTGCTCTAGCTTGTCCTCAAAGAAAAATAGCTGTTGAAGGTGTGTCAGGTGGCTTGCACTCTAGTTTAGGAAGTGTCCATTTCAAACACTTTGAGACTATTCTGCAAAGGGAACTGAAAAGTGGGAATTAATGAGGAGATTCATTTCAAAGCTACATCTGAATTAAAATGCTGGTATAGATTCACTTTTGGCTGTTTAAACTCTGAAAATTAGATGAAAGTTACTTATGGAATCACAGAATATTTGAGGTTGGAAGGGACCTCTGAAGGTCATCTGGTACAACATCCCTGCTCCTACAGCAGGCTGCCCAAGCCCATGTCCAGATGGCTTTTGAATATCTCCAGTGATGGAGACTCCACAACATACCTTGGGAACATGTATAAAAAAGTGTTTCCTGATGTTCAGAGGGAATCTCTTATGCTTCAATTTGTGTCCATTGCTTCTTGATCTGGACACCACTGAAAAGAACGTGGCTCTGTCTTCATTGCACCATCCCTTCAGATATTTATATACATTGATAAGATTTTACCTTGAGTCTTCTCCAAGCTAAGTGGTCCCAGCTTTCTCAGGTTATTCTCATATGAGACATGCTCCAATCTGTTAATCATCTTTTTGACCCTTCATGGCTGGACTCTTTTCAGCATGTCCCTGTCTCTTTTGTACTGAGGAGCCCAGAACTGGACATGGTACTCCAGATGTGGCTTCACTAGTGCTGAGTAGAGGGGAAGGATCCCCTTTCTCAACCTGCTGGCAACATTTCTAATGAATCCCAAGGATACCGTTAACGTTCTTTGTGGCAATGGCACATTGATTGTTCATGGCTAACTTGCTGTCCACCAGGACCCTGAGGGCCTTTTCTGCAAAGATGCTTTCCAGCTGGGTTGCCCCCAACATATATTGGGGAATGAGATTTTGTTCCTCCCTAGGTATAGGACTTTGATCTTCCCCTTGTTGAATTTAATGATGTTCCTATCAGTTCATTTCTCCAGCCTGTTAAGGTCCCTCTGGATTGCAGCATGACCCTCTGGGGTATCAGTTTGGCATGATCATCAGACTTGCTGAGGATACACTCTGCCTCATCATCCAAATCAGTAATGAAGATGACAAAGAGGAACAGACTCAGTACTGACCCTGGTGTACACTGGTGACAGGCCTGCTGCTAGATTGTGTGCTGCTGATCACCACACTCTGGGTCCAGCCTATCAGCCAGTTTTCAATCCATCTCACTGTCTGCTCATCCAGGCCATACCTCATCAGCTTGTCTATGAGGATCTTACGGGAGACAGTGGTGAAACCCTTACTGACTACAGACAATATCGACTGCGGTCCCCTCTGTCCTAGCAAGCCAGCCATTTAATCATAGAAGTGTATCAGGTTGTTCTCCATACCAAGGTGACAGAAATGAGAACTAATAAACAGTAAGAGAGAAAAGATATATAATATAAATTACAAGTTATTACAAAGAATGCATTTAAGCTAGACATTGGAAGAGGCTTTTTGATTTTAACAAAAGCTCTAGTGGAGCTGCCCATTACATGCAGTGGTATCAAGAGACTTACAATGTGCCTGGAGAGAGCCTGTTTCAAAATTCTCCAGATAAAAATTAATATTAAAATTTCAATATATTCAACTTTCAAATAGTCAACACTGCCGCATTATAGGTGATAAGTCCCAGCAAAACTGTGGAAAGAAAAAAAAAAATATCCTATTTTTCTTTTTTCTTTTTCTTTTTTATTATTATTAATAGTTTTATAATATAGCTTGAAATTATGATTGCAAGCAGGGAGTAAAGTCCCAGCCCTATCTCAAAAAATAGTCCCTAGGTACTGAATTTCCACGCTTATAATATGCAGATTAAATGTTTTTAGGCATAAAAACATGGCTACAGTTCATAATGATTGGTGCCAACTACCTGAATTTTCAGCTAGCGTGATGGAAAATATGCAGCCTCCTCCGCACTCCTCCCTGTCACCTTACTGTCCTTTATCCCCCACAACCTTCTGTTCCCTCTTGTTTCAATAGCTCCTCTCACTATAATTCTGCTTCCAATTTGTACTTGAGTTATCTTTGGCTTTAATTTCAAGTAAACCTCCAGCATAAGGAAGTAGAGGTACAGTGAAGTATAAATGTGTTGCAGAACATGTGACTTAAGACCACTGAATGATGCAACATATTATTTTTTTTTTTGCACTTGTTCCACCGTTTTTCAAGGTGATGTGGTTTATCTGACTATATGCCTACAAATGAAACAGTTAAAGTGTTCTTTATTTTATACTCATTATTAAAAAATATTTATTTTAGAAAGCTGTTCTTCACTGACTGTAGGGTGCCACCTATTGAATTATAATCTAATAAAATATAGCTTCAACTGTGTACAGTTTATAAAAATAAAAATTGGTACAGTGGCAGGAGAAAGTACCTTGGCTCTGCTTTTTGAAATTATGAGCAATGATGTTCTAATGGTAGCCCAGAACTGTCTATATAGCTCATCATTGTTTTGAAAAGCTGAGGGTAATAGCAGAGCCTTCATGTCAGTAAATAGAACCATGACTTCACAGATGAGTTAATCATAAATTATAACTGTTCTGTTTATACATATGAATTTAAAGAGAGAGAGACTGAGTTGAAAAAAATACAGTTAAGAAAAACAATTTTATATTGCTAGTGGAGAACTGTAGAGGTTGAGTGATCTGGCACTGCCTGCCTCTGCTCCTATGTGGTTGTGCACCAGCATTTACAGAACTGCATGAAATGAACTCTGGAGGGAAAAAAATATTTTCAAAACCATTAATAATATTAGTGGAGTTAACATTCTACTTCAAAACGAATTTTATTTTGTTGTTGTTGTTGTTGTACTAAAAGTGAACATATGAGAAGTAATAAAGCAACGTATAAACATTTAGCTGGGACCCAAACTTGACATGCAAAAAATATCATTCACTAACTTGCCTGAGGAAATAAATTTTATGCCTGCTGATATCTTTGTACTTTTTGTGTCCAACTGCCTTGTGTGATAGGAGGATTATGTCAAGGTGTAGTGGAGGGTAAATTTGTCAAGGATTGCATGATCCAGAAGCCACTGAAAGCACTGAGATGTTTCCTTTTCATTTCAGCTGGGCTCGGTTCAGGCTTAGGATGGTTATGGTTTTATTCTGTGGATACAAGCAGGGCTTCAGAATTGTGTAACTTGCATGTGCTGCCAGACCATTTTGCACTGAACTGGGCAACCAGCTAAAAGGAGATCTCTCTTTATGTCAGTAGTGCACATTAGATGGTTCTGATGTTTTGTAGACAATACTCGCTCAAGTTCTTTCTATGCTGCACTGAGTAACTGTGCAAGCTGGTAGGATTAGCCTTTACAGATTTTCTGAACACTTAATAAGGAGGCAAATTGTAATATTGAACATGAGGAACATAAGTACTTCTGTCTCAACAGCAGTGCATGTCTATTTGCAAAAGGGAAGCTTCTTTTTGTAACTGAGAATTCACTTCTGTGTGAATCTGCCTTTTAAATTATGTTCATAAACACAAAATTACTGGCAATAGTTGTTCACAAATATATATTTAGGCTGTGCAATTGCAATTTATATTTTATTTCTGTAGTTTCAGTTCTTGAAGAAGGCTTTTTTCAACAAAACCAAAAAACAATCATCATTTTGTAATTTTACAATATTTTCTAAGCTGAGCCCTCAGTGCTTTATTGTCTCTTTAATTATGCCATAGTCAACAGTACTGCACATGGTCTTTACTGCATAATTGTCTGATCATTCCCAGAAAACACTAGGGATGTTTGGGCTGCAACCACAGGCCAACATTTCCAAACCTGGATGTCTGCAGTTAAGTCTTTATATCCGTATTAAGGCTCATAGATAAATATGACCTAACTTTCATTCCTCTAGCTCTTTTCAGTTGATTCATGGCCACTGACTGTCTTTGAAAAGCAGGCCAAATTTATGTAGAAATTACGGATTTAAAAAAATCTAATTTCAGATGCTTAGCTGTGGTTTGCAATTTTAACATGAGCATCATTACAACTGTCTTTTGGAGGCAGGTCTACTTCTGCTAAAATCAGTGGGACCTATGCCAGTATACAGTTGGGGCAGATTTGGCATGTTATTAGGTAGATGTTTAATTGTAAAAAATAAGGAATTGAAATTATGGTACAATTTGTGGTGTTCCAAGGATGCAGAAAGATAATTTTTGCTTTTTATGTGTTCATAATAAGAGAATAGATATCCTACTAAACATTTGTGCAATCCATTCTTTGGCAGGATGTCTGTGTTTATGAATGGGTCTTCATTTATAATCTTGTGTATTAATATACATCCTTTTACAATTTGACAGCTACTCCAAATTCATAGATTGCCCTGCTAGAGGCTTCCAAGGTTATAGTCCTTCAAAGCACTGTTTGTCAAATTGCTCTGACACACCTCTTGCTCGCAGGGAGTTAATATTCCATTACAGAGCCACATGACCTTGAAAATTGATTGCAGGCTGCAGTGGAAATGTCATAAACTCAGGTAGACAAAGGTAACAGGTGATGATGGCAGGAAATCTGGTATGAGCAGCAGTAAGTTTCTTCAGAAGAAGCAGACATTGCACAGATATTTCTAAAGTTGCTTGCAAGATGTTTAAAGAGCATTAAAGTTTGTAGCACAATATGACAACCATACATTTTTGGAATATGACTGTGAAAGCTCATGTTCAACACATGAGATTTATAAGTACCTGTTAGCATTGGTATGGCTACAGAATTGTACCTAGAGAAAATTTCTTTAAATGAAAGTAAAGAGCACGCTAAAAATTAAACCTTTGGTTTACCATTAACTAATGTTGTCAGGAAAATAGCCCAGTATATCAGACTTGATTTTATTTTCATAACCACCAGTATAGATCAATACTTAGGTATGCTTACATTAAAGCATCATGCATATGTAAGTCAGAACAGAATCAGATCCTATTTTTTAACATTCATATACAAAGGAATTCTTAAATTGTAACTAGAAGTGAATAAGCTGTTGCATATAAAAGCAAACACATTTTTTACTTAAAATTTTGGTAAGTACTAATTTAATATGGAATTCAAATGAACGTGGAAAGACTCTTGTCTGCACTTTATGCATCTTACAATGCATGTTGGTAAACTAAATGTGGTCACGCAGTTTCTTGTTGCTCTAAGACCCTCAAAAGAGATGGTTTCCAGAGTTTGAAATGCATGCTTGTTTCAACAAGACAGAAAATGAATCAAGCGAGATCAAAACAGTAAAGTGAATATGTAACAAAGCACATGCTTAAAAAGTGAATCATCAGCTAAAACACATACAGTTGCTTGTGGGTATATTTTGTAGTAGGAGCATAATAGATATTACAACCAACGTTAGACCCTGTACTAACAATAACTTCAGAAGTGCCTTTGAACATTCTTTGTTAGGCTATATAGCACATAATTTGACATAGGCTGCTTTTGATTACATTAATGCAAATAACACAAGATTTAAATCTCATCAGTGGACATACAATTTTTTTGGTCAAACAAAATGGCCAAGAGGGTTTTTTTTCTGGCTTTTATGTTTATTTTTTTCTTAAACAAGCTCAAAGGTAAGTCAATTTCTTCAAATATAATATCTCTGACAATCCATCTCTTATTTTATTAATTTATGTTTGTACAATAAGTTTTCTTTCCCAGTTTTGCACACTGTCTTTTTTTTCCTCCCCCCAAGCTCGACACCTACGGTTTCTCAGGCTTGAATGCACACCTGCTAAACTCATAGAGTAAGGAAAGTAACTTTGTACGAGAAAATGTCAGGAAAGTCAGAATCTGAAATTTATTAACCAAGATATGGCAAATGGAAATGTCAGCTTGCATAACTCTGAGTACCTGGGGTTGCAATAGATTTTTCAACTGCCTGGGCAATGAAAAGTGAACTTTTATTTCAATGACAATGAAATAGCACTATACCTGATATAAGAAAATACTCTCTAGCTAGAGGGAATTTTTGAAGCAAATTAGTTTATACTTCCTTACACCCCAAAGCTTTCATATTAAAAGTAAACAGTGTATGTAAAACACACCAATGCGTATTTTTCATGTTTTATCATTCACATTTTACTTATTTACACAAATAAAGTTGAAGAGATATGTGTTATCATATGTTCATATCAAATATATTCTCAAATCTTACCTGTAAACTATTAAATACTACTGAATGAGAACTTCAGAACAACTCAGGTTCATAAGAGCTTAATGAACATCAGTAGAGATGAAAGTAACAGTCAAAAAGTAACTTCTCTCTGCAACTAGCACAGAAAGAAAAACATATATTAAGAGTTTATTATAAAATAAACTCTAAATTTTGTCATTGAAAACCTTGATTCTGCTTTAGCACAAAAGGAAACAAGCAAACAAACAAAACCCCAACCCAAAACCATATTTAAAGCACAGTGTAATACTATCTCTATTTGTGGGTCTGTGTTCATGGTTTAGTGTTATTTCCACTTACAGAGAGAAGAGACTAATTCAGAGCAAAACATCCCTTTTGTGTGGTCACTTCAGTGACTGTCAGCATAGTTTTGGTTATGGAAACATTAGTCTTTCCTTCCATGAAATGTAAAATTGGACTATGGTAGAGGAGCATAACCCAGCTGACTGCTCAGAGGTGAGTTTCAATTCAATGGAATTAGTGAGATCAAGTGTCATCACCCCCCACCCACCCCCATCCTCAAATTAGCTGAAAAACAATAGCAACAATAAATGTGGTCACTAGTTTTTTCTGTCTCATCTCATACATTACTTTTGATAAACAATAGAACTGGGAGCCATTCACATTATCTGTCTACCTCCTCTTTCATCTCTCATGTGCAAGCATATGCACATTGTTTAATATTTTGTAAATGCATGGTAGAATTTTCCATAGAAAATATTTTTACTTCACAGATATATTTAGTTCTTGAAAGTAGAATGATCATGAAAAGATGTTCAAAATATATGTATGACATAAGTGAAAAATACATCAGGTTATGTGCTGCTTTCCTAATTATTGTCATTTCATTACCACTATGAATTTCATCATCCCCATAATGGCAGCGATCATCCTTTTATAGTTATTCACCTTTCAGTGCTTGGCCTTTTATTCACTTTTTACTGCTGCTGCCATAATTCCATTTCAACAGAGACAAACAGCAAAACTAGGAGTGTAGTCCTCGCAGAAAGATAAAATAGATTTTACAAACAGCTTTTCTACAAGCAGAGCTATACGCTGCAGTTGGAACAATACAAAGGAAGTCATTAACCAGGTTAGAGAGCTACCACCTATATATGCTGAGAAGTATGCACAGATGCACATAGAAAACAACTTCTAAAGGAACTTTAGAGTGAATGTGGTGTTCAAAAGTTCAGTTCCTCTGGCAAGGGAATAAGTACAGTTTTCAACTGCAATTTACTTCTCAATAGAAGAGATTTTCTGTTGGGTAATAAATACATCTTTATCCTCAACACTACATCACAGAGAACAGCTCTAGTTCCTCAAAGCAAACAGATATATTTTAAGGTAATTGAAGTCACATGTGTTTCCAAATAGTCACTAGTGCATTTAGAAATAATTTATTTGTTACAAGGTGAATGCTATATCGGGTCCTTTAAAATTAATTTGAAAGAAAATTTGTATCTATGACCTACATTTAGATGTCTCTTTAAAATAAGATGGGTGATGGCAAGTACAAACAAACATGTACTTTATGACAAATAGTACCTATAATAAAAATTTCATGTTCAAGAGGCATTCGCTAAACAATTCTCACAAATGGGTGACTATTCCTATTTCACATCATCATAAACCAAGGGAATAACTGTAAAAAATAAGAATCTATAAAGAAAATAATTGTCAGAGTGCTCACAGTAAAGATAAAAGTCTGTAGTGATAAAGCACTGTAGAAATTAACATAAGATAACAACAGTTCAATCATTACTTTTCACTTCTTTCTAAACTTTCTGGTTAATAGCAATTAAAATACTGTGTATGTGTTTTCATTTCAAATGGCCAAGTCTAACACTGCATTGCATGTCGGTAGACTTTCTAATGTTTTTTTTTTTTTTTAAATAAAGACAGCTTTTACCTGAGTGTGAAAAATCTACCACATTTGTAATTCTCATTTGATGCCTCTATTATGTTTTAAAAGACCTGAAAGGTTTAAAAAGAAAAAGTTGTGCAGCGAATGGTCAGCCTGCAGCCAGTTAACTTGTGGTTCACTCTGCTTTACTTCTCAAACTGGCATCATAGCTGAGACTAAACAGCAGCACTTTTCTGCATTAAGTTAGGTACATGGTTAAGAATTAGAGTCAGAATGAATCTGGGCTGAAAGCAAGGTTATAATTGAGATGTCTAAGGTGAACACTGAAACCCAGATCTACTGATATTTATGAGTATGTTCAAACTGTGTATCAGGAGTAAGGACAACTCTCTTCCCTCTGTTGTAGATTTTTTACTGTGCAATAAAGTATCCAAATATTTTTTAATAAAGAATTTATATTTTCTTCTCTAGGCTAAAGGCTATGTGATTCTTCAGCTTAGTGGCTTCTGCACTTATGAAAAGGGAAATATTCTGGGCTCCAGCCCTCGCTTAGGAATTGCTTCTGTGGTGTACATCCACAAACAGGTTTGGATCAGTAATCATGATCTCCAGAGTTAAACATCCCAGGAGTTATGCCTCTGACAATATAAAGGGCTTGATCCATTTTACATCATTTGGTTTCTTCGCTGCTTAGTTTTGTTAGGAATTGAGTGCTCCACACACTTAAAAATACCTGGCGAGTAGATGAGTCTTGCAGATTTAATCTCCAGTCCTTTCAATACAGCTCATTAAACTGAGAAGGATGCTGATCCTCAATGTCTGATTTTAAAACTTGCTTTAGACACAAGGTAATTTTTTAAAAGGAAGGTGGTAGCACCAGCACCATATTGCTAAAAAAGGCTGTCGTTCCATTTGGAGCTTGTCAAGTTACTGATGTGCAGAGGAGCAGTTCAGCCCCCACAGTGAAGTTAAACAAAAGTACACCTCATTCCTTCACCTTGAGTAGGCTAAGGTGCAGGTTGCCATGCTCTTAAGATAGCAAGTTTAAATATAGGCAACTCAATTCCACCTACATTCTATTTTGGGTATCGAAGTCCTCTATAGTATTGAGTTCTAAGTAAGTTACTGGTGGAACTGAGATTACATATGCTGCAAACCTAATCTTAATTAGGGTTCTTGCCTGAAGAAAGAGAGTATCTGCCTATATTTAAATTAAAGCTTTAAAAAGGCTCATGAATAACTAGTTTCCAAAAAGGAAATAAAAAAACCCCTAAAACAACCACCAACAACAACCCTGAAACTTTGAGTCAGAAGGAAAAACTGGAGGCTGATTTAAGATGTTAAAGAAAGTGAGGGCAACAAGCCAAAACCAAGCCTGTCAGATCGTGTTTGTGACTCTCCTTATCTTTCCTGTGAAAATTTTGTCTTCAAATTAACTTTATTTTTGAGCATTCTGACAATAAAATTACATAAAAGTGCTTCCTTCCCAAGACCTATTTGCTTAACTATTATTGCCAACACAGCCATCTCATGTTCATCAGATTATTGTCTACTTTTTGAAATTCAGTAAGCAGTTAATGAACAAGAACTTTGCAGATTTTTTTTTTAAATGATTGTATATAGCTGGTAACACTGGTTATATAAACAAGCTATTTTCATGCATCTTCTTTGGCACTATTTTGTTTAATCGTAATTAGAAAACTCTAAGGCATAAAGATAACGTTACTTCTATCTTGTTGAATTTTTGGGGAGAAATAGTAAGGAGGATGACCGCAGAGGAAATATATTTCCAAAATATTTTTAAACTTCAGTATAACAATCTTTAAAATTTGAGTTAAAAAAAAAGAAAGATGATCCCAAAATACTTGGGTTTTATGAAACTTAATTGTTGAACTAAATACCTTTTACATTCATAGGATGATCCGTCTTATCTTTTTTTTCATTCAGGACCATAGTTAACAACAAAATACTTAATTCTATATTTAAATTTAAAATCAGTTTCTAAATGTTGTTGTCTTTTCTTCTCCAGGTTCCAATAAGATAATTTCACTTAAACTGCTCCATTACATTTTGTGACACACATGTAATATACAGCCTTAGTGTCCTGCTTTTTGGCACTTTCAGATAATGTAAAATGAACAAGAGAAAAATAACCTCTAAGAGGACAAGAAAGAAAAAGAGGTTCAGTAATTTCAGAGCTGAACTTACTTACAGGAGACGGCAGTAGAACCAAGGTATGCTCTAAGGATGGTTTCAAATACTGATACACTGAAATGCTGCCGTTCAGCGCACAGATGAAAAACTAAGACAGATGTGGTCCTCTCATAGTCTGGGATCAGGCACTGCCAGTTACTGACTCACAAAATTGTCTCTGCAGGGGTTTTTTTGCAGATGGAGTTCACATTTCACTTGTAAAAGAAAGGCGGCAATGTTTTTATTGATATAAAATAGCAATTTAACCAATTTTGATAATAAATGCGACAGTTGTTTTACAAGTTCTGATGGCAAGGAACACTTGGTTATTTATTGCATAGAAGACAGGGTCAGACAAAGCGTTCAGGCAGACCCCTCCAATTGAACTGTGAGGTTCAGATAAGAGCCCCTTGTGTTCTAAACTCCTTCTCATAGAGGAGTTTAGGTGCAGCTAGATCGAGAATTAGTCCCAGACTTGATCAACAGTTTATATCTAAAGGTTTGAAGATGAGCAATCATTCTTTAATCTAAGATTTCAAAGTTTAGCATGCTATTAATCGATTACCGAGAATCTGTTGTGGCAAGGAAACTCTCAGCCTCAAGGAGAAATTTTGAGAGGTATCTTGACTCAAGCGGAGATCCTGGCGTGCAACTCGTCATGCAGGAGGACTCTGTGGGCCCTGGGCTGCCTGCTTTTAGTCATATTTGCATACTGACTACAGAAGTTAGTTTCTTTCAAACATGGCTTGAGTCAGACCTTGACCAGCACTGTGGTAAGGTAGACACATTGTTCAAATTAGCCCTTGGCTATTGTGGTGTTATTAGTCTCCCCTGAATCCACTTTGAGTCAGATCACAATCAGACACAACCATTAGGACCACCACTGGTGCTTGGTTGTCACTGGGGGTGGGGTGGGGTGGGTGGGCAGGGAATGGGGTGGGGTGGGCATGGAGAGCACACTGCCACAACTTTCTATGCATAAAGGAGAAAAGGAAAGGTTCCAAATTTCTGTGGTTTTAGTCTACTGCCTAACTAATTTAACATCTGAAACTTCTGTAATATTTTTTAAGTATACGTAGTTGTGACATGTTAAAGAAGCCTTAAGGAATGGAACCAGACACCTGGACACAGAAGAAAGTGAGAAAACATACGCTTCTGAATAAGGAATGAGGTAACACAATTGTCACTTAATACATTTCTAGAACTCTTTCTAAAACAAAAATGGGAAATACATTTTCCTGCCTTGTGCTATATGCACACTCATTGCGAATGTGAACGGACAAATGGTTTAAACACTGCTGACAACCCTTGAAATGATGCAGAAGACCACTAATTAAAAATCTCCAGTTCATTCCAAAGAATTTTCCAGAAGATCTACAAAGAAATCACATGAAACTTTCCAGAAAGATCATAAATGTTTGAATTCATGGAACTGTTTTATACTTCAGCAGTTTACACTCCAGTGCTGCAGCAAATACAATGACCCCAGAAGACACTTTCTGAAGATAGTGACTCTTCTATAACAAAAGTAATAACCCCCCTCCCCCCAAAAAAACTCAGACACAATTATCTCTCAGTGTAATCACCTCCAACACCATTCACACACGATGTGGTTTAATCAGCATCTACGCTATACTATATATGAGAAGAATTCTCTGCTCCATTACATGGCATACAGTGTAAAGGACAATATAGGTTTAGTCTTAGAAGATCCAAACCAGATTCAGAGGTGCTGTCCACACCAGTAATCTGGTCTGAGCAGGTCTAGCTCATCTCAGACTTCACCAGCTTTCCTGTAAAGTCCCTCCTCAGAGCAAAGTTTCTAGAAAATTCTGTGGTGTATGTATACAGCACAGCAACCACAGTGATTCAGTATAAAATTCACCACAAGTGCATAAAGTATGCAGTTGTTCAGGTGGGCTGGTGTGTACTGATATGCTGACATGGCACTTTTTAGTGCTTCAGTGCCTGGCTTTTTATCATTTCTCTGCGTAGGTTGCATAGGATTTTTTTTGCATATCATATAATTACTTTTTTCCCCAGTTTCTACCACAGTATATCCATGCATGTGTAAGTATTATAAAGAAGAAAAATATTCCAGGATATATGTGTTGTACCCATATAAACTGAACATCTCTAGCTTAATATTAGTTTAATTACAGTGATGATTACATGCTAATTGTCATCATGATAAAACATTCTTATCTGACTTAAAATAATACCCCAGTAATATGACTGTTGCTGTGTGGATATGTCATAAAATACAGCAAAATAGTCTGAATGATTTGCAGTATAGCGTTTTTGCATGTCAACATTACCATTTTAGCACCCTTTAAATTCAGCTGATACTTCACCCTTACCTTGAAAATATAAGTTAATAAAACAAGAGATTGTGAAAAGTTGGTAAGTGTCCAGAATGCTTTTGGTACCACCCACTGTAAGAGAAGCACACTGAATGAATTTATGTGTTTATACTTTTTTTAAATTAAATATTGAGGCTTTTTACTTATCTTCTTCCTGCAGTCTCATATTAGTTCTCTTCTTTCCATGTCTGTCCTGTTTCTGTTACTGTTTCTGTAGTGTCCTTAGGTGGTGATGAAACTAGGTAGTGATTGTATGGTATTGGAATATTTGAGCTTATAACTATGAAGTTTTTAATATTAAAAAATACTACTGGGAGACAGAATATGTAAAGACCGAAAGAGATATATGTGATAAATTCTGTATGTCACCTGGGCTCCAACAGACAGAACAAAATCAGAATGGTGCAATACATTTTTGCCCATACCTCTTAAAGGGACTCTTCTCCATATAGGATCTACTTTCACATTTCATTCATGTCTTTTTGCATTTCAAATATATTCTTCAAACTTATTTCCTGTGAGCTTTTCACTTTTGATCACTGTTTTGGTCCTTTCACTTGCCACTATAGTTTCTGCTTTTTCTTCAGTTCTGAAGGTTAACTGTTCTGAAGGTTAACTGTTCAGTGTTAATACTTCTCTTTCTACTATTGTTTAGCCACTAATTTTGCCATGGTGGTAATGAAATGAACATTATTTTCAATGCACGCAAATGTGGTATGCACAAACTACTCTTTTCTAGGCGTAACACATGATGCACTTCATTTGCTTCTTTACATGCAGGAGATACTGTGATCACTGATCTCAGAAAGATTTTTCTCAAGTAAAGGCTCATGGAAAGGAAAGAGAAGAATGGGACAATTATCTACAGTAAAATAATTTCATTCTTTAAATACTGAGTGTACCATGGAAATCAAAAAGTAGGAGGTAGTAGCAGTATCTAATAACACTTTGTAAATATCTTTCTGAACAAAACTATACATTAGTAGGTCACACCAAGGTATGTATGAGAAATGATAATGTAGTTTTAAAGTTAAAAGTTTTCCATATTCTCCACTGACTGCTTAATTTTATTATATGTACTATCCTTGATAGATGATGGTATGATGAAATTACGGCTAAAATTTTAACTATTATCATATTGCATTGATAAACGCAATTTAAAGCAGGGTTTGTAAAAGTTAGCACTATAGTAGAATTGCTGGCTCATGACTAGCTAAAAAATCATCGTGTGTTACTGTATATCTTACAGCATTTTTTATTAGGCTTCTTTTTCTTTTTTTTTTTTTCAGATTTATGGTTTTAGACAATCACTTATCAAGGGAGAAAAACTTTCATCCTCCAAGATAAAAAACATTGTCTTGAAAAATGAATAATTGATCCAGAACAAATGACCATTTGTCTTCTTTTAAGGTGATGAATTTAGCAATAGGGAAAAAATATATTTAATTTGATTATTTCAAAAAGTAAAATTAAAAAAAAAATACATAAATCTGGAAACTTCCTAAATAATAATCTATGTCTGGGGTTTCTTGGAATGGAACTTTCTGAGCCATCTGTAAGTCTTAAGTGAAAAAATGTCATAACTAAATGAGTTTTAATTTCCCCATTGTGGATTAAACCAAAGTTCTAAAACGTCACATAGGAATACAGCTATGCTCACTCACAGCATTGGTTCCTAGCAAGTACTGAAATAATTTTATCAGGTTTCCCACTTAGGAAAACAGTTGACATTCAGCTTGGCTGAGTGAATTGTTACATTCTTGGCTTTGCTTCTAGTGAACTTTCCATAATATGACAGCTGATGTACTGCAGATGAAACTCAGACATATACCTAAAACATATCTCAAGTTTGAATTATTGTTATATGTCAAGGTTTGGGGTTTTTTTCCAGATTTGGAATAAGTTTCCAGTTTTCATTTCAAATGTTAAGGAATTAATAATACAATATAATTAGTAGCAATCTATAATTGATGAACTTCCAGATTTTTCTTTTTTTTCTTTTCTTCCCCACCCCCCACCCCCACCCCATAATTAGAGGCAGCTGAAATCACCTCCTCCTACTTCCATTTGATTTGAACTGTCCCTCTTCCAAGTATTGGTATTTGCATTTCTACCAACTTTTTGAGGAGTCGCTCCAGCTGTAGATTCTGTACAAATGTATGAGCTGAAGATAACTGCCATTTTCTATATTGTTCTGTTGTTATAAAGTCTAAGCCTTGCAGAATTTTGCACATACTGTCTGTTATACATAGAACTATTTTATCCAAGGTAGAAGACAGGCTTAACCTCCTTATCTATATAAGGATGTTCCAAATTCTGATTAAAGTGGATACCTTGGGTTTCCATTTGTTTGAAGATTCTTCTCAGGTACCTACCATTCCAGCTTCTTTTTAAATAAGGTAATGCAGTTTTTTATGTCTAAAGAATATGAGCTTTTGCTGTTTCGATTCTTACACTGGCTTTGTCATTGTGCTATTTCAGAAAGAAGTAGCCAAATGCTGGAGTTAGTGATGCTAAAGGTTTATCTATGGTAACCTCTTGAATATTCAACCTTTTAATATCAATTACCCAAGCTTTACCAGGGATTCTGATAAATCTTTATGAAAGGGAAAAACAGACTTCCTGTCATTCCTTTGGAAGCATGTTATCAAATGAGAAAATTGAAAGCACAACTCCTCAGACATTACTGAATCCCTGCTGACAGCAAGTACAGAACATCCGAAGCCAATGCAATCCTCTTTCACTATACCCCTGGGAGGACACAGTTTTTCAAAAGCTTAATTTGAGTCAATCAGAAGTTAATTTCAATGGTTCATGACCTTTTTCACAAATCTGGACTGACTTTTGTCTTTATGTTCTTACAGTTAAATAATTAGTTTCTTGAGTGTGTAGTTTAATCCCCATAACTTCTTATTTTGATCATTTTGCAACTTACTTTTGATCTGGTTTCTACGCCTGTCCAGTATTTTGAGGCATCTTTGTATGGAAGTTTCTATATAGCCCTATATATTTCTATATAAGGGTTTTTGGGGTTTTTTTGTTTTTTGTTTTTTGTTTGGTTGTTTTTGGTTGTTTTTTTAAGTCCCAGGCTGGAAATCTAGATGTGAAAGTGCAATTGTATCTGAAGTTTCAGATAGAAAGATAAAAAAAATTGCCTGTTTTAAAAGCTTTTGCTTTTCTAATTCTTGTACTTGTTACATAGCTGAAAGCTGAGATATTCCAGAAAATGTCAGCCCAACACACAGCCAGACAATTAGCCAATAGCAAAGACAACATAGTCCAAAACAGTATTCTGTGGAGCTCAGTACTTCATTCAAGATTTGTCACTGCAACATGTCCAGCTAAGAATTCTACATTTTCAAGACTGAAAATCTTAAATAAAAATTATTTGTATCAGTTTATACTGTGTTTGGTCAGCACCTGCAACAAACAATGAATATCCGTTTGGACCAATGAAGTTGACTTTGCATTTTGTCTGCGCTGATTACACCTGATTACCTCACTGCCTAAAGGTGAATCTTTCAGGACATACCAAGACTGGTAGCCCAGCAGAGGATGCTGCAGCTTCATGGCCACAGGTCCAGCCAGTAGTGAGGCTTGGCACGTATTCCAAATAGGTATACATGTACTTTTTTTCTCTCTCTCTGTATGTATATATTTGCATGGTTGACCATACAAATCAATACAGACACAAAGCATACCATACTCATTTAAATATAACAAGCACAAATGGCCTGATCCTGTTCCTCCCTTGGCTGATCAAGATGAAAATACCAGTGGAAATTATATATGTATGTATGGTAGCTGGCCCTGGATCCTCACACTCCCCCATGGCTAACACATGGACACACAAATGGACACCCTGATGCTCACAGCCCCAGCTGCTGATACCCAGACATAAGGACAAAACCCCACACCCATGTATGCAGAGAAACACAGCCCCTAATTCCCTCCAGTAACAAACCTTAGACGCTCTCTAACTAGTAACTGGTCCGTGGGTCCCTGCCTGCCCCCATTTCCCTCCTGCACTGACATGCACACATGCATGAATGGATCTCCCCAGTAGGTGGTTTAGATCTGTGACCTTACTGGCAGCCCTTCCTCAGATCCCCTTATCTCTCAGTAGCCAGACTGGACCACCTGCCTCTCCAGTAGTCAGTCTCATACTCTCTGATCTCTCCAGTAGCTGAATAAAACCGATACCTGGTTCCCATCCCTCTTATTCCATTCATTGTCTAGTCCAGCCTGATGTACTCTAGCAAATTACATGCATCTACATGCACACCCCTGTACAGTGTGAACATACTCCAGTCTCTTCTGTTGCTGGCATCCCAGATACAAAGACCCTCTGACCAATGGTCCCACTCCAGCTGCTCAACTCAGCCCTCTACCTCTGCACATACATGCCAATAGAGTCCTCTCACTCAAGAAAGCAGACAGAAATGCAGCTTAATGGGAACACAGAACTGACTATGTTGACCAGGAACAGAGCATAGCCTGACAAGCATGCAGATCCTTTTCATACACAAGACCAGTCCATTTTATCTCCTTATCCCTATATTTTCCAGCTCTTCCAACCACCTTAATTCCTTCCTTTCTCACCCTTGGCTTCTCCCCTAAACGTCCCACAAGAAGTTTTGCACAAACCCAGAATGCTCTTTCTTGGCATTCCATAGTGAGTTCCATCCTCCAGATAAGGGTCTCTCCGTCTGTTTGGTGCCCCAAAGAGCTGCCCCTATGGACTCACAGTGCTGGATCTCATGCAGCCTATAGGGCTGATGATACTTTCCTACTTTCCTGGGATAGCCAGGAAGATCTCTGTAGAGCTCTGGAACCGTTTAGTTAGGGAGTTGGAAGAATTCCTGTTACTAAACGTTTTCTGGAAACAGGATATATGTTTCAGAAATAGTTTAGTTGTCATCTTAGAGAAAGGTAATAAGACCAGACTCTATGGAAAAGCTCTTCAAACTGCATGCATAGAAGATTTCTGATTGATATGTCTGTTTAGTTGTACCACTTTTGCTTTCAAGCATTGTATATATGCTTTTTGCTGAAACATGGAGGTGTGTGCTCAACATATACATGAAACTACACATGCAAAAAGAAAACTTGTAAGTTGTTTTTAAAGTCATATTTAATGATGAAGCCATGATTTTCATTAAAGTTTTGCTAGTCTTCCTTCAGCTTTTACTTTCAGTATAGATGATTTAACTATGAGCTATAAAACCTCCCACGTAAGTGCCTTAAATTAAAAAATGAAGGGGTTGAAATTATCTGTCTCAGGCATCTTAGGGGGTGTGACCAAGTAGTGGTTTTGCTTCTTTAAAGAACCTTTTTTCAGCAATGAAATCTTTATTTTTGATATTTTCTGTCATGTCTTTGGTGATTTCTCTATGAACTTCTGGGGCATCAGGTAAACCAAGGACAAGTGTCCAAAAGATGCACTAAAAGGTAAACATCATGTGTAGGTTTTAAGTTGACCTGAGCAAACAAATCTCAAAATGGTATATTCCTAGATTTTCTGAAAGTAATTCACACACATTTCAGGCACATTCTTTATTCAGAGGTATTTAAGTAATTTACAATTTGAGCTTAATCTGTATTTTAGTAGTTATTTGAAAACTGGAGATTAAAAAAATATATATTCAGACTTAAGACATTCACACAAACCTTATTAGTTTAATAAGTCAAATTATATAATGCCTAGATTGCAAATGAATTACTTAATGGTACAGATCAGTTTGCTAAATACTAAATTTTTCAACTTCAATTCTAGTTATTAGCAAGCATTTGGGGCTAATGATGGCAAAGCAGAGTTTGAAAACAAATTTGTATGGTCATGACAAGACTTAACATATTCAAAACTGGTGTTGGAATTTACATACTTTTTGCTGAGTACTTTTTTTTTTTACTTATTTGCATTGCCTGATCATTTAGTAAACTACTATGTACCTGTGGTTTGAACTTGTTCTACATACTTTTGTAATTTACTATCCTAGAAGACAAGGCAGTTATAGTAAACAAAATGAAAATCAGCATTTTGAATATAAAATGCTATTTTTCCTTATTTTTCTACTCTTTTACTTTTGTTTCATTGTATCTCAGGAAGTAGACTCCCACTTGCTGATTCAAAGGAAGTTCTTTGCCACACTACTTACATAATTCCTATCCCTAAGAATAGCCAGAGAACTGGAAATGATTTACCACTGATCTCCAATATCCACTCTAATGGCAGTGTTCACGACTCCTAGGATTCTCATTCTTGCTAAGGTTTTTTTTATGCGTGGCTCTCTCTAGCATAATATTTTAGTATAGAAAGACTTGCGATATTGTGGGATTCTAGCATCACTCCTCTAAACTGTAGAAGTATGGTATTCTGCACAGTAACACACGGAATTGAAGCACAAAGAAGCTGACCACCCCAGATCACAAGGCAACATCAGCACTGCATGTAGTAGCTGTGTTTGAGGCTAAGCTGCTAAACTCAAGGCTGCAAAGGTATGCAGTTCAAGCTACTTGCGTCCCCAGTTTAAGGGAAGATCTTAATCACAAACTGGAATGCTTAGGCCTGCATTTCTTTCCCTGGAGTAAGTTCACAAAGTCCAAACTGGAGTCAAAATGTGAACTGCCTTGCATACAGCTGGTTGATCAAAGAATATTTGTTCACCATCAGCCTGAGAAATCATGGCAATATGGAGACAGAGCTTGTGGTACAGCCAGCACCTAAACTGTAACAGTTAGCTTGTGCCATAACCACCAAATCCCTTCTAAAATGTACAAAATCCTTTCTGAGGCAAATCTCAAGCTAGGAAAAGCCATTCCTAGTAAGGTATTCAAGCCAAACAGTGGCATGTCAGAACCTAGACTCTGAATCTGAACTTCACTCTTCAGTGTGGGTGAAATTTCTGACTATCTTGGTTCATTGGGAGTTTTATTCTTGAGTTATATGGAGAATAGTTCCTTCACTTGTTCCTGTAGCTGGCCCTATGTCCCTCCAAGAGCTGTTCATTCATTTGTTTGCCTATGATAGGAGTAAGCTTGTATACATACAGGGGTTAATAAAGACAAGGAATTGCCTTATCCCATGTTTCTGAATGATTTCTATTCTTACATTAACAAAGTGATTTTTGAAAAATGAAAAAGCATTATCGAGGATGTTTAGCAATACCTTAGAAGATAATTAATAGGAAAATGTAACTGACATAAGGATAATGACAATTTTTAAGGGTGATAGGTGGGTATGTTAATTAAAAGTTTTGTGTAATTTTAAACCTAAGTTTTCCTATAAGCTGATAAGACAGCTGCTCTGTATTGATGTACTTTGACTAGAATGATATATTTCTTTTTTATAACTTAAAGTTCGATAGGTGTCTTTACTCAGAAAAAAAGCTTTGATGTTAAATGCTGTAAAATTTTCAGGCATACCAATTTTATTTTGATGATATTTGAAGAATCTGGACTTTTTCATGGATCTATTAAACCTTTTAACAACCGGGATTTATCAGGGAAAACATATTCCTCCTTAAATGTTTTGTAAAGAAAAATAATTGTTATTTTGCAGGATTATTGACATGCAAGTAGAAGTACCATTCTTGGGCCAAAACCTCACTGTGCAGGGTATTGTAGGTAAAAAGATCAAAATAATATTCTCTACTCCAAAGCCATTCACTGTACTTTGGATTTTAGTGACTCAGATTTCTAAAAGATCTTTTGTTTTTTCTAAGAGTTTTAACTTGTCACACCCCTTGCATGGAAATCTAAGTTGAACATTCAGCATCTATTCCTAGCCTGTTGTTACATTTCTTGGAGGGTTGATAGTTATCAGCAGGACATTATAAAATTATGAACAGTTTTTAAATGTCCTGGCTTTAAACTGATGGAACATTTTCACTGTAGAGTATGAAGCTATATAAAATAATGTGTGTTAAGTTCCAATTAACTCCAAATAATATTTTCAGAATGGGTTATAACAGACCTGTGCTGCATCATATGACAGAAGTTTAATATGAGAGAGTAGCTTAGTGGATGGGAGAGAGGCTTTTATTTTTGTTTTGTTGTTTTGTTTTTGTTTGCTTTGCTTTGTTTTCTTTTTGTAGTGCTATAAGGTAGAGAGATTCTGGGATTCAATCCAAAAGATAAAAAGAAGCCTTGAAACTAGGTGACAGAAATGAAAACCAAACTGATTCAAGACATTAAAAATATCTTGATTGTATTATTCCATCTGTGTTGATTTCACTGTGAAGTCTGCATGTATTTTTGTAGAGGCACATGCTATTCAGATAATCAGGTTCAGCTGTTCTATCATAAGAAAGCTACTATGTCCTCCTACTCATACTCCCTTCAAATATGATACACACATATTTCACTGGAGTCAAGCTTCTGATCATACCCTGAAACCACTTTTAGATTAACGTTTATTGGATCAAAGTTGTGGGGTTTTTGTTGTTGTTGCTGTTTCATTTTTTTCTTTCTTCCCCAGCTGAGGTTCACAAATCTTTGGACGTGTGTCACTGCCTTGGGAAATCAGGTTGAAAACATGCTATTTCTTTTTGAGAAAGGATCTGGATCATTCTCAAACAGGGGTTTTGCACATTTAGATGGTATTTGCTACATTCTCAACCAGGGACATAATTATTGTTCATATGATTACTGAAATAGAATATGCATAAGATCTTAAGAATCTGGTTTTTAGATGCATTGAATTCCTCCAAAATATTTTTTTTTTTTTTTAATTTGTTGAGAGTAAACAGTCTACTCAGGTTTACATAGATTAAAAGTCTAGCAAACTCTACCAATTTAATCTGGCACGCTGAACAAATAAGATTTTCTTGAAATGCAGATTAGAAAACTAAACAAATACAGCATGCTTTTCACATCAGCTAAGCATTGCAGTTAGCATGATGGTAGTCTTTTACATTCTGGTAAAGTTTAATAAGTTTAATTAAAAGAATTCATATGACCTAAGAAATCCAAAGTTCAAAATCCTACAAAAAAAAAAAAAGTTACAACAAAGCAATGTTGTAACATTTCAAAGTTAAGAATGACTTCTCACAAACAGACCAAATTGAATATTTGATTTAAATGGAACAAATCAGATGTCTCAAATCTAAAATAGACCTTGTCACTCAATAAGAAAGACATTTTCCAGATCAAATTAAACTCCCTTGGACAGCGGAACTATGATATATTGGATAAAATGTCTGGTAAAGTAAATTCCAGAATGGGATACTTTGAATGCAAAACTGGTAAGGGTATAAAGGTACAGGAGGATAAAGATTTACCAGATATCTCAGATTTTCAAATCTCTGAAAATCCTTTACAGTTCTCTTCTCAGTTTCTATACTTCAGTCAGAATCTTATTCACAGTTTTTAAAAGAATGTCTGCATTTGATGTTTATGATTTTTTCTCATAAACATGGGTTTAGAAGCAGCAGATCTTACATAAAACGTCTGCCACTGAAGGAAAGGTGTTGGTTAGACCCAGAAAAAGAGATACCCTTTGAAAATAAACAGAAGAGAGATTTGAAGGGGGGAAACACCTTCCAATTCACGTTTAATGGAAAAATGCACTTAAATTTTGTATGGATACTGGTTTATATCACAGAGGTATTATACCCATAACTTTAAAAGCTGGAAGGAATCTGGAAAATTTTTATTATATTTTTATAATGAGGTTGAAGATTCAAGAGATTCACAGAAATTTATTAAAAATTAGACATTAGACTGAACTGAATTCTACACACCAGCCCTCCAGGGTGCTGGTCCGAAGTCCAAGAAGTCGACACTCCAGCTGAGTTAAAATGTGCTGGCATCAAGTGTAGTTAATATTCCACTATAATCATCCATGCTCAGTGGCAGCCAGAATGCTGATACTGCATATCTTGAATTAAGTATCTATAAGAAGAAATGGCTGTACTAGATATCATAACATTTAAGAAAAATTTATAAAAATATCTGACAAAATACGAAGACAGAAAAAAGAAAAGAACCCAGAGTGAATAATGACTCAAAATTCACTCACTTCTAATAAGAAAAAATAATCTGTAACAGTAGTCTATAATTTTTACTGCTTTTTGGACACCCATAGAGGAAGAAATATACAAGCAGGTGATGTGTGTTTCTTTCTCTTTAAAATGCGAACTGATTAATCTTACTTCTTACGGTTAAAAATGTTTTCAACAACTTATTTCAGAAACTTTTTGTGCAGGAAATATGAATTTCATACTTTTCTGATCTATGAAATATACCTGAATATTAACAAATCTATTAGGGTTGGAAGGATGAAGGCTATGGGGTTCTTCATAGTCACAGAAGCAATTTCGAAACTATACCATGATGTGAAGGTAAGGGAATACTTTTTTTTTTTTTTTACTGTTTGGACTTAGACTTTATACTAAAATGTTAAATATGTGAGAAGATTTGAGAGTGTTTTTTATAAAATAAGCACTTTTTGAAAAATCTTAGTCTTTTGAGTAACTATTAGCAAGTTTGCAAGAATAACGGAACATGGTGATAAAGGGATTACACTATTTGTGCAGATGCTCATATTTGTACATATGTATTTGTATCTGTGAAAAGATATATAAAAAGTTAAGAAAAAAAAAAATGGTTCTGCAAGTAATTTTCTGTGCCAGAAATGTTCTACATTCCCTCAGCCACTATTGCTGACATTTGGGTTTGAATAAAAATGATCTTTCTCTTTCCACTTAAACCTTATTCTTTATTCTTTAGCAAAATCATAACACTATGTTTATAACATAGTAGTCTACTGCTTGGAAATAAGTGAACTGTCAAAGTGTCAACATGATGAATTCACTGCAGGATCATGAAGGAGAATCATGTGGGTGTGTGAGGAAGAACAAAACCCTGATAATTAACAAAGCAGGTAGAGAAAGTATTAAAACTTGTGAAAAGTTAATGGGTCTGAATTTCAAGGAATTTAAATGTAAAACTTTCCCCATGGCCTGAAGGCAAGTCTGGCTTGAAAAACACTAAATGCTGCACTGCTGATGCTTCACTCAGCAAGGCACTTGGAGTTCATCCAGAAGCAGAATCGCTGCTCTGGGCTGTTGTAGCTGCTGCTTTTATGTTTGTTCATTGGCACTTGACACTCACTGCTCTGAGTCTTTAGCCTACGTTGCCAGAAGAAATGCTTTCCAACTGCGCTGTGACTGAATATGCTTTGGAGGACTGGAAAGTTGATTATGGAGTAATGTATAACCTATCTTTCCAATTTTCATACAGCTAAAGCTTTTTTTTTTTTTTTTGATGGACCACGATATCTTCATAGGCTTGGGGCAGAGTGGCTGGAAAGCTGCCTGGCAGAAAAGGACCTGGAGGTGTTGGTCAACAGCTGGCTGAACATGAGCCAGCAGTGTGCCCAGGTGGCCAAGGTGGCCAACAGCATCCTGGCTTGTATCTGAAACAGTATGGCCAGCAGGATAAGGAAAGTGATTGTCCCCCTGTTCTTGGCACTGATGAGGCCACACCTTGAATCCTGTATTCAGTGTTGGGCCCCTCCCTTCAAGAGGGACATGGAGGGGCTAGAGTGTGTCCAGAGAAGGGCAACAGAGCTGGAGATGGTCTAGAGAACAAGTCTGATGAGGATCAGTTGAGGGAACTTGGGGTTGAAGAAAAGGACACTCAGGTGAGACCTTATTGCTCTCTACAACTCCCTGACAGGAGGCTGTAGCCGGGTGGGGGTTGATCTCTTCTCCCAGATAACAAGTGATAGGACAAGAGGAAATGGCCTCAAGTTGCACCAGGGGAAGTTTAGATTGGATATTAGAAAAAAATTCTTCACTGCAAGGGTGGTCAAGCACTGTGATGGGCTGCCCAGGGAAGGAGGTGATGGAATCACCATCCCTGGAGGTGTTTAAAAATGCCTAGATGAGGTGCTGAACGAGATGGTTTAATGGTGAACTTGCCAGCCCTGTGTTAATGGTTGGATTTGATGATCTTAAAGGTCTTTTCCAACCCATGTGATTCTATGATTTTATCTTTCCGTAATATATACGTGATATGTGACACGATATATCATGTATATAATAACAGGTAATGAGGAACATATACCATATTATAGAATATGTTACAATATTCCTTTTAATTTCTCTTCATGACTCATCATCAAACTCCATGAACGTTTCCCCTAAACTGTTTGCAACTGTCCTATTCACATGAGATTAACACAACCTGCAAGAACTAAAGAAGCGCAAAGATGGAATAGTGACAGTGCACAGGGTAGTCCTTTTACCAGGCTGAGCACATCTGTAAGAATGAAAGTGCTAAACATTACAGAGGGTGATTTTTCCTGGCAATAGCAGTAAAGTGTTTTTGTATCATCTGTTCACTTTATGACTTATAACTTTCAAAAATATTTACTTTTCATTCTCCTTACAGTTTTTTGTGAGATTAATGCCCAGATTTGTAAAGATTCCTGTATGAATTCCATGCCATACATAAGAAAAATAATTAAATGTTCAGAAATTTTTGTAGATTCTAGACCCACTTGTTGAATCAGGCAATCCTCTTTAAGATTCAGGGGAATGTAAAATGCTACGCGGTTTGTTTTTTTTTTTGTTTGGTTGGTTGGTTGGACTTTTGGTTTTGGTTTTTTTCTTAGTTATTATCAAGTGCAGGGGTTGCCTAGAACTGCCTTCTGTTTCTGTGAGTTAGACACAGCCTCTCCAATTACAGCTTCTGTGATCACACAGCCTGGGAAGATGAATGAACTCCCATAAGCTGTGTAGCTGCACAGGCAGATTTGACCCAGAAATCACCTCCTTTACAAGGGTCTTCTAAAATCTAAGGAATATTCTTTAAACGTTTGGAGACACTGAGGTTAAAGATGCTACGTAGATACAGAAGATTATTATACTAATTATTTTTGTAAACTAGAAAAATACTTTACTTGGAAAGGTCTAGAAGAGAGGTTTTTAATTTTATCTAGAGATGAAAATTAAAGGTTATTTGTATTCAGGAAAAAAAACAGTTTAAAACAAAGAGATCTGTGACTATACAGCCATTAGTCACGATCTTTGCTTTTGTTAAATACTGACTAGAATACAATGAGGAGATTTTAGCAAAAGGAACTGCTCAGTGGTTACTATTCAGACAATTAAAGCAATTGTATGAATTTTTGCTACATTAGGAAAGCTCTAAAACTCGTAAACCAGCAGGGATCAGAAAGACATACAGCTTAGTCTTCTCTTTACTGCTGTTTCAGATAAAAAATGTGTTCATTGTTAGGATAAGCCGACTTGTGCTTTTAAGATTTTCTTTACTAATGATTCCATGGTTTAGGGTCAAAATACACATTAATTAAAAAAAAATCCCAAAACTCAAAAACCAAAAAAACCTGAAAACTCATGTACAGAGGATAGCAATTCTGCTACTACTCCACTGCTTTGTTGTCTTTTACACTGAAAAGGGAGCTTGAAATGGGCACATATGTTTGGCAGTAATTACTAGCCATTTTCATTCTGTGTAAATTATTATATATGGTGCTCAGTCATGAAAAATATGCTGCAGCTGCTACCATTGCATGTCCACAAAGAAATATCTGCCCTATAAATCCAAGCAGCAATTGACAGGTAATGCCAAGGATTCAGCAATGCAGCAGTTCAGGCATTCATCTGAAGTATAAATTCTCTTACGGATTACACTGAGAAAATCACCTGTGTGATACAGCAAGGAAGAAATCACTCTCATCTAACACAGAAAAGCTGGTTTTAGTGTGGCACTATCCTTTATTCTCACCTTCGTTACATGGGTATCTCAGGCATGAGGCAGACAAAACTGTAAGGGCAGCATTTGTAAGGACAGGAACAAATCTCTCTGAGGTGCTATATGAAGAATGAATTTTAAGTGATGTATGGTTTTCATAGTGGGCTTTGTACATGGGGTGGTAATAACATCAAAGGATTTCCTGCTTTTCTTTCCTATTTGTTTGCATGCTAGATTTACTTCTATGTTAGTTCACAGAGTACAAGTGGAAAAAAAATAAAGTCGCTTAACCTAAGGAGATGTCCTTGCTATGTGCCTGGAAACCTAAAAAATACCCTCTGAAAGAGGTATATAGAGTTCCAACTTTCTCTGAATGCAGGAAATTTTTTTTTTTTGTACAGTATATTAAACTCCTTATTTAGCATTTGTGTTTGCAGTGACCATGGTAGGTTATAACACTTTGTTCATATACAACTATGGTTTTGAAAGCACCAGGAGCAATAAAAAATAGCAAGTGTTTTGTGTTCCTTGACAGATTTGAACACGAATGTGGAGGGTCAGAGATAAAAAATCAAACTTCAGTGACTTTTTTAACAAGGCATACTCTATAAAACTGAGTTGAAAAGCAATAGAACAATCTATTTCTCTTGCAACAGTCTTGCTTCTTTAAATTATGTGGTTTCATCAAGGGCTAAATCCTATATATATATATATAATACATCTATAATATCTTTGTCAGAGGTAGATAGAATAGGATTTCTTCATTATGACCTTCTTCTTCATTCTTCTCATGTCTGTCACCAGGCTAAATTTGCTTCCAAAATGTTTTTTTAAAATACTGTTAAGATCCCAGTTGTTGCCACAAATATAGGACTTGCCAAGCCTGGATTAACTGTTGCATTTGATGATCTTAAAGGTCGTTTCCACTTTAAATCATAGAATCACAGAATCATAGAATCATTTAGGTTGGAAAAGACCTGTAAGATCATCAAGTCCAACCATTAACACAGGGCTGGCAAGTTCACCATTAAACCATCTCACTTAGCACCTCACCTATGCATTTTTAAACACTTCCAGGGATGGTGATGCCATCACCTCCTTCCCTGGGCAGCCCGTCACAGTGCTTGACCACCCTTGCAGTGAAGAAATTTTTTCTAATATCCAATCTAAACTTGCCCTGGTGCAACTTGAGACCATTGACTCTTTTCCTATCCCTTGTTACTTGGGTGAAGAGACTGACAGCACCCTCACTGCAATTCAAGTAGTTGTAAAGCAATAAGGTCACCCTCAGCCTCTTTTTCTTCAAGCTAAAAAATCCCAGTTCCCTCAGCTGCTTCTCAGAATAGTCGCACTCCAGCCTCTTCACCAGTTTCATTGCCCTTCTCCAGACGCACTACAGCACCTGTACACTCTCTTGAAGGGAGGGGCCCAGCACTGAACACAATATCTGAGGTGTGGCCTCATCAGTGCTAAGAACAGGGAGACAATCGTTTCCCTAGTCCTGCTGGCCACACAGTTTCAGATACAAGCCAGGGTGCTGTCGGCCACCTTGGCCACCTGGGCACACTGCCGGCTCATGTTCAGCCAGCCATCAACCAACACCTCCAGGTCCTTTTCTGCCAGGCACTTTTTTCTTTCCAGCCACTCTGCCCCAAGCCTGTAGCATTGTGTGAGACTGCTGTGTCCCAAGTGCAGGACCTGCCACTTTTCTTTTTTGAACTTCATGCAGTTGGCCTCTGCCCACCGATCCACCCTGGTCAGATCCCTCTCTAGAGCCTTCCTACCCTCCAGCAGATCAACATTCCCTCCCCCAGCTTGGTGTCATCTCCAAAGTTACTGAGGGTGCACTCAATCCCCTTGTCCAGATCATTGATAAAGGTATTAATCAGGACTGGCCCCAACACTGAGCCCTGGGGAACACCACTTGTGACCGGCCACCAGCTGGATGTATCTCCATTTCAAACCACTCTTTGCACTCAGTCTGTCCAGCCACCTTTTAACCCAGCATAGAATACACCCATCCAAGCAAGAAGCAGCCAGTATCTGCAGGAGAATGCCGTGGGAAATGGTGTCAAAGGCCTCGCTAGGGTCCAGGTAAACAACCACAGCTTTTTCCTCATCCACAAAGTGTGCTATCTTATCAAGTAAGGAGATCAGATTAGTCAAACAGGACCTGCCTTTCATAAACCCATACTGGCTGGGCTTGGTTGTCCTGCATGTGTCATGTGGTGGCACTCAGGATGATCTGCTCCATAACCTTCCACAGTACCAAGGTTAGGCTGACAGGCCTGTAGTTCCCTGAATCCCCTTCCTGCCCTTGTAGATGGGCATCACATTGGCCAACCCCCAGTCTTGTGGGACCTCCCCAGTGTGCCAGGACTGTTGATAAATGACGGAGAGAGGCTTGGTTAGCTCTTCAACCAACTCCTATAGTACCCTTGGGTGGATCCCATCCCGCCCCATTGGCTAGTGCATGTCTAAATGGAGCAGCAGGTCACTTCACGAACCGTTTCTTCCTGGAATGTGCAGACTTCATTCTGCTCCTTGTCCCCATCTTCCAGCTCAGGGGTCTGAGTACCCTGAGCATAACTGGTCTTACTATTAAAGACTGAGACAAAGAAGGCATGAAGTACTACAGCCTTTTCCTCATCCTTTGTGGCAATGTTCCCCATTGCACCCAGTAAGAGACGCAGATTGTCCTTGGCCCTTCTTTTGTTTCTAAGGTATTTGTAAAAGCATTTTTTGTTATCTTTTACAGCGTTGGCCAGCCTAAATTCTAGCTCGGCTTTCACCTTTCTTAATCTTCACCCTGCATAACCACACAAGATCGTTATAGTCCTCCAGAGCTGCCTGCCCCTTCTTCCAAGGTGGTAAATTCTCCTTTCTTTCCCTGAGTTCCAGCCAAAGCTCTCTGTCTAGGCAGGCTGGTCTTCTCCCCCACCAGCTCATCTTTTGGCACATGGGGATGGCCTGCTCTTGCATATTTAAGACTGCCTTCTTAAAGAATGTCCAGCCTTTCCGGAACCCTTGGCCTTTCCGAACTATCTCCTAAGGGACTCTGTCACCCAGGCTCCTAAACAGGCCAAAGCCTGCCCTCTGGAAGTGCAGGATAACGGTTATGCTGACTGCCTTCTTTACTTCTCCAAGAACTGAAAGCTATCATCTCGTGATCGCTACACCCAAGACATCCTCTGACCACCACATCACCCACCAGTCCTTCTCTGTTTGTAAACAACAGGTCCATTGAGGCATCTCCCCTGGTTTGCTCACTCACCAACTGTGTCAGCAAGTTATCTTCTACACACTTCAGGAACCTTCTAGACTTTTTCCTCTCTGCTGTGTTGTATTTCCAATGGACATCCAGTAAGCTGAAGTCCCCCATGAAAATAAGACCTAGTGATCATGAAAATTTGCCCAGCTGCTTGTAGAATATTTCATCTGCCTCTTCATTTTGGTTGGGTGGTCTATAACAGACTCTCACCATGATATCTGCCTTGTTGACCTTCCCCTGATCCTTAAACATTCAACCTTGTCATTACCATCATTAAGCTCTAAGTAATCAAAACACTCCCTAACAAACAGATCTACCCTGCCACCTCACCTTTCTTGCCTATCCCTTCTGAAGAATTTGTAACCATCCATTGCAGAACTCCATTCATGTGAGTTATCCCACTATATTTCCTTGATGGTGGCTGTTATAGTCTTCTGGCTGCACAATGGCTCCAGTCTCCTCCTGTTTCTTGGCCATGCTGCATGCATTGTCATAGATGCACCTCAGTTGTGATATCAGTCTTGCCTCCAACACTGGCGTGCTGCCCCCAGGCTCATCTCTAGCGAGCCTGGTTTCATTCCCTTCCCCTTTGGAAATGGTTCTATGATTCTGCAGTTCTTTGGTACACACCCTGCCTTGTTCTTCAGGCTGATTTAAACCATTTTCAAGAATACTGTCAGCTGCACAGATGTCTACATTCAAGACATATTGACATCCATATATTTTTTCATTGGCCTTTTTCTGTGTAGGAAAACTATATGTGCATGAAAGTAGTTATAAGAGAATATCAGATTTAGAGTAAGGCTAAGGGCTTATTTTAGATGTTGTTCCTGTATTTATCATGATAAAATCGACTCCCAGATTAAATGGACAAAATATTTCCTGATAGACAAATAAATAACTACCTAAACTCTTGAGTAAGGTCAGTTCTTTCTGAAAAGCATTACGTGGAATGAGATACTACAGGTTAACCTACATACATTTATTATGATAAAAATGGTTCCTTGGAACAATCAATGAATTTTTGTCATGAAATCTCTGGCAAAAGAATCTCATAAGGAAACTGGACAATAATTATGAGTTTAGCTTAAAGAGTATTTGGAGTGAAACATGTATGTATCTGGGGTGAAGTCTGGATGTATTTAGGAGTCTGAAGCCAACTTAGTACCTAAGCTTCTGAAGCAACTATGATCCCAGCTGAGCATAGAGCTCTCCAAAGTCAAGGGAAATCTGAACCTGCCAAAAATAAAATAAAATAAAAATGGACATTGATGTATTGTAGCAAGACTCTCCCATGGATTGTTTCTGAGGAGTGCTGGTTGCAGCAGTAGCAAACCTGCTGGTAGAAACATCAGAATGACCTTGCTGTATCTTAATCTCTCCCTTGAGTTTATAGAAAATAGCAGTTTTGTAGAACTTCTGAAAATATAAAAAATTAGTTTCTGTTCCAGCATCCTTCGCACACACACAAAAAAATAAGGTGAGGGTGTGACTCTTGTTTAGTCTGTTTCTGAGGAGTCAATTTGATCATTAGTGTTTATATAGCTATTCATTGCTGTAAACTGTATTTTGCCATATAAATAAAATACAGGACTCATATGTTTTTACTTTTTTCACCTTAGTTCCAGTAAAAGATGTAAGTTAGCCAAAATCACAGAATCACAGAATGGTTGAGGTTGGAAAGGGACCTCTGGAAGTCATCTGGTCCAATGTCCTTGCTCAAACAGGGGTACTACAGCAGGCTGCCCAGGACTATGTCCAGATGGCTTTTAAATATCTCCAGTGATGGAGACTCTACAACATCTTTGGGCAACCTGTACCACAGCTTAGTCACCCTTACAGTAAAAAAGTGTTTCCTGATGTTCAGAGGGAACCTCCTGTGTTTCAATTTGTGTCCATTGCTTCTTGTTCTGTCACTGGACACCACTGAAAAAAGCATGTCTCTCTCTTCTTTGCACCGTCCCTTCAGATGTCTTTATACTTTGATGAATTTCCCTCTTGAGCCTCCTCTTCTCCAGGCTAAATTGTCCCAGCTTTCAACCTATCCTCATATGTGAGATGCTCTGATCCTTTAACCATCTTTGTGGCCCTTTGTGGCCCTTCATGGCTGGACTCTTTTCAGTATGTCCATGTCTCTTTTGTACTGAGGAGCCCAGAACTGGACATAATACTCCAGATGTGGCCTCACCAGTGCTGAGTAGAGGGGAAGGACCCCCTCCCTCAATCTGCTGGCAGCACTCCTCCTAATGCATCCCAGAATACCATTAGCCTTCTTTGCTACAAAGGCACATTGCTTGTTCATAGTTAACTTGGTGTCCACCAGAACCCTGAAGTCCTTATCTGTAAATCTGTTCTCTAACCAGACCACCCCCAGCATGTACTGGTGAATGGGGATGTTCTGCCCAAGGAGCAGGACTTTGCACTTCCCCTTTTGACCTGGATTGCTTATGCCCTGCTATGCTGCCCCTCCAGAAGATACCCATTCTCATGTCCCTCCAATAGAAATTAATTTTTAAATGTTGTGGTCAACAGATGATTGAGTTGGAAAAGAATTAATTGATTTTTTCTCAGCAGCAACTATTGCTGGAGTTTTGGAGTTGTCTGAACACTGCACTAGGAATTGAAAACCGTTATGTACTTCATTTAGCAGTGAAATTTGTTTCCTCAATGGCCTTGCTATCTTTCTGATTAATTTTATTTACTGGTATAAGAAAGAAATAATCAGTCTAAATGATGATTTTTATTTATAAATGAAGGAGACTTTCAGGGTGAAAATAATTTTGGGGAGCTGCTGTAGAGATTACTCTGGTTAATCCACTAAACTGGGACATAATCAGTCTAAATTTTATTCTATCCTCTGTCACGGACTTCATGATACTTTTTGGACAGGTAATTATTAATTGCTTCTTATTTCCTCCAGTATTAAAATGACAAAAATAATATTTTCTTATTTCTTACTTTTTTTCACCTTGTTCAACAAATAGAGATCTGTAAGTCCCCAGAAAGGGGTACTTTACCCCTTTAAACTACCCTATGCTGGTTTAGATTCTCCAGTTATTTGCTGTTAAGTCCTAATTGTTAACATGAAACTGCTTTGCTTCACTGACCTTCCTGAAACCAATGTTGTACAGGGATGCTTAAGCTTGTATTCCTTCACCTAAAATGCCTTCTATGTGGTTAGAAGCTGCAGTGCTTGCTTAAATCCACTGAAAATTCCTCCTGCAAAGGATAAGCTGTATGACTTCATGTCCTGATTCTGCCAATAACTCATTGTATAACTGTCTGGATCTGAAAATAAAAACTATTCACATACACATTCTGATAAAAATAGCTCAAACAGCAGCTATACTATTCAACATCATTAATTCCGTTTTACAGCTATTAAACAGACCACATCTTCCTGTAGCAACTATTAACCTACACAAATTCAATAATATACATTAGGCATTTTTAAATACATGTTTATGAATCATGTCAATAACTTTTGATGCTCATAGAAGCCCAATTTAGGTTTATTTAAATTAGAATCTTAATGTTTTATTAAGGGAACATGTTTGCATTACTTCTGCAAAAGCATACATGACAATCACTGACCTATTAATTCTTTCCTTTATTAACGTTTTTACTATTGCTGTTAGCAAAACTGTCTGTACATAACTAGTTTGAATATAATGAATTATTATTTCTAAAATGCATAGCAGATGTTTTATAATCTTAAACATTATCATAAAGTGTAGAATAAAAATGAATGAATAATGATAGCCAAAATATTAAAATAGTTAGTATGAAATGGCATAATATTTAAATAAGCAAGTTTGTTCCTTCTTACATTATTTTGTTCTTAGAATACAGCTCAAAGGAAAATCATGATCAGAGGGAAGTTTGTGCCTTCTTTCTTTTTAATCAAATGTTTAAGTTGTAGTTCCAGACAGGATATTAGGAAATGTGGCTTCTAGGTCAATGATTTAGAAGGCTTCTTATTCTCTGCATAACATAAGTGCCATCTCTCTTGAAGTCTCATTCATTCTGATGGCCAATTCATCAAGAATATAAAATTAGGCCTGGACTTGGCCAGGAAATAGAATGAGAAAAGATCTTAGGCATGTCCAGTGGTCTCCAAAGGAGGGACCATTTTCAAACTTTCTTCAGAATTTTTGGGAGGTATCCTTGTCAGTGAAACTTGAGAGTTGCTTGAATTACAATTTAGAGGCTGTTCTAAATACACCTATTATCAAAATCCAATACTGTGAAAATCTGGTCTTACCTGGCAAATGATTCCTTTCCTATGTAAATGAGCTCTATAAAATGTAATGCCTGAATTTTAGTCATGAAGAAAGAACAGACATATTGTAGAATATACTAAATGAAACACCAGAAAATTAAAGACTTCATTTCATACAAAAAGCAGGTTCTATAGGGGAATATGGATTGAGCTGTTAAAGCTCTTTCTTAATACGCAGCAATTTTGCCTATCATTCTCCATGTACCTCCTAAAATGTAGGTTCTAAAATAAATAAGCATAATCTGATGGCTGTAATAACATTGCCAAACTTTGGCATCCTGTTTTAGGGTGTCTGTATAAATAAATGAAGCAAGTAGGCTCCTGCATCATATCCTCTGACTTACTGTTTGGAAAGGTATTCCTTTCCCCATACACTGTTGACTGGAAGTCTACCAGAATTAGCTGGTAGGACACCATCAAAAGATGTATAGAAATCATATTATAGTAACTATGTCTACGTTGATAATGTATAAATCAGTAAGTTTTACTCAAAAAAAGATTTTAATTTGAGAAGAAAGGTCTATCTAACCTGCTATTGGGGTTTTCTTGTCTCAATTAACTTGTAACCCATGATACAAACTGCCATCACCCAATACAACAAATACATTTTCAAACTAGTAATTTTGTGACTTCACCAATGCTCTCTGACATAGCTTGGGTAGTCATCTACCAAAGTAATTAATATTTCTGGTTTAAAGTCTTCCATGAACCTTTCCTTGGCCTGTAATGCAGAGCACAGGTTATTGTATTAACCACTAGTGTCTCAGTTTTCCTTGCACTCCTGCTTCCTTCTATTCAATACTTGTTCTCCTGTTTCCTATATAAAATTTAAAAAAATTTATGACCTAATAAAGTCTTAATGTACCTGCACAGTGCTTTGAGTAAAGATATTCTGTATGTGAATAGCACAGCTGGACACCATGGGAATAACAAAGCAAAAGCGACATTAAGCAGTATATATAACATCATTTTTCACCAAAAATTGATCTCTTTGTACAAGAAATAAGCATCGGATATAAGCATAAATCAAAGTGTAATAGCTGAAGGCCAGTCTTGGGAAAAGTTTAAAAGTAATAATATATTTTCCACAATTAAAAAATATAGTTCAGCAGTTTTCCACCAAAATTAATTACTTCAGACCTCTTATTATTATATAAATATTCTTCCATAGTCTTACTAGTCTCTCAGGGATGCTCTACAGCTTAGACAGTTGTGCAGTCATCAGAAGTCAACTAAACAGGAACATGTTCCTACGAAATAATTGATTGTTTAAAAATGTCGTTAGTGTCAGAGCAGCACAAATTGTATGGGTGTTACTTTATCTTATAGTCCTTAGACAAGAATAACATTGTCATCTGATTTCTGGCAGAACTATGGACAAGTTTGCTGTATGTTACACACAAATGTGCACAGTAATTGTGATTACGAGAGTATCAGACTGGCTGCGTATGCAGTGTACATCCATTTTAAGTTTAAAGATATTTCCAGGATACATTAGAATTGCCACTTCATGCCAAGGAAGTATGAACATTTCTGAGATTTGAAAAGCTGTGGCAGTTAAATGACCTGCAGCAGATTAATGCCACGGTGAAGGGGAACCAAATATGTGTAAATCCTGGGTAAGTTTCACAGAATCCTCCAACTCTATCCCAAAAGCATTTCTGAAAAGAAGAGAAACCTGGAAGTACCATAGTTCCAGTCTAAAAGAATAGTTTTATATTTGTAGAGACATATTATCGCATTTTTGTAGAGGTGGTAGTGGGAAATGGTACTTCCTGGGAACTGTTTTGTGTATGTTTTTTTTGAAAGGATAATAGTATATGATACAGTGGAACCTGAAACATTTAATAAGAACATATCATACTGTATTTATTAAGCCTAGAGGCAGAATTTGAGTTAACATAGAAAAAGCAGGAAAATATCTCAAGATCGGTTTCGTTTTTACACGGACTTAGGATGAGGAAGAAAATTAATGAGTTTCCTGTTTTACCATCTTTTCATGTCCAGGTCACTACCAGGTATTTGTTACTCCTCCTAAGATACTACTCCTGATAGAGCTGATTCACTTTGCATAAATAATTGAATACCAATTAGAACAAGGTCTAGACCCTCAGCCTCCCACAGGACAAATAAACGCCCTGATTACTGGCAGTCAAGCTTTACCCAGGACCACCAAGTATGTAATTTGGAAAAAGTGAAACAGCTTCAGGTTTTGAGAATGTGAAAGCATCTGGCGTTATGTAGCACTCATGTGATAGCTCATATCACAGGATTGGAAACATTTGCCATGAACTTCATATTTTTAAAAGGTCTTTCTTCTTGAAATCAAAGAATAACTTTTAAAGTAACTTTATTACTTCAGGAGTAGGTGTTACAATTATATGTAAAACATTGTAACATTTGGAAAGATGACCTGCACTTTCAATTGTCATTTAAATTGTAATTTGTAGGAAAAATTATGCAGTTTATGTCATACTTTGAAAATCAGATAAATGACACCCAGTAGCTAAGTTGTCTACTTTAATTGTAGGCATAAGAATTGAATGAGGAGGGTTTTCTTCTTGTTTTTTTGTCTTTATATCTAAGTTATGTTATTTGAACAGATATTTTTTTTTTACTTCATTTTTTTCATTAGGCAAATACATGTACTTCTCTGCTGGAAATTTATTGTCATGATATCTGGGGGAATGTTGCAATATTTTACAATGGACAGCCATGAAAACTTAGATGTAAAATTAAAACTCATTATTTAAATGATTACCTGATAAAAGACCTCTGAAAATGTTGAAATAAGCCAAATAGCTTTCTGAGCTTTCAGAATGAGGATTTGACTTTGTTTTTGGTTTTGTGTTAACTGAAATGAGATGGTTACTGCTTCCAAGTGCCATTTCTTTAAGGATATGGATTTCTTGAACAGTTCTGAGCCAGGCCACACTCACTGTAAGAGGACAGATGCAGTTCTCTCCTCTCCTTTTGACTTTGTTTTGAAATTTCCACACAGTCTTACTGGTAAGCTGTTATCCAATTACAGATGACAGAAAATTTTATTTAAAAAAAATAAATTAGACATGTTTCCTTGAGCTCCAACTTTGCAAATAAGAAAAAAATTGTTAATTTTGGTCTATACTTCTGGTCAGGTAGGAGTTATACTTTAGGCAAACAGACTGGAAACGGTTTAAGCTGTTACCAAGGAGATGGTGAGTCAGAATCTGTTTCTAGGATGACTTAAAGATTTTGGTGTTAAAAATGTTAGATATCTGATTTATTCTAGGAGATCAAACCTGTTCAGCAGGTGTCCATTAAAATTGCTGATTTCTCTCTCATTTTCAGTTATCTTTTTTTCAGGTCACTGACACTGAAAGCATGGAAAAGTATTTTAATGACTTTTTTTCAGTATAGAGGTAAAATTTCTTTTTGCCAAGACCTTTCCTTTCTTACCGTACCTCTTCTTCATCCATCTTGAAATATTTCTCTTATCTTGTTTTATTTTATAAAGATATACATGGGCACTTAGTTATGTCATATTCTAATCATGCTACATGAAGACTGAGTGTAACCCCATTTATAATAAATGAGAATTTTTATTGATTACATTTGTTCTTTCATAAAGTTATGTAATCCATTTTACCTTTCATTTTTACCTCAAAGTATAAAATGGGCCTTTGTTATTGTTTATGAAGCGCTTCTCCCGTTTTAAGATGCTGAAAAAATAACTAAAATGCAATACTGAAACACATACGCCCATTAAATGAAAGAAATGCAAACTTGTCTCTGTTCTTGCCCTTAATTATGCATTATTTAATTTTCTATAACCCACTTGTAGTACAGGATGCTATTGCTAGGCTGAAAACAAGAAAAGAAAATGGATTACAGAATCTCCCTGAGAGAAAATTAAACATGAGATTTCCCTGCTTGAAAGTCCCTTCTGTTCTGCCCTCTTGTGCATTCTACAATGGCAGATATCTCAGATGAGTAGGTTCAATGCACAGTAAATAAATGTATGGCTTTTGGGCTTATCGCTGTTTGTCATAAAGCAGCACTGGAGCAGGCTGCTGTCTGAGTATGTGCTATGATCATCAGAGCTTAAGGGTTTCTGAGGTATTTCACATCATCACAAAGCTTTTTTTTTTTTTTTTTTTTTTTTGTCTCCAGAAATTGAACATACCTATGCCCTTGCCCCATTGTTTTCTCTTTTCCCTGTGTGTACTGCACTCCTGTTTTTAGCAGAGGCCAACTCCCTAATAATCCTAATATCTTCATAAAAGTATAACCTGTGCTATAATCTAGGCACTCCACATACCTCTGGCACTTGCCCCTTCAAAAGGTTAAGGCTGAACATACTGTTCTTGCAGCTACTGTGACTTTCCTGAAGATGTAAAGGAAAATCTGATCAGGAAAGTGTTACAAAAGTTCAAGCTGTATTTTACGAAGGTGTGCCATAGTCTACCAACAAAAGAAGTGTGGAGTGTTACATCACGCAGCCTGTTCTGGGTGAGACACAGAATTAAGTCATTTGTGGCCTACAGACAGCTCATCATGATTGACTTAGCAGTAACTCACTCTCAAACTTTTAACTTTCTACCAAACTAGTAATGGTTTTCTAAGAGTCAAATGTCTTTGTAGCTGCCTAGCTCATTGGTCAGGCCATGCCTGATACCGCAAAAACCTGAAGTCCTGACTACTTTCACTAAGTTTTTACTGAGACCTTTAACTTCAAAGTAAACAAGTTCTAAAGATTCAGAGAAGTTTTTGCTGCTTCTCCCTCCAAGCAAGAAATTCTGCAGGATTCCCAATCACCAAAAGCATTTTTTATCAACTACTTCAAAAAGATACCCATCAAAGAGCCAAAGCTTGTGCTTAGAAATCCTCAGAAGAGAGAAAAAAGAAAATAAATAAAATAAGTCTGTATGGGTTACATTAAGAGAAAAATAAATAACTTTCACACTGATTTTGCCAGCAGTTGTCCCAATAAGATCATGGGAAACTGAAAATGAATGATTAAAGTAATCTAAATTCTTACTCTATCCTGGAGTTTTCGTGATATTGCAAGTGAGTTTGAGCAGAGATAAGCAAGCTCTTCAAATTAACACTGCTCTAGTTCTTTTTTTGAACAAGTAAAAGATCATGGAAGATATTCTTTTTGAATCAACAATGATATTTCAGGACTATAATAGAACTTCCCAGGGGAAGCGATTAGGAAGATTCCAGATAGATGTCTGGAAGGTGCCAGAAGCCAATGAAGACAGGAGAGGTTTAAGAGTTTAATGTTTGTTTTCATAAAGTCATGCCCGTGCTTTGAGGACAGATAGTTTAGAAACATGAATGACATTCATGTATAAAGTAAATAGCAATTTGTCTAAAAGGACAAGGTCAGTGTCAGACTCCTGGGTCAGTGTTCAGACTTCACTGTTGTCATTCTTTAGCAGCTGCTTCAGGAACCAGTCAGTCTTCTTACTGACCTACAGTAGAAAAGTATAGCTATCTGTCAGTAAGAAAGTCTGGAGATTTAGATAATACAAACATCTTCTGAAATCCTGATGAGATTTTCAGAAAGGCTGATGAGCACCACAGGAATTGTTTATATTATTCCCATACTTGCAATAGACATTCTTACAGAGATTTAACAAGCTTTGCCATAGAAATTAATGTCTTTGAATTTAGGAAACAATCAGCCCTAAAGTGGGAACTGAAATCTAGAAAAAAAGTACCCTATAGTTCAATTTCTTTTGCAGTTTCTTTCTTCAAATACATTTACAACTGCAACGTTCTTTAGGAACTTAGAGCTCTCACCCCAGAACATTCAATCTGTAGGGCTGCGAGCAGTGCATGGTAGAGTACAAGTACTTTAATGATAGACAGCATACAATTATGCTATTGAAGATCCCTCATTAAGGATCCTGTTCTTACCCTCTTAAATTGAACAATTTCTTCTAGTATATCTATCACACAGCTAGTATATAAAATGCTAAGTGATTAATTTGCTTTTAAGTCATGTCAGGTTTTAAACAGATTGAGATAAATAGTCTCAGATACAAACCATTGTGCTATTGTAATTCTATGAATGATTCTATAACATATAACCTTGAAGTATGATTACACATTGTATAACAAATGAAAGTCTCATGATGCCCATAATTTTCTTGGATGAAGATTTTGTGTTAAAAGCCCATGTTTTTATTAGCAACTGTTAATCATGTGTAACAATTTTTTAAAAATTAAAAGTGACATTTTATCTGATCCTTTTTTGGTAGTTCTTTTTTTCTTTCTAAATATAAATTATTTTCAAGTTATTTAAATTATTTTCAAGTAATAGTTCTAAAAAGTATCTGGACAGATTTTTTAGAAGTGACTTCAACACTTTCTTATGAGATTTTAGTGTTTATTTTAAAAAATACTGAAAAAGTAACCTATAAGGAAAACATAAGGGATCAATGAGTAGAAAATTGTCATTTGTATCTAACCTTTGAGTTTTCCAAGCTACCATATTTCAGAACTTAATAAAATCATGTTGTTTCTAAAACCCCTGGAAAAAAGCTAATTTTTTTCTGATCATGCTTTCAGCTCTTCTAATCTCTGCTCTGAAAAAAACAAGTACATTGCTAATTTGATCCTTTTCTATGTCAGCATAATGCATACTGACACATCTTAAATGATATAATACTTATTTTATTGACTTGCCTCATCCAGTACACTGTCACTTGTAGTTAAAACATAAAACTGGAAGACTTAAGAATCCCACAGCTAAGTCTGCTGGAGACATTCAACAGGCTGTGGTCTCAAGTTTATCACTGTGTTCGTCATATGAAGGTTGGCATGAACGATGCAACATACTTCACATTTCAAGAAGTAGCTTAATGATTTAAATTCCTTTTTCTGGTGTTTTTGACTTTGCAACCTTACTATTCTCTTAAAAAATTTTTCACAGGAGTTTGCGAGAAAGCTGAGAAATACTCCTCTAGTAAAAAAGTTTCAAATCGCACAGTTAAATCAGCATATAGTGGTTACAAATAGCTCTGCGCAAAAAATATTTGGATATGCGTCAGTTTATAATTTTGCTAAAGAAATACAACCTATACATAGAATTTGTCTCCTCTGATTAAGATTTAAGTATGTATATGATACTGTATGAAAGTCAGAAATATTAAAATGCATATAATGTATTTCTGGAATTATCCAAATACATGCATACAACATCTCAGCATTTTTCATTGAAAACTTACCCAGTCTATTTTCTGTTTATTTTAGGTTGATTTTATGCTAACTCATCCCAGAATGTATCGAAAATTACTTTTTAAGAATAGTTCGATGGTGATGATACTATGTAATTTGTTAGTGTTGCACACAATGATCCAGTTATTCTTGTAATTGCATATGAAGTATTTTTCGTGTCACTAAAACCAGACCCTATGAATGTCTATGTTCTTCTAACCTGTAGGCTGCAAAACTTTTTAAGGATGATCATCTATAAATATAAGCTGACCTCAGAAAGATCTTACAATCAAAGAATTATGTTATTTTTTAAAGGAATGGCAATAATCTGTGCGGTTAAATGTTGAAATGAGTTTAGGTGGTAAGACAGGTGGCTTGCAGCTCTAGATCTAGACCAGGTTAGTACAGAATCAGCCAGAACCTTAACTAGCTCAAATTATTGGCCCTTTTTAAAATTAGTTTTTATTTTTGTTTCCCACACTCTGTAATGTACAGCTTTCCTTTCATTATACTATTGTATTAATATTTGGCATTTTGCCTTTATGTGTAATATAAACCATTTCTTTCTCTCCTTTTCTCCATCTCTCTCTCTCTCTGAGTCCAGCAGCTGGGTTTGGTGTGCTGGAGAAGAAGCTGATAGGCTTTTCCTATCAACATAATTTATCTGGAGATGTCTTCAGTGGTAGTGAAGCCTGCAGGGCTACGACACTATTTTAAGCCTCAAGGTGCAACAGCTATTCTTCTGAACTCCTGGTCTTCAGCTGTCAGTCTTCACCTTCTATCTCTAGGCTTTGCTCATTTTCTACCAAATCCTAAATACTTGTATCAGTTTTTACTCTATGGATCTTTTGTCTCTTTTTATTATTCTCAGTTGACATCTACTTTTTACTGTGAGGTTGTATATAGATTGTTACCAAACTCATGTCTGTTACCTATTTAATACATGAAAATTATTGGGTTTGTCCTGGCTCCCTCTCTTAATTTTAACTACAAAAACTATGTTTCCTTTTCATATTCTTTTATTTTTATGTTGATTTTTTTCAACTATTATTCTTGATATAAAAGACACAGCATATCATGAGGAAGCACAGAGCTGAGTTGCACTGAATTGAGCTAAAAAATGTGCACATTAATTTTTCACAGTGTAGTGTTATCTTCCCGAAGATAACAGCATCCAAGATGCCCAAAATGTCATTTAGCTTTGTAAAAGGATGTGTGAATCATCATCAGAATCTATAATTTTAAGGAAAGCATATCAATAAAAGACATGCTTTCCTTTTTGAATTAACTTGAATTTCATATTATTTAAATCCAACCTTACTAAGTTCATTTTAATTAGAAATATACATGAAATAAATTATGATGAGTGATGTTTTAATTCTTAGAAGGTGAAAAGGAGTAAAAAGCCTGCATGAAACTTTTCTTTTTTCTTAGGTAAACAGTAACAATCCTCATTTAGTTCAGTTTCTCACATTATGAGAAATGCATCATCACATAAAACTCAATGCCTACAGTAAGTTATCTGAATCCATTTCAAGTCAAAGACGAGTTTCATCTGAGCCTTCTTCATACAAATGCTATTATTTTTCAGATTTGCATAGTGTAGGAAAAAAGCCAAGAACATGCAGTTGAGTTTGAAGAAAAATTTCATTTACACAAAAGACCATCAAAATGAAAATTGACATTTTTTTCAGAATCCAAAGAAAAATAGTTTCCCAAATATTGATCTATGTGTGACATTTTGATGGGTAATTGCCCAAGGAACTTACTTCTCCCCTGATTTCTTCTTTATGGGAAAATGTAGGCATATAAGGATAGCAGTCAAAAAGACCATCAAGTCTAAACACACAATTTCTGCTATATGATGTTAGGAATGGTTGTCTCCTCCACCAGCCTCAGCTCCAGACCTTCCTGCCCAGCTGCTGGAGCTCAGCTTGGTGCCCAGGGACACAGGCTAAGGGATGCAGCTGCTACTTTCCATTTTTCAGGGTCAAGCAGCAGCAAAGATGAGCTTGGGTCCCAGAGACACACACACATGCACAGGACACTGACACGGCTGGTCACACAGGCTGCCACAGGGAAGGTGCCGCCTTCAGCAGCTCCTACATACAGGACTCATATAAAACACATGCACAGGCAGCCAAGTCCCCTCCGCCCCTTGGGCTAGCAGAGACAGAAGGTCACTAGTGCAGGCACACACACACAACCCTCCAATACTACTGCCTGGATCCCAGGCCCTTGTGATTGACCCACAAATCTCCTACTATCTACCTGGTCCAGCTAGGCACTTGCTGGCAAAAAGACATCTGCACTCACACATATGGGGAAGAGGGTGAGATTATGCAGAGACACAACTAAGAAAAGGTTTGATGGGAAGATAGGACAGTGGTGATCAGATGCAGGGGTTGGTCAGACAGGCATAGTGACTGTAGAGGAATTACAGATGAATGAAGGCAGGTTAATTAACATTGATAATATACAGCTGTGGGCTGGCTTCAGGGGAGGGGGGTGGGGGGTGGTGGTGTCTGTGTGTGTGTGTGTGGGGGGGGGGGTGTTGGCTTATGTGGATAATGTGCAGCTGTGGCTGGTTCCTGCTAGGTAGTTAAATAGCTCTAAGGGGCGTGGAAGATGAATGCCACATGAAGAGAGACTGGGAGGACGTAGAGGGAAAAGAGTGCCCCAGATGCAGGAGAGACCCTGGGAGAAGGCGGCGGCCTGGATAAGAGGCAGCTGACTGGAAGAGGGACCTGGAGAAGGAAGCATCTGGATGCAGCAGAGGTAAGAAGCAGGGTGGACTGGCCTGAAAAGTATGAAGAAACAGCACAGATAGTAGATGAACTTTTGAAACCTTGTGGGAGACTGGTGACCAGGCTGGGGCAAGGCATGGGAACTACTTATTGAAGTTAACCTGGCATGTGATGGTAAAAGCCTTGTTGCAGTTGACTAGTTTTGATAGTGCTGTAACAACTGTCCACATTTTTCATGTAAACAGTCCCTTTTATGCCCCCTCTGCTCCTCCCTAATCCCCTTCCTCTGCACATTCTCTCAACAGCTAGCAGAGTCCCACTGATGCCCTGTCCCCTTGCCTCCAGCATCCATGACCCTCATCTTTTCATCCTTATCAGAGTGGAACATCACTACTTTTTCTGACATGGATATATTCAATGAGAGGTGAAACAACTGCACATTTGAGGTACTTAATAGAAAGACTTGGAACAAATTAGGCTTAGCATAGTCAGGGCTGAGGCATTTGTGGATATGCAAGAAAGCAATTTTTAGAAACAATTTTAGAAATGTAGATAAATACACGTTTCAGGCATCCAGGATCTGAAAGAAACTAAGCAATGATTAAGAAATCTGTATTTTTGTTTTCAAAGTAGTAAAAAGCTGAATTCCTTCTGTGGATCTACTTCACAGTGTTTCCCTTTAGAAAGTATATAAGAATGCAAGAATAAGTTTGACTCATGGATTATGCATTATTTATAAAGTATGTACAAGATAAATTTCAGATGAGACACTGTCAGTGAGAATGTTAATGTTTTCCATGACAACTCTATTAATGTTTGGTAATTCTGTTAATGCATCTCCTGCTATAGCTGGTGAAGGGATAAATGTTCCAATTATTTGTCCCTAATCAGGACTTTGAAACTATTGAGACTTGTTCTTTACCTTCAGATATTCTAGCACAGACTATATTTCTGCTACCTGGTTGACACTCACTCATATATAAACCTTGATGCAAAGATATATGGCTTAATACTTAAAAGACTTTGATCTAGATGGGCCTTTCAGTGCTTGAAAAAAAAAAAAAAAAAACAGAAGTGAAAGGTACACGAGTTAACCTTAAGAGGTGATAAAGAAATAAAAAAAAAGGGATTCAGCAGAACACTCACTTTTGTATAGCAATAAGCTAGACAAGAAACGGGGGTATCTGTACTTGCAGCCTTTACATAACAAAATATTTCCACTTCTGCATGTTAAACAGTGTTGCAATGCCAAACTTTCCCATTTTCTAAATGCATCACTAGTTGGTGGTATGTGAGTTTCGCTGTAACACTGTTCAGTAAAAGCTCTAACTCTAACCAATTGAATTAAACAAAGAAGTTCCAAGCATCATATTTTCTTTGAAAGCACCATTTTTGTAACTTCTTTTTTCAGACCCCTTGATTATATTTCAGTTTTACGCTGAATAAGCAGGTAAGATCTGTCAGCAAGAAAGGAAAATTTCAAGAGTAACAGAATTTAACATAACACCAGATTTAGTAAAGTTTAAAAATATTTGAAAAGCAGATTTTTTGGAAATACTTCTTATGCATTGCTGCATGGCTCCAAATGAGTGATAAGAAAACATCATTGATTCTTCATGTATGCTTAGTCTGATTCTTTCACACAATGGTTAAAAAATGCTATTAAATAAAGATGTTCAATTAAGGATCCAGCTCCAAAATGGTAGATGTTTTCAAGCTAAAGCAATATTAAAAATATAATGACTAATTAATGAGCTTACTTTACATTTCCTAAACCTGCACTGGGCACTGAGAATAACTAGGTATTATGCAGGTCAATAAGTGAGGTAATCACAGAAACCACAGTAAAACAATAAAATGTTTGTAATATTCATCCATTTTCTTACAGAATGGTTTTGCACCCTCAGAGGTTACGGTAGTTTGTCATCGGTGAAGCTTAGCTAAAGCCTGCATTTAATCAAGAAATTAATAATTTACTTTTTAAGAGAGGAAAAAAGTGCTACAGCATCACAGAGAACTTGAGAAACAATTATTTATATCAATACTAGTAATATTGATACTTGCTAACCTCTAAATTGAAGTTTATTTTCTTTCAGAAGTGTCTCTTATTTTTAGGAAATACACATTGAATAAATACCTATACTTTCTCTCTGTCAAAATATTTTTTTTCAGTGTTTGCATGGAACTTAACATTGACATAACCAAGACGTACCTTGTGAGGTACATGGAGTTTGTTCACTATAGGTGCTGTATTGGGGGCTACATCATGTGAATAGCAAATAAGCTGGCTCAGGGGCTGCTGGGGGAGTCAATTTCATGGTTTTTGAAAAATGAGTCGGCAAGAAATGCAGAGACGATGCTTCCCTACTCACTCAGCCTATCCAAATAGCATAATGAAGAAGCTGAGGTTTTGTCTCCATTTGTAAATTATATTTACAGTTCATGCTGGTTTTAGGTGTGATACACATTTAAGACACTTGATGTGTCCTACATTCCCTAATCACAGGTAATACAGAAGACCTTCTGATGTATTCCTTACAGTCTAGGAGGCTGTCACTCTGGACTTGTGCTTGGCTGGGACTCTTGATTGCCTTATGTTTGCTTTTATAATTATTTAATGTAATGACGACAGTGTTTGGTACAGTTAAAAACTTGTTATGACGTTATTCAACTTTTTTAATGGCAAAGAAAGTCTTGTTGCCTTCTGTTGACCTTTCTGTTAGGAAAATTTCACCTGTGATGTGCAATGTTTATTATTATTTGTGCATGATTTTTATATTTTGCATAATCTAGATGCTGATAATTAGAGAACTAAAGAAATTATAATACTACTGCAGGTGAGAAGCAGAAATTTGAACAGTTATAAAAGAAAGTAGTTTGCTTAGACAATTTTTTTCACTACACTTACAAATGATCATTTTCTTTCTGCTCCAATGATTATCTGGGAAAATTTATCATTCAGGATAAAGCAGAAGTCAAAACCAGGAAAGATCATCTTGCAATGAGCAAAGGAAAAGTTAGGCCCTTTTTTAAAAATGAGAAAGTCAGTAGAAGGCTGAAGTAATTTGTATAAAATTGTCTCCAAGTTGCCTTTAAACACATACGCTGCTGTAAAATATTGTAAATAATAATGCTTACCACACTTGTGATAACTGGTGGCTGCAGTAACTGCTACTCAGGAAAATTATACAATATTTATAAAATGAACTGTTAAAGTTCGGCAAAAAACATGCCAATAGGATTATCTTTTATTGTTTCTAAGAAGAAACCAGTAGAACTTTGTAAGTTTTGATGAAGAAGTGAAAAAGCATCTCCTGGATCTTTTCTAATACATTACCAAATAAGTTTTTTCAGTGCTTGTGGTCTGGGGAAAATGAGAGGAATTCCCATTGTTCGTTGTTATTTCCAGAAAAAGATTGGTTTTGCTTTTTCTATGTGGCTAGGCTTGCAAGATACTTCTATATGCACTATTTTCTTTTTTTATAGTGGATGTGTCTTCCTTTGACAATCTCTACATGACATGTCTTCATATGACACCTTCCTTGAACCCAAAGTAGAGCTCTGAAGGGTTTCATGTGGCCCAGGTGCTGTGAGTTGAATACAGTTGCTATGGAGTCTCTCAAATGCCATACAGAACTCCTCCTGCAGTAATTCAACCACCCTCTGACTTTAGAATCAAAAAGAAAAACATATATAATCTTTCACAGCAATCACATAATGGATGCTGGTGTGAATACACAGCTGTTGTTTTCTGTTGATGTAAGTATTTCAGCAAACACTTCAACTTGTGAAAGCTTTGCAGAAAAAAGATGGCTTTACTTTGCTGTGCAAATTTAGACAAATTATTTTAACTAGCTGCCTTATCGAACTTGTTAAAATTTTGATATACCTGAATTTTGTGCAGAACAATGAGGAAAAATCCTATCATACTAGCAAAATCATAATTAGATATTTGAGTCATCCTATATAAATTTTAAATATATATAGTTTTCCACAACATTGTGGTTTCAATAACATGATAAAATAATTTGTTTTCCTTTTTCAAACCTGAGGTCAATTGGGCCCAAGCTATAATACATCTTTATTACAGAAGAAAAGGTAGCAAAAAAAACCCTAACAACCATAGGGTGGAATTCTGCATGTCAAAGGAACAGAAAATGTTGATTAGCCATTTTTTGAACTTAAATGACTGAAGTAATAGGTACATATTTTGGTGATAAACAGTGAAGAAAAAGGATGGATGGCCTGAATTATTTTCACTGTAAAAATAAACATCTAACAGGCATCATCGATGAAATACAGAAGATCAGATTGATAAATATACTAAGGAGAGGACATTCATCAAACATGAATGATGGAGTAGAGGTGAAGCTGAGATATTTACTTTTAAAGCAGAGGACATGAATGCTGTGATAATTCTATACGGCATTTTATTCTGTGGTCTGAAATGAGATACAGTCTGACCTTGTGTTTTTTCTAAAGGCTGTCTTGGACTCAGTAAGCCAGGCAGTCATCCATTTTCCAGATCTCCCTTATACCTACACCCATTAGTTATTTTCTCACTTAACTGAAGAGGTGACTAAGCCCAAATGTGTCCTAGTATACTGGGCATCCAGCTGCGCAGTTATGAGGGGTTTTTCATTCCAGCTCTTGTGAGTGTGTATGCATTTTACTTAGCCTTTGATTGGATCAACAAAGAAACAGATCTGGTTAGAGAACTCTAGCTCTACTTGCTAGTTTAAAACAAATTATTTAGAGACTAAGCTAAATTTAGTTTCTCAATCTTCTGTCCTTGATTTGAAAGGATGAAGGAATTGCTGGCCAAGAATACCTGCTGCTCATGATGCTTTAGTGGGATGAAGTTTGAATCATCTTAAAGGTGAATAGAATTGAAGGATTGGATTGTCACCATGCATGGTTGAATATGCACAGCACAACAGTGCTTTGTAGTATGGTCCTTGCAGTCCAGCCATAAGACAGCTGGCTGACAGGATTTGGATTCAGTGTAGATGTGGAGATGTTTAAAAGATCTGATCCTTATACCCTCACCTAACTGGAAAAGACTAGATGAGCTTCTGGAGGTTTTGATTATGAAAGAAGCTTAGAAAGTTAAATCCTGATAGATGGATTTCAAAATCCCCAAAACAGAACCTTCATTTTACCAAGATTGTATTTAGCCAAGTTTTAGTTCATCCTAAACCTGCATATTAAAGTGTGTATGGCAATATGAGCCATTTAATCTTTGAAATGGAGTTACCTGAATACTCCTGGATGTTATTGTGACAGGTGCCATAGAAAAAGCACAGATGTCTCAAGTTGTTATCAATACAGCAAATGCCTAACCATATCCCACAGTTCTGTTAATCTGAGACTGAAAAATAGACTTGTTGGATCATATTTCCCTGTTTCTGGATGTTACACTTTGGAGTCTAATAAACTACTGTGGAGTTAATGCGTCGATATAAAAACAGTTTACTCCAGTTTTATAAAGAATACATTAATACCTCATATAATTTATAATAGCAAAAGTAGCATATTTATTCCCAGTTTGACAATTTCAGTTACCTTTCACAAAAAGGACGTTGAAGCCTGTAAATTTTTGTGTGCTTGTGCACCGCAGTGGAAATTACTTTGGAACAGTTTGTGTCTGTATTCAGTTTCCAGATGAGGAGGGTTTGATCTTGTAAGACATAACTGATTAAAATTAGTAGTGATTAGTAATAGCATATATTTTGGACATAGACTTGCATTCTGCAGAACCTGTTCCAAATTGGTTGCATGAGATGTCAGCAACAACTGCATAGCAAGTGCTCGTGGTGACCAGTTATGTGTGCATAATCTTTGATGTAGGTTCTGCTCAGAATATGTAACTTCATACACTATCAAGATTCATACTAAACACAGTCTGGAGACAAGCTCACTTACATCTTTTTTTTTTCTCTTGACTGTCTAATTCTTCAAAAGTAAATGAATGAGAGTAGCATAACTCCTTGCGTTGCCCAGAAAATACCAAAATTTGCTTGACCTCACTGAGCTCACAAATAGTCTCTGTTTATCTCTTCTCAAGAGTGCAGTAGCCTAGCAGCTCAAGGCACAAGGACCTCTATGACCAATGCTCATTCAAGAGAAAGGTTAATAAAGCATTGTGGTGTGATTGAATGTCTGTAATGAAGTTCTTTTTTATTTTTTTAATAAAGTAAATCAGGCATATACTTTGTATCAGTTAACACTTGATTCTTATAGGAACCCTGAGCATAGCTTTGGCTCATCGAGCCTAGCAGATGTCTTGATTTGACTAACAACAAATCTGTATTTTATTTCAAAATACTGATTGTTTCCTGCTCTGTTATTAACTAATTCTAGTGTATGAATGTCAATCAGAAATTCTGTGGTAGGAAAAATCTTTCTATTCTTAGTATGTGTACTGCGTTGTGCAGTCAGGTCTGCTATCCCTATTTGAGGCCATAAGAAGTAGCATATTATACAACAAAGAAGGACATGTTTTTAAAGCTCTGAAACATCTGTTGTGGTCAAAGGATCTTCAGGACACTTTGTGAATTATATTGGTTACAAATTCTGTTGCAAACTTTGTGCAAACATAGGCTTTTCATTAATCACAACATACCCAAATCTGAATGTGCTTCTGCTTCTGCCATCCATGTAAAGCACCCAGCTAAGCAACAGGTATTCATTCAGTTATAGCAAGTCTTATCATGCTGATCTATGGTGATCTATGGCTTTTACTACACATATTTCTACTCAAACCTGAGTAGAGATTTGTTGATACACTTTATCCCAAATGACATTATTGTTTGTGGTTCTCTGTTAACATGGAAATTTAGCCAGACTCATCTTAAGACACTGATGTTCATAGATTCATTGAGCTACTTTGAGGTACTACTGAATTGTCAACCAATACAGCTAATGGGGTCTCCAAAATCTCTGAAGATAGGGTTTATGCCCTCAGTAATGTAATTTATATGAAAATTAGAGTACTCCAAGGGAAATGAGTTAACCTTTCAAGATCATATCAAGATCTCCAGCTTCAGAAATGCATTTAATCACAGCAAAGCTTACCATGAATAACATTTTTATTTCTATTTAAGCAAAAGAAGCTGAAATCGAATGGTTTTCTGCAATTACAGGGATTCCAGTGCTACTGTAGTGTGACACTACAGGGAAATGTAAATGTACGAAAGGGCTCATTTCAAAGAATTCAGTCTGATTAGTAAACATGCAGTGTTCTATACAGTAGCATAATATGTGTTTCTTTCTTTGAATAACTGATAGCTGGATTATGGAAATTGCCTTAGAGAAGGAAGTTATTACAACGTTTTCCAACTAGCCATGATAAGGCCACATTGTTCTCCCTGGAGCAGAAACACTTCATGCACAGCTTCTAGAGCTATGGTGTGGGAGGGGCTGCGGTGGATTTTTTCCTTTCTCCTTGCACACCAGATGATGTAAATGTTCTGAAGCTCTGTGTGTCTTTTCTATCTTTATATATGTTGGTCTAAGAAGATGACTACTGACTTATTTCTAAAAAACAGGACTAGATAGCTGAAAATTGTATAGTAAAATTTCTTCAGATTCATCACAGGGCTGGTAGAAAGACTTTGCTTGCTCCTCTGCATCTGCTTCAACTTCTATGCATGTCAATATGTAAGGTAATTTCTTCAAAGGAATACTAGTATTAAATGTGTTGTGGTTTAACCCCAGCTGGTAACTAAGTACAACATAGCCACTCACTCACTTCCCCCACAGTGGAATGGGGAACAGAATCAGAAAACGTAAAACTTTTAGAAACTTAGAAAACTCATGGGCTGAGATAAAGACAGTTTGATAGGTAAAGCAAAAGCCACATTTGCAAGCAAAACAAGGAATTCATTCACCACTTCCCATGGGCAGGCAGGTGTTCAGCCACCTCCAGGAGAGCAGGGCTCCATCACACCTAACAGTTACTTGGGAAGACAAATGCCATCACTCCAAACATCCCCCCCTTCGTCTTTCCTTTCACTTTATACACTGAGCATGACATCATATGGTATGGAATATCCCTTTGGTCAGTTGGGGTCAGCTGTCCTGGCTCTGCTTCTTCCTGGCTTCTTGTGCACCTGCTCACTGGCACAGCATGGGAAACTTCAGAAGTCCTTGATTTAGGGTAAGCATTATTTAGCAACAACTAAAACATCAGAATGTTATCAACATTATTCTCATACCAAATCCAAAACACAACACTGTACCAGGTACTGAGGAAAAAAAAGGAATCTATCCCAGTTAAAACCAGGACAAAATGAAATCTGAATCTAATGAGGTCATTAACCATTTTTTCCCCCATAGCTTTGAATGGCTGCTACTATTGACAGGGCACTTCTTAAGACAAGATAAGCAGAGGCACACTATGGGATTTGTAAAAGATGTAGCTAGCTATCAGAATATTGATATTTGTTATGATGTTTGCTAGATACCATCTTCTCTTTTGTTTTTACTATCAGAAAAGCAGAAATGTAATATTAGGGGATGGAGATATTTTTCTCACTGACTAAATTGTATAGTACGCTAGAAAGACCAATACCTTCACACACAATTATAGTGCAAATAAATTAATAATATCCACTTATCAAATAAAAGGAAAATAAAATTAATTCAATATTTTAAGAGTTGAAAAACACACTGGCAGCAAATAATGCTTTAAAATGCATACTGCAGGTGGAATCAGCACACATGATTATTTTAAACTATTTACATAATTCAGATTTAATTATGATTAAATAAATGTCTGTCTTGGATCCACAGTTCTCTGAAGATGTAGGTGTACTAAACCAGTATGTAGTCTATACAATATACAGTGTGAATTTCCATTGGGGTTTTAAATAATTGATCAAAATGATATCCTGTACTAATACAGTTTGATTTTTTTTTCCTTGCTTCACTGCCTCTTGTTAAAGAGGACTGAGCTGGTGAATCAAGACACACATGGCAGAGAAGAGGGTTAGAAAACTACTATTGAAAGTACCAATATTTTTTTTTCCCAAAAAAACCCAGTTTCTGCTGTTTGTTTCAGCAGCTGAAACCCAAAATCCAGCTTGTTTACAAAGCAGCTGTGTATGAAAGTGAACAGACCACCCATATACTGAACAACAAGGGACAACATTCTGCACTGTTACTGCTTATTATCCACATTGGCTAATAGCTTAATTTCATATATTTAAACTATATAATTATTTTTTTAAATGGTTTATTCTATCTTTTCTCAGCTTCCTGTCTCTTGCCCAGGGCTTTTCCTGCTGAGGCAGACAAGCATTTTCTGTGTGTATGGGTAAAAATCTTTCAACAGAAGGAACAGGAGATGCTTTCAGCCTGCCTCAAGCCACGTGCTGCTGGTACAATAGGATTACCTGTTAACACAAATCAGAAGGTCACACCAAATAATCATAACAGTTCTTCATGTTCTCTAAAAAAATGAAGCAAAAAGTTGGCCTCAATCAGCCATCAGTAATTGCTCGAGTCTGAGGATTTTATCAAATTGAAAATGAAAGTAAAGTTGGCTTCCAAATCTTACTGCTGGAAGCTTTCAACCTAATACTCTATCCTCTGTGTCCTCTATTTTCTAGCCATTTCAGTAAGGGGGAGGGAAACGCCAAGGTCAGATATATTTCTCTTGCTTGGACTTTGCTTTGAAGAAAGGCATACATAACTCAAACTGCATTTTTGATAACTCCAAGAATGCAAATACTTTGGAAAGATGTTCTTACATTTTTAAAAGTCTTAAAAAACAGAGATTGTAGAGGTTGAAAAACATGTCCAAGTCACTGGATCAATGGGCTGGCTACTCTGAAGCTGTTGCTGTCAATTATGTTCTATAGGACTTGCCAGTGGTGCTAGCACTAAAACTAGTAGGATTCAGTTTGAATTATTGTCCAGGGATATACAACCTGATATATCAGGCTGAACTGACCTGTGTGAAGTTCTGTGCTTCATTGATACAATTATCTTTTTTTATTTTAACTGTAGATGCGCACAGTTCATACTGTTTGCAGTCTGCCCACACAGATCAACAACAAAACAGTATTTTCAACAGTTTGTACTCAATTTGGTTGTGTAAAATTTCTTGGTGACTAAAAATCAGTAGGACCTTTGCTTACTTCAGAGCTACAGAAAATAATGTTAAGTAGACAGCAGAACACTTATGGACTGATCCAAAGACCACTGAAATCAGCAGGAGTTTTCCATTAACTTCAATATGCATTCAAGGTTCTCCATACCATTTCCTTTTTTGACTACTGAATATAAAATGATAGAAGCTTATCTATTTTGGGAATCAAAGTTCTAAAAGAGCTTTAAGTATTCTGATGTATAATGTACAACTACTTACACAGCTGCTGAGAAGCTGTTTCTGAGAACTATTTGTCTGTAAAATCTCTTGGAGTTTGAGGACCTGAACCCAGAGCCTCATTATTTTTAGTGTCAGCTTTGAACTTAGATACACAACCTATAAAACTGTTGTAAGGAATGCTTAATGTACTTTAAAATAGTGACTGACGACTACTTACTTACTTTTTCCTGATGGCTATTCCCAAATATTTGCAACCTATGAGGAAAATCTGTCCATCAATAGTGCACAAAATTATGCATCAGTTACTTTGTTCACTGTTTAGCTGTCAAGATCATTTTTAAAGGGCTGTCACTTAGAAAGTCACACAAATGAAAACTGAATTATGCTGCAGACTGTTTGAACCTGCAGTCCTAATTTACTTTATGTAGATGGGAGAAAAGGTGAAAAGGAAATGAAAAAGACTGCACAAAAAAGTAGCTGAAACTGTGTCACTAGCGATTATCACAGTTCTTTAGGTGAGTTTACAAGTTAAGGTCTCCTAATTGTCCATATAAAACTTCACCTGATTTGTGTCACTATTCAAACATCTATTACTATTGTGATGTAAAGAAATTAACAGGACAGAGAAAAAACCAACCCCAAACCATAAGGATTAACATGATGAAATTCAGATTGTATAGGTATAAAATACAGTAACTGAACATACACACCATATTCTCAAAAGAAGTAGCAAAATACATGAAATTGTAAATCAAAAAGTGTTACTTTATATATGGCTAACCACATCAAAGTTTTTTTTGGGAAAAAGCTTGAGTCATATACCTGTGACTACGCAAAAGCTCTGTAGGGCTAGGAATTTACTAATGGCTTAAACTTTACCTGGGAACATTCCTGAAAATCATCTGTATTATTAAATTCTTAGAATCATAGTGACACAAATGTGAACCACAACTCAGGCATGGCTGGGGAATCACCGTGGCCTAGGAAATCTTCCATGCAGGTAGAAAATCTGACCTCCTTAGTTCAGAGTCTAAAACGTAATATATGATTTCTACCTTGCCCATGGCAGCTGATTTCAGTGTCAGAAAACAGTCCTGGTATGTTTGATTTAACAGACTTAGCCTGAAGTCCACCTGCAGTTAGATTGTTGAACTTGGTCATACAGTGGACCAAAATTCCTCCTAGTTTAGCTTTGTTGACTTAAAAATGTTTAAGTAGTAAGGTATTTCACCCTGCAAGTACATTTCAGAGATATGAATTTCATTGCTAAAACAGAACTTAGATTTTCCCAAGAATTTCTCAATTTCTTATTACATTTTAACATCAATAAATATACTTATTTCTTAATTGCACAGAGAAAACAAACAAAACCAAGAAACCTAGGAAGATGGATACAGTAACATCTTGTTGCCTTGACTAACATGTTTGATTCAGTTATGGAATTACAGAATGGTTTGGGTCAGAAAGAACATTAAAGATCACCTAGTTCCAACCTCCCTGCCATGGGCAGGGACACATTCCACCAGACCAGGCTGCTCAAAGCCCCATCCAGCCTGGCCTTGAACACTTCCAGGGATGGAGCATCCACAGCTTCTCTGGGCAACCTGCTCCAGTGTATCACCACCCTCATAGTAAATTTCTTCCTTATATGTAATGTAAATCTACCCTCTTTTAGTTTAAAGCCATCCCCTCTTGCCCTGTTACTACACGATCTTGCAAAAAGTCCCTCTCCATCTTTCTTGTAGGCCCTCTTTAGGTACTGGCAGGCTGCTATAAGGTCTCCCTGGAGCCATCTCTTCTCCAGGCTGTAAAACACCAACTCTCTCAGCCTTTCTTCATAGGAGAGGTGCTCCAGTCCTCTGATCATCTTTGTGGCCCTTCTCTGGACTTGCTCCAACAGGTCCATGTCCTTATGTTGTGGGTCCTGGAGCTGAACACGGTACTCCAGGTGGGGTCTCATGGAAGTGGACTAGGGGGGCAGAATCACCTCCCTCAGCCTGCTGGCCACACTTCTTTTGATGTATCCCAGGATGCAGTTGGCTATCTGGGCTGAAAAATATACATTGTTAGGTCATGTTGAACTTCTTGTTCACCAGCACCCCCAAGCCCTTCTCCTTAGGGCTGCTCTCAATCCATTCTCTGGCAGCCTGTATTTGTGCTTGGGATTGCTCACATCTGCTTGCAGGACCTTGCACTTGGCCTTGTTGCAGTTCCTGAGGTTTGCTCGGGCTCACCTCTCAAGCCTGTCAAGGTCCCTCTGGATGTCATCCCTGCCCTCCAGCATATGTCTACTGCAGCACACATCTTGGGGTCATCAGCAGGCTTGCTGAGCATGCACTCAATCCCAGTGTCCAAGTTGCTGACAAAGGTGTTAAACAGCACTGGTCCTGGTACAGACCCCTGAAGAGCATCACTTGTCACTGGTCTCCTCCACCTAGAGTCACCTAAAGTAAAAGTTGTGTTTAGAATTAGTATATGGGAAAAGATGATGATCTAATTGCAGCAAATGCCAAATGTCTGATTATTCCTTTTTTTCCCAAGACAGATTCATGTTAAAGGAACAAGTTACAGATGTGTGTATTTTAGAGCAGTTGTCCTAAGTCTTCAACTGATAAACTTGGTTAAAAGTTTTCCTTTTGGCAAAATGCACTAGTTTAGCACTAAATTCTGCAGAATAAGACGATATGGAACCGTAACTTCAGACATTGCCTCTTTTTCTGCATGTTCATTTTGGCATAATGTCCTTTGTGTGAACATTTTCTAAAGTAACCTGAGAAAAATAGTAGGTATTAGAGTCCAGACATTGACAAGTGAGTGAAATCACTAAGGAAGCAAAATGCTTATATGACCTTGCAGGTACATATAAAAAGCTCTAAGTATGTAATTAATATATATTAAGAGTGCTGTACAGTTTAAGAAATTTTTTTAACATTGTGTTTCTCTGCTAGATACTCTGACTGTGCTTTTAGTTTCTATTACCTTTATAACATCATTTGAGAGGATTCTAAATATGTCCTCTTTTTTTTTTTTTTGTTGAAAGCATTATGAAATACTGTTTTCTCTGAAAGCACAACGAAATAGCGCTACCAGTGGCCAAAGATATCAAATTATTTGTCTGTTACTGATTTTTCCTTTTGTGCATTACTGTCTTCTGTTTAAAGACTATAATCTTCATAATTCACAGTACCTGTGTAATGCAAAGTACAAACGTGACTTTTTATGGCTTTGTTCAGCTTGAGAATAATTGCATTGTATTCAGATCTTGGTAGGTAAAATTTCTATGTAATTAATTTAATATGGGTAATGAATTTTGGTTTACTAAACAGAAATGTCTAGTGAGCAGTATGTTGATTACTAGAAATTAGGATTATTTAAAATAGCAATACGTTTATAGTAGGATTAATTTTATTTATATTTATCCATTCAAAAGCTATAAAATCAAGTCTAAGCATTAGATCCCTCTGCAGTAATGGATAAAGTACTTCGTAAAGAGTTAGATAAGCATGCACAGTGATTCATTTAACGTCCCTGAGGACTGGATGAAACTAGCACCAGCTTTTCCCTATAAATATTATGCCTGCAAGTAATGAGAGATATGATAAGCTCTATGTAATTGGAAGAGTAACATTATTCTGCTGAGGTAAGAAAGGAAAGTTACTGACCTTCACAGAGTTAATTGGAAGGAAAGAGTCTTGTACATTGCCTCTATTTATTTCCAGACACGACACATACAATGTACGCATTCATGTTTACATACATTGATAGATGCAGTGTACAAAATATGCTGTGAAGAAGCTCCCAATAGCTGAACCTTGATGCTAGTGATATTGTGATAATACTTAATACTAATTAATATATTCTTGCCACAATGTTGGGCACTGTGAAGACACAAAATCTATTAGCTATTTCATTATTCAAAAGTGCAAGACTACGTATATTTTTTTCCTAACCTGAATTTAATTCATCATCTCTATGCCAGAAGAGAACAACATCAGCTTCATACAGGTAATTGTAGACATTATTGTCTTCAGCACTGCTCTGTTTTACAAAAGATTGTCATAAGTCATGCATTATTATTATCTTAATAATGGCAAGTTATTATTTATTTCTGTTGCTGCACTTGCCAAACTTCTGCCCTCTGTTAAGGTATGAGAATTCTATATGAACAGTTAGTGCTTCTTTGTATCTTTTGTGGATTTGAAGAAAGTGTTTGACACCTTAAGCTGAAACATTATATTTTCTTCTTCCACTAATGTAGAGTTACTTAGAAGTAGTAATAATTGTCAGTCTTTTACAATACTTGTAAAAGCACTGTGTGCACTGATGGATAACAGTCTAGGTAATTCAGCCTGACTAGTGGAGTGTTACAAGAAAATATCCTTACCCAATTTCTTTTCATCTTTGTCACGCACACCATGTCTGTCAAAACACTGGGAACAGTTTTCGATTCATTATTCAGGACAAACAAGTCCCATAAGCACCTATCAAGGTCTGAACAGCCATAGTTTGCTGATTTTATTGCTCTTTCAGAGGACAGCTTTAACTGTGCACAGTACTTTCAAATACTTAATAGAAATGCAATGGTGAGGCAATAGGCCAGCCTACTTTGGACAGAATTGTCATAATATATGGCTTTTATACCCTATAGTTCCTTTTCAACAATGCACGGTTCGTGTCCATTTTACTCTTTCTGTTCTTATTCAGTAGAATGTTACTAAGTCATCCTTTGGTTTTGTTTGAAAAATACAGTGTGTGTCATTCCAAACAAGATGTCTTCATATTTATTGGGATGAAGAAACATCCTGAGAAGTACTGGAGTCAAAGTAAATTTCAAGTCTATATTTATCTGTGTGGAAGGGAGGTATATGACCTTGGCCATGGAGGGCATCCCATCATTTTGTGTTAATGGAGACATATTCTGCTGAAACAGTTTGCACAGCAAGTATCAATTACCCAGAATAGGTACTACTGCATCATGGCTGGTTATGAGCAGTACCTTTTTTCTCTTATCCTTTGGAAATGTTTCAGTATAACAAAAATAATAGTTGTTATTAATAATATATATTATGCACTGTAGTTTTCTAAGAATAAAGTCAAATTCTAACTCTCTTTTTTCTTTTACAGGACCCTTACTGGAGTTCCTATCTTTGTGGTTAAATGCCTACAGGTTCATTTATATAATCTCTCTTTAGGGAATACAATGTAACATATATCTCCATCTTCACTCTTCATATATCTAAAGGGCACCAAACAAAATAATATCTCTAAGAAGGAAACAAGCTTGCTTATTCTGGAAATGAACAGAACATAATTTCTGTGAAAATTTTCTTGCTTCTTTTGCCAATTGATTCTAAACTCAGAAGTCAAATTCCATCAATTCTGCCTTACATGTGAAATACACACTGATGGAATGGTAACATTAATCTCTGACTCTAAGATTATGATGTTGGTCTCTTCCTTTTTGCAATGTTAAAATTTAACTTTAAGCCACTTAGTGAATCTGTATGCAATTTTTGTAGGTAGAAAGCATTTTCTGCATAATTTCATGGGCCTCAGACTAGGCACTAAAGGGCATGACCAGGAACAGAATAGCTAGAATGTCCTGCAGCAGTTTTCTAAAGCAATGACAAATATGCAAGAGTCTGCTACTCACTACTAAAGAATTTAGGAAAATGTTTTAAAGTCTAAAACTACTGCCAAAATAATCAATCTTTGAATGACATAAAATACATGCAGACATTTATCCCCATAATTTCCTATATCAGGCTGACATATATACTGATGAAATATTATACAACATATCTAGTTTTGGTACATCTATCATTTAATGTGTTTTTTAGAAAAATATGACTTTAGTTTGGATGGAATGAAAGGTAACTCACTCAAAGGGTCACAAAAGCACTGTCATGCTTTTTTATCTATTATATCTGTGTACACTCAGAAATTTTATAACAAAAATGCATACTCAGCATTAACAACATGCAGATGTTAAAAAATAAATAAAAAGTTTGTCTCAGAGTGTATTTTAAAAGTCGACAGCATTCTTCCAGTTATAAAATGAGAATTATCATCAATATCAATATATTTGTCACTTTTACCAATGAAATTCAACTGCTGTTCAAAGTTCTCAAGATGTGTCTTAGAACTTAGCTTGAAATTTAACCCAAATCCAGACAGGAACTTTTATACATCCATTGCTATCGTCATCCCTTCTGTCATCAGTCTTCTGCTTCTCAAATCTCTCCTCTGTCCTCAGCAACTCTACTACACAAAAGCTTCCTTGAAGGGCTCATAAAATCCATATCATTTCTAAAACCCATTCATTTACTTTCTGTCCATGTCTGGGCTGTGAACTGTAACACAGTTCTTGTTTCCCAAGATTTCTCCCCAGGCTTTTTTGGCCACTGTCTCTTCCTCACTCAAAAGGTTTCCTATCCCAGCACTTTTGCATTCTGTGTATTTGCAGGATACCTGTTTCATCTGCTAATAGTTTCTGGCAGATTTATGAACATTTTATACATGATTAACCACACAAACATATCATACATTTACTTAGAATAACACACAGATAAATATTAAGATGTTTTCCAAGATCTTCCTCTCTCCAATTCACATTTTTAAATTTAATTTTCTTCTTTTTTTCTTTCCATCTTACTTGTAATGTCTCACAGGAATTCACCACGGACATCTTTCCTACACTCATAAATTTTTCATATTTTTCATTCTATGACACAGGAGTGCTTTCATAAGAATTTTATTCTCTGCAGGTGAATGGCTTGTTGAGTGCTCAGCACTTTGTCAGCAATTTTTTTTTTTTATAGATGCACACTGTCAATTCTTTAGTGGCTTGTATTTGTTCATATGTTCCAAAAGTATGTTTATTGCCACATGGAGGTGGTCCAGTTTAAGAAGATCTAAAGGAAAGTCAGTCTGTTATCTCTGTTGAAATACACTTGCACTGAAAGGATTTTTCACTGTCTTAGCAAAAATGACATTATATGAAAGGAAAGAAGAGGTGATACTTGTCGTGCTGGTGTTCTCATCACTGAGCTGCTGATAAAATTTTTCTAATCTCCTCAGGTTGCTGGTTTTCTCTGTAATTTCCTGACATGAGATTTGAGAGAGAACATCTTCTGTAGTTTTGACAGCAGCTACATTTCCTTTTACTTTGTTACTCTATCTCAATCCATTCTGGAACTTTATCTGACGTCTCACATGATCCTTCTCTTTGGGGTCTTGCATAGCTCTGTGTATTTCATTCAAATGTCTTTTTATCTTTCTTTACCAAACATCATCTAACCTCTCAACTGTATTTCTATTTCAGTGGTATGAATGTGGACATCCAATCTGTTTTCTACTGATTTCTAAGCAGTCTCCATTCATGAATGAAAGTGCTTTATTGTCATGCTCATGTTCCTGGTAGATTTCTTCTGTTGAAAAAAAAAAACAAAAAACAAAAAAACCCAAACACAGGGTCAATGGGCTAAAAAGACAGCAAGCACCGTCATTTAGTACTGGTGATGTGTAATGGTCAAGAATGGGAGGAAAAGGGCATCACCTGTGGGCAAGGAAGAAACAAACATTTTGTAAGATACCACTAATTTTACTTCCTGCTTGTAATTTTATTTATTTGTCTTAAAAGAATGTAGGATGTAAGCTTCTTCATATTAAGACCCAATGGCTTTTATCAACAAAGTCTTCGGATTTTTTTTAACTTTAACTTTCCAGCTATAAGAACAGTGTTCATAAATAATGATCATGTGATCAAGATTGTCTAACTGAAAATTTGACTGACCAATTAAAAAGATTATTTTTAAAATATGTTTTATTTTATTATAAAAAGTGTATTTTTTCCTTGTATTGTACAATGTTTTATATTTAAAAAAAGATTGACCACTTAGCTTAGTTCTAAAGATAGGTTATGGACCCATCTTTATTCTAAAGAATAGAGAATTCTTTGCTCTAAAGATATGCCTTGCTCTTCCATTAGGATACAATATCGGCCAACTACACAGTTTTATTGTTTATGATCATGAGAAGAGAGGTGTATCTGAGAGCTATGGTACTGTTCCTCTGAAAATAATAGTCCTTATAGTAACTGCTTCATTAATAAACAATTCCATACTTGCCTTATCAAAGTAATCAATAAACGCTAACCTTTAAAATATTAAAATAAATGACAAATACAGTAGCATGAAATACCCTTTGTGAAAAATAACTGAACCAAAGTAAAATCACTACTATTACTGATATTATTATTGGAGATAAGTTATGATAACTCCGTATTTCCATTAGCTGTGCTGGTGAGCAATGGCCCTTGAATTATCACATAAAATTCAAATCCATCAAAATACTCTTAAGTAGCTGAGTAAATATATATTACACAACATCAACTCATAACATAAATAACTGAAATTCAAACAATGAGAAGCATCAAATTAAGATGTTTAAATCTTTCTAGTCAAGTCTGATTGCTGTTTTTGATAAAGTTACAGGATTAGTGGTTTCAGAGAGCACAGAAGATGCAATACAGTTAGATTTTCCTGAAGAATTTGATGGGCTGCTTTGTGAAACCATCCCAAAATAATTCAAGTTGGCTTAGATAAGAAAACTACCACAGAGCCTGACAAAAAACATTGCAGAATCATAAACAAAGAAACATGATAATCATTCCAGTTTTGCTGTTGAGACATTTCTGATAAGAATGATAAAACCTGGTCCTCCCTGTTTTCATGTCTTTTACCTACTGTGTGGTGATACAAATAGAATATGCTTAAATATATTTTTACATGCCTGAGAAATAGTGTGCCATCCAAAGGGACTGGACAAGCTCAAGAAGTTGGCCATTGTGAACCTCATGAGGTTCAACAAGGTCAAATGCAAGGTCCTGCACCTGGGTCAGGGCAGCCCCCAGTATCAATACAGGCTGGGGGATGAAGGGATTGAGAGCAGCCCTGAGGAGAAGGACTTGGAAATACTGGTGGGTGAAAAGCAATGTGCACTCGCCAACCAGGCCAACTATATCCTGGGCTGCATCAAAAGAAGTATGGCCAGCACATCAAGGGAGGTGATTCTGTCCCTCTGCTCTGCTGTCATGAGACCCTACCCTCTCATGAGTACTGTGTCCAGCTCTGGAGTCGTCAGCACAGGAAAAACATGGACCTGTTGTTGTGAGTCCAAAGGAGGACCATGAAGGTTGTTAGAGGGATGGAACACCTCTCCTATGATGAAAGTCTGAGAGAGTTGGGGTTACTCAGCCTGGAGAAAAGAAGGCCCTGGGGAGACTTTATTGTGGCTTTTCAGTAATTAAAGGGAGCTTATAAGAGAGATGGAGACAGATATTTTTAGCACAGTCTGTTGAGGTAGGACAAGGGCTAATGGTTTTAAACTAAAAGAAGGTAGATTCAGACTAGATCTAAGCAAGATTTTTTTTTATGATGAGGGTGGTGAAACACCAGAACAGGTTGCCCAGAGAGGTGGTAGATGCCCCATTCATGGCAACATTCAAGGTCAAGTTGGATGGGGCACTGAACAACCTGATCTAGTCGACAATCATTGCAGAGGGTGTGAACTAGATGACTTTTAAAGGTCCTTTCCAACCCAAAGTATTCTATGATTCTATGAAAATTATTAGGTATGCACTTTCTTCTAGGAGTTGGTAAAGAATTTGGATGTATAATCTGTGGAGAGATGCCTGATTTTTCCAAGAAAATGTATAGTCATGGGGGAAGAGCAGGTAAGAGATAGTCTCTAGCAATTTTCTAAATTATTTGAATGAGAGTAATATTTTTCTTTAAGATAGATTCTGCTTAAATCCTTATACTTACTCAAATGTTCCCACCACAACACAGTAGTCACACAACTGGTTTACATACGAAGGGCAATGAGAAATGCAGTGATTTTACATGAAACATGGATAATTTAAGAAGGATAAATAATTCTGTAGAAACTGATACTGGGTACCTGTGTCAACTCTTCTAGTCCATGGAAAGTTGAAGTGAAAAAAGCAAGGAGCACATGATGGTTGTGACTGGGAAGGGAGTGGTTTATTAGAACTTCCCGATTTATATAATCTAAATAAAAATATGTGTGTACCTTTCTACTTATTTTATTTTTTCTACTTCCATGTAGTAATAGGTTTATTCTATTTATATAGAGTAATTAATCCTCCATCTCCTTCTTTTGTTCCAATTTATTCGTAGCTCTGTCTCACTAAAAATAACGGGAAAGGGTTTGACAGAAGATTTTAATGAGAGCTTAGAGATTTGGGGAAATTCTAGTTAGTTAGTCAGCTTGCTTTAAAATAAATAAATAAGAGCCTGCAAGCGTGTGAGCCTGGGGAAAGCTTAATTAAAGTGAATTGGGAAAATAAACTTAAAAAAAAAAAAAAAAAGGAAAAAAAAAAAAAAAAAAAAAAAGCAGCAAGAAGGGAAAGAAAATCAGTCAGGGAAACTGCTGAAGGAGTGAGAATAGAAAACAAGTGCCAGAAAATCAAAACATAGTGTTTCATAATCCTGCTATGGTTATTCTTTCTGGTAGTTCTTCCTACAGATGTCCTCCATAGATACCTATCACATCAGGAAGAGATCTCCCTAGTGGAAGGATAGACACTGAGCCCCCACTGTGGGACTGACGATGCAAAGGAGCTTGCATCAACTGAAGGGTTTGTCTACATAGAGACAATTCCAGACATAAAACTGGCAGAATAATTAGTCCACTTTAAACTATTCTCATATGACTCCCCACTGTCAAAATTATTTTGGTACAAAAGTGCTTTTATTATTTAGAAGTAATTAATCTTGAGGATAGCTGGATTTACTCAGTGACTGAGTGTCCACATGGGGGAGTTACATAAGCATAGCTAGAGTAAAATAAATTGATTGCTGTAGCTATGCTGGAAATTACCCCACGTAAACAGACATTTATTATAGAACATAATGATAATACATGCCCTTTCCCCAGTATGTAAATTCTTAAGCATGGGTAACAAATCTAAACACATGAGGAGACAGCTTTTTTTTTTTTTTTTTTTTATATAGAGGTACAGTATGAGTCATTGGAAGCTTTGAAAATATATTTTATGAAAAGCAGTTGAACTACTGGGTTCTTTGACCTGTGGAACAGAAGGCTGGTAGAGGTCATGCCAACATTTCGTAGGGAGAGGTAATAGCTTTTATTAGGCTAAACTGTAAGCTTAAAAGACATGAACAAGATCTGACAAGAAGTGGCAAAATACAAGCTGAATACTAGTTAGACACAGGTGCTCTTAATTACTGCTTATTATGTTAATAAGGCCATTGAAGAAAAGAGTCATTAGATGTTCACAGTAGGGAGGAACTGCAGGGATAGAGGATTTGGCTGTGGGTTGGGGTAAGTGACCTTTTCAAATCTTCAGTTATGGCCAATCGATGAGAAATTGCATTTTGCACCTAAAAGGAGATGAAGGTGTTTAGATAAAGAAAAAACTCATATGTTTTGCTGTACATTTTTCTGCTTGTACTAAGCTCTTCCCAAGTGTTTGGTATTTTGTTTTGTGGGTGGGATTTTTTTTCTCTTCAGTTTCCATGCAAATTTAGTCTATGAATTGTTGTGGGTTTTTTTATAACATTTAAGAATCAAGCACCTAATTGGCATTGATTTTCTCTGGAAGTTGCAACTGTATGTGAGCTTATTCTCTTTTTCTTTAAATCACGCTCAGTAACTCATTTTGACAAGCTGCTCTGAATTTTAGGAGGGATGTATTTTTCGTCCTGCAAACAGAAATTTCACTCACTTACTCATGTCAACAGTATCATATCCATGAGCAACATTGTTGAATTTCTGATATATATATATAAAAAACCCCAACCTGATTCCAAAATCTGTCACTAATATGTAATTAACTCTAAATTTCCTGATATATGAAATAAATAAAAAAATTTGAAAATAGGAAGGTGAACACTAGTTAGAGCAAGAGAAATCTGATCACTTTGTTCTGATGTTTGGAAGAGGAAAGAGAATTGAAATGTGAACAAGAACCAAATCCATTTGATGGCAAATGTGTTTGGTGATAAACTCTTTGATAATGATAGTCATGGAAAAAGTTAAAACAGTTGAGTAGTAACATTACAAAATAAGATCCTATGAGCTCACTGAACACTGTTTTGTTTCAAAAGTTTGTGAGTTTTGTTTTGGCTCTGACTTTAAAAAGCTAATTTAAGAAACGCTCAAAGCTTTCTTCAGCTTTCACTCAGAACTTTTCTGAATGCCAAAGTACTTTGGCTTCACAAGGAAAACTTCTAGTGCCAGAGGCAAAAGTATGTTAAAGCTAAGGGACAGACATGAGTACATGTTTGGCTTTGCAACCGTAGACCCTGGTTAGCTCATCTCCCCACATCAAAAATGTAACTTATGGACTAAGCACAACTAAACTACATTAACTAGGAGCTAATGTCACTAATGAATAGTCCTGTGAAAAAGCTGGGAACAGCAAATTAATCACAAAAGTTAGGGCAATTGCCAGACAGAGCACCATTTTCAAGTCTTTTGAAAACTTCATATTTTAAATATCAAGCTGAATTGGTGGGATATAATGCATTTTAGATTTCACCCTATGTTTTCCCAGAGAGAGAATCAAAACTATCCTTTAATAGCATTTACACAGTAGCTCACAAGTGCTGCCTGCAGCTCAGGAAATTTTTTGAAAGATAAAACAGTTGTTTCATGATTATTTTTGTAAAAAAGTTATAAACTTAAATAAGAAAGACAAACTATCATTGAATCTAGAATCTAAAAAAATTTTTGAGACCTTTCAATGTTAAATGTCATTCTCCGCTTAATTTAAGAAGAGTTTGTATGAGAAAAACCTTGCTTGGAGCTTGGAGTTTTTAAATTAGTTTAGTCACTTAATCCATTTTCTAATACATTGATCAGTTACATCATGAGGTGTATCTTGTTAAAAGCAAGAACTATGAGCAGGACGTGTGAGTAATAGTGCTTATGAGAAGATGAATTTTTTAGGAAACCTCCAGAACTGGCTTCCCCAACATCCAGCACCCTGTGATGCAAGATGAATTTAAAATGGTATTGCACTCTGTTGTGATGCAGGTTGTGAGGTCTCCAGGCTGCAGTGAGGAAGGGGCAATAAGCAGAGCCTTGTGTGACTTCCTTCCTGGCTTTGGTTCTACACAGTTGCCAGTAGCAGAACTGAGTGGGGCAGGTTGTGATTCCCTTAATGCTCATAAGCACCAGCTGGCCAGAAGCCAGACGGGGCTTTCTGGTGTAAGGTATTCTCCTATGCCCTTCACCTTTCTCAGTGAACAATAACTACATTACCAAATAGTCTGACTTGATAGAAGTAGATCAAAACAGTTTGTGCAAGTCTCTTCCATTCATGGTATGTGCAGGTCAGTTTGTTTAGTTAAGGCTAGATTTTTTCTGGTTTCCTGTAACACATATTCCCCCAGTGCCCATGATCTAAAGATGTCTGAAAGCCCAGTCATTGTTTCAGATCTTTATCATCCCCAAGGACATCTGAAACATGCCCAGGGAAGAGCTTCTTGTTTAATTTCCTCCTGAAGGAATCTATTTCACATGCAGTGGAGCAACTCTTAGACTTTCCTCAAGATGCAGTGAGTATGGACAAAACTGCATCAGTTTTATGCAACTATTATTAGTGATAATACAGATAAATTTATTTCTCTGCTTACATTAGAACTGCCATGCTAAAAAAATAATTAGAAAAAAGTCCCTTGATGCAATTTTTTATTTCCAACTGCAGTCAACAATATGTGCTCAGGAATAGAAGAATAAGATTTGAGTAATTACAGTGATTTGGGGGTAAGGGCCAAAGACCAAGCACAAAGATGATGAAGTATATACAGAGTCATGTAAGTGCATCTGTGAGTTAGCAAAAGAAGCTGCCATCAGCTAAACTGATCCATGACCCACAACGTCAGGACCAGACCAGAGACAACTGGAGATTTTTTTTTTAATTGTTTAAGAAATAAGCCTAGATAACCATCTCTAGCCTAACATCATGTAGGGAAAGAACACAAGAATAACCCTAGATTTCATCCAGCTGAAACCTTTACACACCAGCGTTTTAGAAACATCCTAACCCACAAATTCAAATTGAACAATCATAGCAATAGTTGCTAGAGAGTGTGCTCACTGTACATTCTGTTGACCCCTTTTAAGGTCATTTATGCTTTTGTACTCCCTGTCTTCCTGTACAATGCATCCACAATTTCATTGTTTGGGAGACAAAGTGCTTCATATTGTTAGCCTTAAATTTGATGCCAGACGCTCTTCTTCAGTTAAATGTCTATGCATTTGAAGTCCACAGTGGTCTAAATGTACATTTTCAGCGTAACTGATAGGCAATAAGAACAAAAGCAGGGTAGGTATAAAGGAATAAAAAAGATTAAAAATGGTGACAATGTAGAATAAAAACCTGTTGTGGTTTGACTCGGCATTCCAGAGAAGAATTTGCTGTTGGTCCATCATGGTCAAGTCACACTAGAAATCAACAAACATTTCTATATTTGGATAAGTGTCAGGTTGAATTATTAGCTCTAGTACTGAGCTGGATTTTTTCCCCCCGATTATTATTTAATGCTTTTATGTTGTGGTGTTTGTTTTTTTTTTTTTTAGTTTAAGATAAAATTTATTCCTTCATTCATTTCAGTGAAGTCTGTGGACTGCTGAGACTGAAAGCACTAAAGCTGTAAAGAACAGATAATTTTTTTTTTTATTTAGTCACCATTTTTTTTAATCCTTTTACTATTGATAATTAACAAGTATAGAAGAATTTGCTGTATCACTGAGAACAAAATAAAGAAACTTAGCAAACAAGTAAATCTTCAGTACGCTACCTAAGATGCAGAATTTGTAGCACCAGTATTAAAGTAGTTGCAAAGTAACACTTCATAGAAAATTCAGTAGAAATTAATAAAGGCTCCATAAATAGGTGTATTGCTTAGAGCATAAAGGAAAATAGTTAATTCACAGTACATAGCAGCCAAGAAGTCTTGATTTCACTGTTGTCATTTCCTCTATGTATACTCTGAATATAAATGAATGTGGTGACATTCTGAATCTGATTTCAGCTGCCACCTTTACCTGGGGGGTGGGGTGAGAAAAAAAATCAGTGTTATCATCAGCTGTCCAAAGAAGAGTAAGAATGATCAGCTAAGAGTTTAGCTTTACTGATTTAGTTTATGTTTCTTTGCTCATAAAAGTCTTTAGAATTTTACCAGCAAAAAATGTCTTTTTAAAAGATTGATTAAAAATTTGAGATGTATGACAAGACAGATTGGGGGTTGTATGTAAAAAGATTTTTCTAGATGGTATCGGGAAGATGAGAGCCACCTGCAAAATGAAGTTTCAGTTACAGGTATGTGTTGCATATTGCTGCATTTTAGCTCCTTAACTGAAATATAAATAATGTCATGTCCTGTTCTGAAGTCACTAATAATTTCTGCTTTAGCAATGAAAGAGAAAGACCAAAATGATATATCGAGTTGGGCCAAGCTCTTCAAAATATAATCAGTTAAAACTCTGTTTGGATTCAATAGTATTTTTCCATAGTAGAAGGGACTAAATTGAAGACTACTTTTGAGATAGACTGTAATATTTTTAGCATAATCTTAAAAAAAACACCCGATTTTAAAAAAATGCAAAGCACTGTTATCTTCTAAAGTAATTTGATTATTATCTTTTAGCTTGATAGAATGTTACTTAATCAGATAAAGCAGTAATGGATGCAAACTCATTTTACATTTTCTTAAATCACTTGTTTAGGCATTTAATGCCTTTTAGGGGTCAACATTCATTCTCTGTGACATAGTGATGCCTTTAAAATATATTAGAGCTATCCTGTGGGATTTACACTTGTATTCAGAGGGTAGAAGTAAGCTACATGGTAGTTCAAATCTATAATACCACAATATGCCAGACATCTGATCCTGATATGTCTTTCTCCCAAAGAGTAATGTTGACACTTTTGTAGCTTTAATAGGAATATTACAGACACATAGTTTTAAATTTTAGTTATTTTTCTCTAAATTATATTGATCTTGTGGTACAAACAAGACTACTTTTTATGTTGGGGGGGGTGGCAATTCAATAGTACATTGAGGTCTTCCATAACAAGTCATTCAGAATGTTGACTCTTTTCTCACTCTCTCTCTCTCATATTTTCAAAATGAAAACCACACACGCCCTGCACACCAGTGTAGGAAAGTCTGTGTGTTTATTGGCCATAATGTAACTATTCTAGGTAAAGGAAGTATATCATACTCTTAATTTGATATTATATTTTTATGTTTTGTGCAACAATGTATACCATATTGCACTTGGTCTGCAGACAGATGGAAAATCAAGTTTAATAATTATGAATGAGCTTAAATGCATTCAGACTTAGAATTACATAATTTGGTCATATGCATGTAAGGATCTATTTCAGAAATGCAATCAGCCATGTGGTGGTGGTGAGGGCTATACCACACTGTGGAAAGTAAAACTTCAAATATTAGAAAAAGTGCTTATGGTAATTATGTTCCTAACTGGTATGCCTGAAATAAGGTGAAATGAGGCTAGATGTAAGGCAGGGTTTCTAATACAAGGACAACTTTCTTAATTATTAGTTTCAGGAAAAAAACAAGGAGAAAGAAAAGTAAGAAATCAGAAGCCACTTTTCCTTCCTTCTGTGCACATAATACAGAGGAAGCCTAGCTCTGGCAATTTGCGATATATAATTCTGTGGTCCTGATTTTTGTTAGTACGGTAGGGGTTGGCTGGGTAATAACTCAATTTCTATGAAAATCCATCTGTTATGGAGCTATGCCACCAGCTGTGGTTTATGATCCAAGACTTCCCCAGACTTTTAATTAGTCTTTTGGGTCTCCCTTCAGCAAAAGACTTAAGAATATGGGTAGCTATAGGCACAGGGCAGCACAAATTACTGCAATGGGATTATTGCTGAATTTGAACTCTAGTCACTTATGTTGAAAGAAAACCCCTAGCCTAAAATAAATTATATGCATGGTTTCATCATTATCTAAGTAAAAATTTATTTATTTATCATCCAATAAAATCCATCCATTTAAGGAATAAAGATATAACCCTATATATATTTTCCTAGTAAATCCGTTTTCCAACCTCTGCAAAATACACCATGGACCACAGGTTTCTATAATGAAAATCATTAGAAACCTCTAATTCAATTTTTGCAATATTCCATTTCCTGATCTTCATTTAAACCACATTGACAAATGTGAAAAAAAAAAAACCAAAACACAAAAGAAACCTTAAAAAAAAAACAAAACCCGAACATGTTTTCCTTTTCTTCTTCTCTCTAGATATCTTGCAAAAACATGAATGTTACTTAGAATATGTTCAACTTTTCCTGTTGCATTCAAGTGGTTATGTTTACTTATTACGAAACCTCACTGTGGTACTTCTTTCTTCTGCCTTCAAGACATCTAACTTTTTTTCATTAAATTGCTGTTTCGCACAGCACAAAGTTGGTTATGGTCTTCCCCTCCTTTAAGAAGCATTTCCAAGTAGCCTCAAAAATGGCAGAATTTAATTTAAAAGAGGTTAATGAGATCTTGTCAGTGAGCCATTCTGCTTGTCAAAGAGATAGGATTCTGAAATATTTGTCTCTTTGTGAAGGAACGTGAAGATAATTTGTGAAAATAGCCCACTACAATTCAAAAGCATAAATCCAGATGTCATTACCAGCCTTTCCATCCAAGTTTCAAAGATTAGCTGGAGTTGTATTTTGATTCATCAGTGGCTTGAACAAAGTTCAAGGAATCACTTAGAAAGTAAAACAGCAACAAAATACTTTAGAAATAGACATTAAATTAGCTTTTGCCTTTCCACTCAAGGAAAGGGAAAGGAATTCTTCATAGTATAAAATATGGTTACAGTCAGTACATGTTAAAATCAGAGGAGATTTTTTTGTGTTCTGCTGCCATTTATAAATAATTTGAAATTGATTTCTGAAAATATATTGGGGAAGCCTGGTACAATTTCTGAAGAGGAAGAGAAAATGAAGAAGGACATTGAACTCTATGCTTTTTCATTATGAAGTTAGCAGGAGATTTAAGTAGTATATATGAAAAAGCTACTTTCTTCCTGTCAGAAAACCTGAATGAAAAGGGTATGGTTTCTAAAAAGTGTTTGGTCAAGTTTTTTTATCAGTTTGAGCATGTGCATAAGTACAAAAAATACAAGCAAACATTTGATGGAGACCAACCCCAGACGCTATTGTAATAAAAAAATCAGTAAAAGGTTGTGCTGAATGGTTGGCTAGCCCGTCAAAATCTTTAGCGTTAATATGTAAGTTGTATCCTTATGGTATAAAAAACCTCCAAGGATACAAGATCAAAATACCTATGAATTGTGCCTAAGATCAACATGCGCCCTGGGAAGGCAAATGTTGTATATACCATTTCCGTGATACCTGTCAGGTACTAATGTTGTCAAGAAGTACAAGCTTTAATATAAAAGCTTGCTTATTCTTTCAGCATCTTAAGGTATCGTTTCACATTCATATTTACTTCCCCTGACACTCAGTTGTGCTTCCAAAACGGTCTCACTCTACTAGTAAAATTCTGTTTCTGCTGTATTTTATTATCTTCTGATGACTACTTAAAATTCAATATATTTTCCTATTTTTTAGTTCTGCTCCTATCCCTCAATTTGTATTTTCTTTTTCATTTCTTCCTTCTGCCTCCATCTTCTAATAGCCGAATCTTCCTCCATATATATATATATATATATATATATATACACACGTATAAATAATGCTGGTTTTATTCCCTGTCTTTTACTGCCATTTCCTTACCATTTCTCTTTCCTTTTCCTGTACTGTTTCCTCTTTCCTTACCATTAATTTAGCCTGTCTCAAACATTTTCCTTTTCTTTAAATCTAACTTTCAAAAAAGGTAGCAACTTCTGAAGATATGGCTCAGAATTTAAATAACTGATTAAAATGTTAAAAGTATATTTTCAGACTACACCTTGACCCAAATAAATCTCAAATCTGGACAGCTAAAAAGACATCTTATCCAGCAATACTGAGGTTGCTTCATTACAGCAGCCAGGTATCATGTAGGTAAATCCCAGGAACATTTTACTTCATCATTTGGTACTTCAGAACTGACAGACATTTCTTGGTGATGACCTCTCTGAAGCCAACCAAAGGTACAAGCCTAAACAATCTATGCCAAGGAGGCAACAACAGAAGTTAGGAGGCCCTAGTGACTCTTAATCAGTCTCTGTAAAATTGGCTTTAACATCTTTACACAAATGTATAAGATTTATTCCAGCCTGTGTTTAAAATCAATAACAAAATGTTTTTTTATAGAAAAAGTTCCAAGAGAATCCACTTTTTTTTTATTACTTTTTCAGACAAATCAATGTAATCACGCTGAAGGAGCAGTATTGTTAGCCTTAAATATAAGCAAGCCTAACACTGGACTTTCAGCACTCTCACAAGTCCTCTGAAGTTTGCTTCAGAAAATTATTTTCTTTTTTTAAAAAAGTAGTAAAATATTTCCAACTAGAAATGTGTGACATTTTTAAATTTGGTATAAATTTGTATTTCTAAATTAAGGTTGTGGAACAAGTTGAGCAAACTGCATTAAGGCATTAACTGTATCTACTCCTGTGCAGTCTTTCTCTTCTTTTCAAAAACTAATTTGATGTGTTCTATGGACAGGTGTTGAAGGAAACACTTCTGGATGATAGTACACCTCCCTGTCTTGTTTTGTGATATGCTATCAAAGTTTCACATCAAATGTAGAGGAGGTTTTGGTTTGCCTTGGGTTTTTTTGGTTGGTTGGTTGGGGTTTTTGTGTGGTTGTTTTTTTGTTTGTTTTTTTTACTTTCCATCTTTATTTCATTTATTTTATTGTTCTGTGACATTCAGCAAAACATGCTGCAATTTAGCAGGCAGTGTGAAACCACAAGGGAGACCAGAAAAAGGATTTAATTCCTATGGAACACTACAGTAAGTCTGAAAGTGTTTTCCAACACACCAAACCCCTGTTTGTCTCACATTTTCTACCCACAGTATAAGGGATTGAGCATCCATTGTCTGCAGAATTTGATGATCCTTTTGTGTGTGTGTGTGGTGTCTGAGAAGCCTCTTCCCTAGGACTGAAATAAAATAACCCAAATCAAACCTGTTCATATATTAAAAAAACAAACAAACAAAAATAAACCCAAACAACACAGAAGCTAAACGCTGGAGAACATAAAAAGTTGTGATCATTTTACTTGGTTGTCTCCAGACTTGATTGGTTTAGTTAATATTTCTCTTTCTACACTTGCAACATTTTTGTTGACAATTTTGAGACCAGTGAAATATCCTCCCATTAATTGAACAGTAAATTTTTTTTGCAAATGTTGTAAACAGATAATGAAGCAAGAATACTTTTTTTTTTTTTTTTCAAGTGGGTGCTTATCCATAACTGATGTGACACAAAAAAGGACAGTTGAGCTTTGGCTTTTCAAAACTGAAAGGCATGTCTCAAATATAGCATTAACTGTTATAAAGCCTATGAAAATGGAAAATGCGTGGAGAATAAAAGAAGAACAATCTCTAAAGTCAAACCTAATCAAATTATTGCCTTTTTCCTTCAGAAAGAAAAGCCACATATTCAGACTTATTTTCATAGAATATACAGATCATCAGAATTTCTGGGTAAAATCTTATTGACTTTTTGTGTGATTTGAAAGGCTCCACAAATGCTTTGGTAGTATCAATTTTTTTTAAAAAAAAAAGTCTTCCAATGAATTTTGCCATTGAATCAACAGTTGGAATCGCAGTTGTGCTGGTTTTGCTGGGGTGGAGTTAATTCTCTTCATAGTAGTTAGCATGGGGCTAAATTTTGGTTTTGTGGTGGAAACAGTGTTGATAATACAGAAATGTTTTCATTATTGCTGAGCAGGACTGAGACAGATCCAAGGTCTCTTCAGTTTCTCATGCCACTCCACCAGCAAGGAGGCTGGGGGCTCACAAGAAGTTGGGAGGGGACACAGCCAGGTGACCCAAACTGACAAAAGGGATATTCCATACCATACGATGCCATGCTCAGCATATAAAGCTGGAGGGAGAAGAAGGAAGTGGGGGACACTTGGAGTGATGGCGTTTGTCTTCCCAAGTGACTGTTAGGAGTGATGGAGCCCTGCTTTTCTTGACATGGCTGAACCTCCGTCTGCTGATGGGAAGTGGTGAATGAATTCCTTGTTTAGCTTTGCTTGCACACACATCTTTTGCTTTACTTATTAACCTGTCTTTATCTCAACCCACAAGTTTTCTCACTTTTACTCTTCTGATTGTTTTCCCTGTCTCACTGGGGAGAAGGGAGCAAACAGCTGTGTGGGGCTTAGTTGCCAGCTGGGATTAAAACAGACATGATCTGCTGAAGATGTTTCACATTCCACCTGGTCACAGAAGCATATTCTAGGATGGATCTCTTTCATGATTTCAAGGTAGTTTTAGTAAGTCTGACTTCAGGTAATCTATAAGCACAGCCTAAAGCATTTGCTATTGTGTAATTAAGGATAAAATGTTGGTTTACTAGCTAAAGATTGTAAGCATCTTTATGGACTGCAGACTCAGATGCTTACAGGTATTAACTATTTTATCTATCCAATTATTGTATATAATTACAGATATTGTATCCACTCAGCTTTGAAAGAGATACTTTTAAGAATCTTTGCACGCATACACATTTAAAGGCACAAGTAAGTATCCAGCCAGATTTTCAAATCTGTCTGGTCTTCCTAATCCCATTTCCCATTCAGACTCAGAGACTGAGGAATGAATCTCAAAATCTCAACAGCTATTTCAAGAGTTTACTCCCCTTTCTTTCCACCTTCTGGTATTAGGTAGTCTAACACACACATCCATTTTTGCAGATTCTCCAGCAAATTAACTCTGTACTTTTACAGACAACGTTTGACACTGAGGAGTAGAATCTATACAGGGTGAAGGGAGCTACAGCAGGTCAAGCAAGATCATATCAGTGGGAATGCTCCAGCCCAAAATTTTTATCACAGCCTGCCTGTCAGTTATAAATACTAGTGCGCTGGTAAATCTCTGAACAGCTTCTCCACAGGTGTAATTGATTTGTTTAAAGCTCATTGAGACCTGTGTGTTTAAAAGCAATATCTTGCTTAGGTTAATCTGTACAAAATGAAAGTGGGGCTACCAACCTAAACAGATGCCTGCAAATCAAAACAGATGCATACAAAACAGGGACATGTATAAATCAGAAATATACTGACAATAAAGAGTAGACTTTGAATATATATATTCATAACCTGTTGTATATGAACAAAATCTAATGGTATATTTGTTACCTCATTAACCAGCTTCAGAGATATGAGTCAACTGTTTTATGCCTTTTTTTTTTTTTTTTAACTGATGGGAGAAAAATGACATGGCATATTCTTTGTATGTGAATACTTGGCTTAATAGCATTAGCTGGCTCAATAGGAACTATTTCAAAGAACCAAAAAGTCACTGAGTTTTGGTTAGCCATTTTATGTGAACTTAGTAATAATTTTTAATTCCTCCCTCGTTAAAACCAGCTGAATAAAATCAAATCTTAATCCTCAAAATAAGGGCGGTGTGTTCATATAAGTGCAGTTTTATATTAGAAAAAATGGTACTTTGGATTTTCACCAAGTAGAAATGTGGGGTAGGGAGAAAGAAGTTGATAGTTTTTAATTTAATAGGTCAGATTCTAACAAATTCATTTTGGTTTTTAAAAATGGTAAAAAAATAAGAAGAAAAGTTTTGCCAGAAAAACTATGTATCTTCAAAGAAAACTCAGATATTAGTACTATGACTGAAAAAAGTTGATGAGAATTTGGAATCACTTTTCCATAGACTTTTTGGAACATAGGAAGTCCTCCTGGAAGGCAGCAAATAGAAACTATATAATTCTTCTATTTTATCAGAATTTGTTTCTATGTTGTTAAGTTTGCTTAGCATTTTGAGATTCATTTTAGTTAAAGAACTTTCAGACCTTTGGGGACCAAGCAGCATTTTAGATAAAAGTTAATTGACTCTGCCTTTTTACAATACTGACTCTATGGACATTATGTTTGCTAGTTAGCAAATGGCTTTTTTCATATTTCTGAATTGTCTATATTTATTTCAGTTTGGAGACAGATTGAAGAAACTTATTTTTATTGGGTAGGTGTTCCTTGACATTTTCCAGTGTCTACCTTTCTTGAGTTGATAATAGCCATATGTGAATGTAGGATCACAGTTTATATCTCATAGTCTTTTCATTCAGTTACTTTAAGTTACATATGCATTACTTTTAGAAGAGGGTTGGTTTTTTTTTCTTATTTATAACTATTTCATCATTTTGAGGATGGCATTCAGCTACACCTGTTGCAATGCATGTCAGAATTTATGGGGAATTTTCCCTGAACTGCAATCATTCGTTTCTTCCATAGTTGTTTTGTCTAATCATACAAAAAATAAGCACATTTAAACCATGGGAAATAATGTGTGGAAAAAGAATCAGCAACTACGTCACTGTGAAATTCTGCTCAAACTAATAGATGAGGTATTGGGAAAGAAAAAAATGGTAATTTACACAGGTAATAGTGTTTTCAGACAGTTACTATTTTCCCCATTCATTTCTAACAACTAGTTACATATTTGCAAAATTATATAAAAAATTCCCTGATAATTATTCAAGGAAAATGTGTAGGTGTTTTAAAGTCAGATAGGTCTAGTCTTCGACTCTTGTTATTTTAAATAGAGCATCTGAGCTGATATAAATTTGCTTTATTAGATAGCAGTGTACAGTAGAAGGAAACACTGAGTATTTCTCACCAGTTCTGCATTGAACTGCATTGAGCACAACTTTGGTCAGAATCATGAAGTCTGCACTGGGACTACTCCCAGAACACACTTAACTCAGTGAACATACTTCCCTTAGTTCCCATTGGAATTTTTGTCTACTACTGAGAAATAATAATGTCCCTTAACTATATTTTTGACCTTCTGCTGGACTCACTCCAGTGTATCCATGTCTGTTTTGTACTGGGGAGCTCAGCAGTTGATACAGCACTCAGATGTGTCTCACCAGGGCTGAGCCGAAGGAAAGCTTTCCTTGACCTGCTGGCAACACTGCCTGGTGCCACCCAGAAGACTGTTGGTCACGTTTGCTGCAAGGGCACATTGCTTGTTCGTGGTCACCTTGTCGAACCAGGACTCCACTATCTACTAGTCACCCTTTGGTAACTAAAAAACTACTGCTGCACTGCTATGTCATTTAGATAGTTTTAAATGGAAAAAAATTACAAAACCAAAAAAAAACCCAAAGTTGTTTAGTTTTTTGTTTAGTTGATTATTTTTTTTAAGTGGCACTGCAGAATTACATTTATAACAAGGAAGATGCAGACTAAGCAGTATACAGGGTGGGTGTGACCAGTGGTTCACTTTCCAGAGTACTAGTTCTGAGTAGTGCTAAGACATGAAGAAAGAGGTATAAGATGTTTCACAATTTCATATTTAAAATGGAAAGTTTATTTGTGCTTTGCCAATAAAATTCATGGTGTGTAAATAGTATCCCATGAGGAGAGTCCAGAAACTGCTCTTCAGAGAGTGTTATTGGCTCTGGAAGATTGCTAAGGAAGCTTACCTGACAATGAACAGAGGTACAGTACAGAACGGGGCGGGGGGGGGGGGCAGGGAAGCATGCTAGAATGTGCTGGAGTGAAAGGTGTTGAGAGGGAAAACTCTTTAGTGCTGAGTTTCAGGCTGTATTGCTGTATTTGAAAATAGCTTTTCCCATAGGTAGGTGGAAAATATTTTACAAGCTGATCTATTCACGTAAGTGAATAGGACACTGGCTGGTGAAAATAGTGTTCTAAGTCATCTGGAGCAGATGCTGGCTGAATGACTGCTGTTAAAACACCAATGATTTCTTCAAGGAAATCCATCCACAAAGTGCCCAAATCATGGGCTTGGTAGATGCCCCATCCCTGGATATATTAAGGTCAAGTTTAACTGGGGTATGAGTGAAAAGGTCCCTGCTTATTGCAGGGAGGTTGGAGTAGATGGCCTTCAAATGTCCCTTCCAACCCAAACTATTCTATGATTCTGTGATTTTACTATAATGGCAGTATTGTGTGTGCCCCTGCAAGACAGAGCTTTTGGTCCAGTCACCTGTCCCGAGCATTTACCAAATTAAATCACTTACTAGGATCCTCACAGGTTTCCTCGACCTTACTGAAGTTGTGGGCTTCCTAGTTTTTTTTGTTTGGATGGTTATCTTTTAAATTTGTTTCTTCAGATGACACTTCACAGTCATAGAAAAATGTATGCAGCAACACATAGGCTTTGTACCAAATTTCTCAATGTATTATTGCTTTTCTCATTGAAAAGAGAAAGTACAAAATAATGCAGATTATTAGAAAATGTCTCTTATTTCAGTTCATCCTTTCTGTGGAAAAAGAATCCATTCCACTTATTTTTACCACCCAGTTATCCTAACCTGCTCTCTTGTCACATGTAGTGAAACCACTCTCTCGTTTCCTCCACCAAAATGAGCTTTCTTTGACCAAGTTCAGCATTTTTCTCTTACCACATTACTTGACCCCTCAGCCTTCCTTTGTTTAAATGGTCACATCCTCATTAAAAAAAAATAAAAAATTAAAAAATCATGATATGAGGCATCTCTATTTAAAAAAGGTTTTATGGAGAATTCCAGCCTACTAAGGCCTTGCCAATGTGTATTTCAAATATAAAGTTGTGACAAAGAATCTTGACAGGATTACTTTGTGTCCATGATTTATTTTCAATTATTTTTTTTTTTTCCTAAGATATTGTGGAATTTATTGGTTTTAATTCTTCTTGACAGCAAAAATAGGTAAAATGCTGATAAATACTGATTGCCTAAGTACCACCACATTGTATGAATTTCATCCAGCATTTGGAAGCAATGTAGAAATACCCATCTCTAATCCATGTGAGACTCATAAACAGGCCAGGTTCCTTGCACTGTCACCATGAAGTCACAGCACTAGAGTAAAATAAAGATGGGCTACAATTCATAAAGTCAACAAAAATGAAACGTTTACAAAACCAGGATTTCATTGCACAATTTTTTTTTAAATGGGCCGTAACACATTTTATTTAAACACCCTAACCAGCTCCAACCTAGGCATCTATGCATATGTATAATTTATAAATCTTCAGATTGAAATTCTCATTTATTTATATATATATATGGATATATATAGATATATGGATATATCTATAGATATATGGTTATAAATATATCTGTTTATGTATCTGCAATCAGGAGGTACCATTGCACAGTAATTTTATTAAAATGAAGTTTTGAACTCTTTCTTACAAAGTATTCTGCATGTAGTGTCATATGGTACCAGAGGAAAGCAATTATGCTTACTGTAGACTACACAATTTTTATGCATATACATTTTAGGTTTGCTGAATTCTTCTGGCTATGTATGCTTCACTGATTTTCATCAGAGCATATAATTTTATTAGAAAAAAAACTCCTTTTTTTTTTTTTTTTTAAAAATCTCCTTTCATACAGCATTTCCATGTTTAAAATTACATTAATATTGTAGGTTAACCCCAGTAGGCAGCCCAGGTCCACATAGCTGCTCACTCGTTCTCTGCACAGAGGGATGAGGGAGACAGTCAGAAGGATAAAAGTGAAAAATATTGTCGGTCGAGGTAAAGACAGTTTAATAGGTAAAGCAAAAGCTGCATGCACAAGCAAAGCTAAATAAGGAATTAATTCATAACTTCCAACCAGCAGACAGATGTTTAGCCATTTCCAGGAAAGTAGGGCTTCATCATGTATAGTGGTTACTTGGGAAGACAAACACTGTAACTTCAAATGTTGCCCCAGCCCATCCTTCATCTTTCCCTGCACTTTATATGCTGAGCAAGATATCATATGGTATGGAATATCCCTTTGGTCAGTTTGGGTCAGCTGTCCCATATGTGTGCCCTCCCAACTTCTTCTGTACCTCCAGCCTACTCTGTAGCAGGGACAGCATGAGAGGCAGAGGCGACCTTGTTGCTGTGTAAGCACTGCTCAGGAATAGCTAAAACATCAGTGTGTTATGAACTGTTTTGGTCATAAATCCAAATCATAACACCATAGGATCTACTATGAAGAAAATTAACTCTGTGAATATATACATAATATTTATATATTAACTCTACATACATACAGTGAATATATACACGAACACACACTGTGTGTATATATATACACTATATACATATCCTATATATATAATGTGTATACATAGTATATATGTGTAAACTTATTTAGTACAATTGAAATTAAAACCACTAAATGCAAGACTCATTATTAAGACAGATCTAAATATTAGTGAAAAAGGAAGAAAAAGTTAATAAAGAAGTGGATGCTGCTACGGGGGGGGGGAGGGGCAGTAAAAAAAGAGGCCTGCATGATAATAATGGAGCCACAATATTTATATACACCTTTCCTGGTGTCTGTCTCCTTTCCCGATGTTATTCTCTGGTTAATGATTTCAGTGTGATGGGTGTACAGCAATGTGATTTCCTCTCTGGGAAGAGTACAATGACGATGTTAGTGTTTTTTCCTTCCTCCTCTCCTTTGTCTTACATTTTCGTCTCTTCCCTCTTAACTCAACTAAGGCAATTTTTTATGCATGCTGACACATTTTTACATTTTGCTCTTTCTTCACTGGTCTCCATTTCTGTATCTATGGTGCATTTTAGCTATGCTATTGAGCTTTGCTCTCTGTGTTCTTTATTCTCGTTCTTACCTCTAGAACCTTATTTTGTCCAGCTCCAGGTCTGCATTTCTTTAATGACCATGGCTGTGTTATAGCTGTGGGGCTTCCAGTGCCCAGCCTGTGCCCCATCCCTTGTCGTCCCCTACCTATACTCCTCTGTATCAATCCTGCATCTCCACATCTCAAGGTTTCTGTTATTGTGCAAGGTCTGTATTTCTCTACGCTGTGTCATTAATAGAGTCATAAATATATTGAGTCATAAATATATTTTTCTGTACAGACAATCTTGACACTACTTGAGGTAATAACACTTGTTACTACTGTTTGCAAAAATATAGGTTGTATCATGCAAAGACAGGCAAAAATAACCCAGAAGAGGCATAACCCCCTTTACAGAAGAAAACAAAATAAAACTGGTAAAACCAAATAATTAAAGAAAGGTCCATTCAAGTGAAAAACATTTGGGCATCAAGCCTGTAAAGCCTCACTCCTGAAGCCTTATAAACCGAGGGCAAAGCCTTTGGTCTACTACTAACAAAGGCAATGCTGCATTACTGTAGGCTATAGGGTTATATGATCATGTTTAACATCATGTTAGAATTCAGTTGGGCAGAGGTATCTGAGGCTTAAGAATTGAAGCCAACAATTTAGACAGCTAAAAAGACACTGAGACATGAAATAATGGTTAAAAAAAAACCCCAGTACTCACAAGGTAAGATTTTTGCATCTTCCTTGAATGCAACAAGGAGCCTGAAAGCCATGAATGTAGTGATCCCTCATCGTACCATCTTAGTATGGAGTAGGTACTTATACAACATAGTGGTTAGGATAGCAGTGGCATTGGTTGTCTACATCTCACCCATGCTCTGCTATCTAGCCTTGGAAGATGAGCTGTAGTCTATTGTCTCATGAAGCTTAAACTGACATACAGGAAAATCCACCTGGAAGTAACAAGAAGTTTCAGTGACTGTCAATACCAAGTTATATGAATAAATTTAAAGTCCACTTTTTTAAACTGGGAGAAAAATTCTTCAAAGTGGTATATAAACTGAGTGTCTAGGGAAGTTGCAGCCATTAGAAGAAGATGCATAAAACACTACACGGAAGACAAAGGTCTTTACAGTGTATTACATGAATTACTTCCTAAGATTGTTCCTAATTTTATACCAGGTGGAATGTTCTGTATTTCTTCTATTAAAAATGTTAGAAGATGAAAATAGTTTGTGGGATTTTTGTTTGGTGGTTTCCCCCCCCTCCCCCCTCCAATGGATCAAATGTAGCTATTGTGCTTTAAATCTGAAATGAATTATGTCCAGCGTGACACAGTGAAAAAAAAATTATACAGAGGAGGTAAGTTCAAAACTATGAAGTTGAAAGCATGATAAAAGAGTACACAGACACAATTTATCAGCAGTGACAAGGAGATCCTTGGTATTGCAGTTAGTAAAATATTAGTCAAGTGTACAAGATGCAGCAAAATGACTAAAGCACATGAAAAGAAAAAATATCTATAAAGACCTCAATTTATTTTAAATATTCCTGGGTAACAACATTCTTAGAAGTTCCATTAGATTCAAATTCTGTTATACTTCCACTAAAAAGTCCTCTGTGTGCAGATGATTTGCACTGGTGAGCTAACACATTCTTGTCTATCATTAACTTCTATTGATTTGACTTCAGCTTAAGCCATAACGTGATATAGAGCACAAAACTCACACACAAGACCTGTGCAAAAGCTAGTCAAGGACTAAGCCTGAGACAGGGGAAATAGGAGTCAGTCAAGGAAACAAAATGCAGACAGAACCAAGATCTGATACCTAGGATGAACAATAAGGAATGATATCAAGGCAGAGAAAATAGGTTCTTTAAAAACCTCATGTGTAAATGTGGTTTGAGTGGTAACGTGGAAGTCAGGTGAGTGAAAGCATCAAGATGTCACTGATAAACCCTAATGAACATAAGTTAAAAGAGCTAAAAATGTAGTGGGGCAGTATTTAGTAGTTGTTTTTTTCCTGCTTTTTTTTTTTTCCTAGTGTTTTTTCCTCTACTGTTTCACTGAGTGTGACATAGGCAAACATGTCTTTGCATGTTTTTAATACATTAATTTTGATTCTGGGTTTAATTTTACTGATGAAAAGCTTAAGGCAATTTGGAAACCAGCCTCTTTTCTATTTGACTGAAGAAAAAAAGACCATCTCTAGCCTTCACTACTTGCTAGTAATAAGAGTTAACAGTTGTTATTCATGCCTCTGTAAAATGTTGTAAAAAGTGATGTTAACATCAAAATGTCTTTGCAGAGAACTAATTCTAAGTGTTCCCTTGATATTCCTTTTTTTCCAAAGCAATTGTAATAGCTGATTTTGAGTGACAGTGAGGTTATTCAAGATAGAACTAAGCTGGTCAAATCTTTTGAGCGAAAAAATACATTTACTTACTCTTTTCAATACTGAAGTCATTAGAAAACAATGACAATGTGATCATTTATTTACCTGGGGATTTTTTTTTCCTGGAAACTGCTTTCTTAATTGTTATCAACATTATTTTAAGAAAATGGCTCTCTGCAGTTACAATTTTACCTCTAATTTATTCTCAACATTATGTGTGCTAATATTAGAATGAATATCTTTGAATATGTATTTCAGCATGTATTTTAGGACTTCAGAAAATGTAGGAGGAAGATGAACACAAAACCAGGCATTAAGGTATTTCTAGAGTAAAAAGGAGTACTTTTTTGCCACTCCCCATATTACCATGTTTGTTCCCCAGCAACACATATATAGAATTAGGTTTATTGATTTTCACTCATTTGCTAATTTAAACTAGAATTTATGTGAAGTTTGATGGTTTTAATTTGCTTTTCTATTCCTTTGATGCCTTACACCTTCCTACTAGAACAGGTGCCTGTTCACCTTTAGAAAAGACCCAAGATTCAGGAGCATTTTTGTAAATTATTGAAAAACTTCGGTATCTTGTATTTAAATCAGTGGTTCTGTAACAGGAAACACTAGCAGGGAAGTATGAAATGTAACTGGAGAAAAAAAAAAAGCTGCCATAGTTCAAGAAACTCAAGAAAAAAAATCTGTCAAGCTGTTGTGTCTCCCTTCCTCATTTTCTTTCATTTCCCCTCCTACGTCCAGTAACTGCTGGAGCATAACACATCTCTTTAGCCAAAGGAGGCACTAATCAAGGATACAACATGGGGCCAAAAGCTGCAAGTGAGGCTGAGGCACACTTTTAATGCTAAAAGCAATTAATTAAATAAGAAGCAGAGGCTGCCTGTGGAATAAGGACAACAGACATAAGGGAGGTGTTATAAAGTGAAGGGACCTGTGATCACAACTTGGACTGTAATTGCAAGAAAGTAACTCAGCTGTGAAGGTTTGTTAGAAATCTCCAATGGAAGCTAGATTTGGGTAAGATGGGCCTTTAGTCTGGATAAAATAATGCCCAGATTTGTGGAAGGCTGGGCTTGAAAAAATTGCATGAAATGCAGTCAGACTTGGGCAGAAGGATGTTGGAGGGAGAAAGTTGGATTGCAAAACCTGAGACAGAGTGCATGTAGGGTGGTAATGGGAGAAAGGTATGGACAACAGAAGTGAGGAAGGTAGAAAAAATACCTAAAAACCCACCAAGAACAAACAAACAAAACCACCACCACCACCAAAAATTTTAAAAAAGGCCCCAAACCCAACAAAACCCCATGGATAGGTTTGAGATTCTCAATTAAATAATAGTATTTTTTTTTATGTTCCTGCACTCTTCACTGATACATATAGAAAGAGTCTCCAGATATTCACACACAGATAAGGATGACTATGACATAAAGGTTTTTTGCACATCCTGAAGAGTTTCCATAGGGCTTTCTGGGATTTCAATAAAACATTATTTTGACTCACATGATCATATGCATCATGTTAATCAAAATGACAAGAAAACTAACAAGTTTTCTGGGTAAACCATTTTCCCCTTCCCACACTCCAAAATTTACTATTTCCTTACTTCTTCTCAGTATAAAACCCTCTTTACGCTGAAGAGACATGAAGTTAAAAGTAAGTCCATCCTGTCTCCATCCCATTATATTTAAGTCAAGCCAATGTATTATTTATATGGGTTATCTAAGTTACCTTTGAACTAAGTTTTTTTTTGGGGGGGTGGAAATGTTAATTAAACTGAGAAATTTCATCACAAATATAATTTTGATAAAGATGTAAATCTAGGTGTAAAATACCTAAGGCTTTTTATCCTTGCAAGAAAAAATCTAGCCTTGACATCTGTTTCGGGGCTAACATTTTGAAAAGCTGACAGAGTGTTTTAATGGTCTGGTGACAAGAGATGTAATGTATTGTTACAGAATTTGGAAATACAGACCATGAATCCGGAACTTTATCTGCAGTTTGAAAGCCCTAGACTTCCTTCCCACTTTGTCTTTTACTTTATTTTGATGTTATTCATAAATACAGTCTTTACAGGCTTGATGGTAATATTTTATTTGTTGTCCTTTAGATGAAACCAAGTTGTGTCACTTGGTTAAAACATTCATAGATAAAGCTTCAGGTTAACAGATACTCCAAAAGTTTTGCCAAGTTACTGCATTTTGGAAGACATGAAGCAAGTATATGCATTTCAAATACTGTTTAACAATTGTGCTAAGAAATCAAATTAAATTGCTCACTTTGAAACGGATATTAGAAAGAATCAAGTTATTCTATTCTTTTTATGTAAATTATGAATATTCGGTTATATGACTGAGGTGATTATCATGAGTGGGAGTCCTCTCACCTACCTTTAACTTAAAGGAAAAGGTCTGCTACTTTGTGTTTTTCCTTCCCATACTTGATAACAGCTGCAGAAGATGATTCATGCTATTTTCTTAAATACAAGTCTTACAGTTTGTGCTGATTTTGGCTGGGATAGAGTTAATTTCCTTCATAATAGCTAGTATGGACTATGTTTTGGATTTATGCTACAAACAGTGCTGATAATACAGGGATGTTTTAGTCACTGCTGCACAGTGCTGACATAGACTCAAGGTCTTTTCTACTCCTCACACCACCCCACCATCCAGGAAGCTGGGCATGCACAAAAGGCTAAGAGGAGACACAGCCACGACAAGTGACCTGAACTGACCAAAGGGACAATCCATACCATATGACATCATACTCAGCATATAAAGCTGGGGGAAGAAGAAGGAAGGGGGATGGGGGGGTGGGGACACATTCAGAGTGATGGTGTTTGTCTTCCTAAGTAACCATTATGCGTGATGGAGCCCTGCTGTCCTAGCAATGGCTGAACACTTGCCTGCTGATGGAAAGTAGTGAATGAATTCCTTATTTTGCTTTGCTTGTGTGCATGACTTTCTATTTACCTATTAAACAGTATTTATCTCATCCCATGAATTTTCTCACTTTTCCAATTTTCTTCCCTATCCCACTGTGCAGGGGAGTGAGCGACTGGTTGTGTGGGGCTTAGTTGCTGGCTGAGGTTAAACCATTACAAGGTTAAACAAAAAAAGGTAAAAGTGCTTATTTATCTTCAGTGTGTCAGAACGAGCTGGCAAGACTGTCTTAGACTAGATTCTTAACTCTTGGTTGCTTTAAGTCATACAAAATAAATGCCTTACCATATCAGATGGAAAATCAGACAACTTTTTTTTCTGTTAAGATAGAGATGACTTCCATTTTCTGTCACCTTTTATATGATTTAATCCATATTTTACTTCTGAATACTTTGCTTCTTTCCACATTGTTCCAATTGAATTTGCTGTTTTCCCTCCTTAAAGATCTTTTCCCACCATCCATTTTATTTTGCATCACTTCCTCTCAGTTGCTATCCTCTGCCAGTGAGCGATTACTTTGACTTCTCTGTTCACAGAAACCAGTGAGTTTACCATGCTTCTCCTTGTAAAGACATAACACACTGTAACTACCGTAACCTTTAGATGGGCATGGTCACTGTGATATATTATATAATAATCTAAGCCTGGTATGTCTGGCAAATGCGAGCCTAAATTGGTATTTTCCATTTAACTTTGTTTTCATGAATGTTAGCCAAAACAATGTTCTGTCAAATTCCACTGGAAATTACCTGTTGTATTTAAGGTTCTACATGTCTTTACCTGGCTCCTAGGAGCCTGAGCTATGCAATAGTAAGTCTACGCTTTCATTGGTTAACAAAGTTGCAGCGTTCAACTCTATAATTTTCTGAATCAGTGCCCTAATTAGTATAGGAATATATAAGAAGACTTTAATCCAATGTGTGATGGAGTAACCTGTAAGGCAAGAAGATCTTTACAGGAATTTGAACTGAGTATATACATATTTTCATTTATCTTGCAGTTCTAAAAGAGTTTAGTTTCCTGATGGCAGGGCTTTTTGAGACAAACTCAGAGGCCTTTTTGAAGTACTGGGGGAACACAGTGGCATAAAATGCAGGATCCCATTTGTTAGAGGTACTACTGTTACACTGGAAATCCCTCCGCATTGGGGTTTAGATTAAGTCTATGCAAAGGGATTGTGGATCTTCATAATTGGATATTAGGTGAAAACTAACAGAAAACTTCAGAATTTAAACAAATTTAAAAAACTGTTGATAATGAAACCGTATTTCATATTCTTGTTATTTTTCTCAGCACACATTTTTAATACACTTTGCACCTTCATTACTCAGTATCCTGGTTTCAGCTGGGATACAGGTAATTTTCTTTCTAGTAGCTGGTACAGTGTTTGGGATTTAGCATGACAATAATGTCGATAACACACTGATGTTTTATTTGTTGCTAAATTGTGCTTACTCTAAGTCAAGGACTTTTCAGTTTCTCATGCTCTGCCACTGAGGAGGTGCACAAGATGTCAAGAGGGAGCACAGCCAGGACAGCTGACCCAAACTAGCCACAGGGATATTCCATACCATAGAACATCATACTTAGTATTATAAACTGGAAGTAGTTGACTGGAGACTGATTTGGCACTGGTCAGTGGGTGGTGAGTGATTGTATTGTGGTTCAATTGTTTGTCTTGAGTTTTATTCCTGTCTCTCTTTTTCCTTTTTCTTTTTCTTTTCCATTTTTTCTTTTTCCTTTTCCCTTTCCCTTTCCCTTTTCCTTTTCCTTTTTCCTTAGTAGTAGTAGTAGTAGTAGTAGTAGCAGCAGCAGCAGCAGCAGCAAAGATTTTACTTTATTTCAATTCTTAAACTGTTCTTATCTCAATCCACAGGTTTTACCTTTTTCCAGTTCTCCCCGTCCCACTTGGAGAGAGGTGGGGGGAAGTGAGTTAGCAGTTGTGTGGTACTTAGCTACCGGCTGGGGTTAAACTAAGACACTCAGATATCAAGCGCTGCATTTGTTCTCATAGAAACAAGCAATCTGTTCTGTTAAAAATTCAGGGTCACTCAGAAATATAACCTGGCCTTTCTGTATAAACAATCTTAGTCTTAAAATATTAGATTAATCTTCACTTGAAAATGAAACCATCCCTCTTCATTAAACTCAGCTATGAACTAGAGACAGGAAATACTCCTGCCGAAGAATTTATACACCTTATAGAGTGATAAATTCTTGATCCTCTTAGCTATGAATCTGTAAAATAAGCACAGATCAAATATAAAGTTTTTTTTTAAAAAAAATCTAGTAAATTTTACTGAATTATATATATATATATATGCATAAATATAATATGGATGCATAGCACGAATTTTTCTTTCCAGTTTAAAAAACAGCTCTTTAAAATTACATTAGCAAAAATTTCAAAGTCATACAAATTCTGCTATATCTTCAAAGTGCATAGTCTCTGAACAGCTCTACAGGTACTTTGAGTTTTGATTTTGAGCAGAATTATTCCCAAAGTGCTGTGAGTATTATTGTTAGGAGTAGCGAAAAACAGGATGTTGTGCTATGTAAGTACTAAGGGGATGTCATATCAGCACCAGAGGTATCTAAGAGACAAAAAAGAAATCTGGTAGAAACTATGAACTCTTCAGCAGTGCTTTGTGTATACCAATTTATCTCTTCATTGGCCTGATTCATAGTACTTAAATGGAAGATGAAGAAGCCAGAGAAAAATGGGGAAGAGGAACATAATAATCACCTTATTTTCTCCTTTCCTCAATTAAAACATAGAAAAATATTTTTTTATTAAGAAGGGATTGCTCAACTTATTCTTTTTAAGTTGCTCTTTTAAATTAATCAAATTCTGATGGATTGAAAGTTACTGTATAGTTGTAGAAAAAAGGTAGATAGATCCCTGAGCTGGACATTTTCAAGAGAAAGGATTTGTTTTTGAGAATTTAACCTCAGATGTTCTAACCATCAAGAAAATAATTGGCATTGGCTCTAGGCTACATTATTGGTTAACAGCAAAGTAAGAGGGGCAGATTCATTACATGTGTCTAAACATTGCCAGATTTCTTTATATTGGGAAAATTTAAAATAATTTTAAATATGAGATTTATACTTAATATATCTATAAAAATTATTTACTTCATTTTAGAATATAAATTGTAGTCTACTATGTTAATTCATAATTAAATGTTTTAAGATTTATTTCCAGGCTTCATTTTTAGTAACTATGATACATTTCAGTACCTATTCTCCTGTATTTTACATTTATGCAATTCATCTTTAGTGACACATTTGTGAGGTAATTTCTGAATAAAACCTCTGCACATAAGAGCATTTCCTCAGCTATCCATTAAGGTAAAGGAAAAGAAATTGAGAGCTCTTGCTTTGTTTTCCTTCCAAACCCTAATATTAGGACCTAATGATCATCAGTCATCTTAGAATCACAGAGTCTAGTTTGGATTAGAAAGGACATTAAATATTTATCTGGTTCCAACACCCTTGCCATGGGCAGGGACACCTTCCACTAGGCCAGGCTGCTCAAGGCCCCACCCAGCCCTTCAACACTTCCAGGGATGGGGCATCCACAGTTTCTCTGGGCAACCTGCTCCAATGCCTCCCCACCCTCATAGTAAATTTCTTCCTTATATCTAATGTAAATCTACCCTCTTTTAGTTTAAAGCCATCCCCCCTTGTCCTATTGCTACAGACCCTACTAAAAAGTCTGTACCCATCTTTCTTATAAGCCCCCTTTAAATATTGAAAGGCTGCTATAAGGTCTCCCCAGAGCTTCTCTCCC